>NC_069364.1:37922500-38276666 GCF_021730395.1 Mercenaria mercenaria | reverse complement strand
TAAATCAAAAGCATGTTTTCTTTTGTAAAATTTATATAATTATATCCTTAGCGTGATCATAATTTACAATACAATGTTACGAGAAAAATACCAGTGTAGTAAATTCTGGAGACGGACCTGTACTTTTAACAATCATTTTCCAGCAGTGTATTTTATCAGTTCTAATTCTCTTATGTAAAATACGGGCATTTTTTTTTCGGCGACGCCGTCTAAATTCGTTTTCGTTTCCTATGCCACGTGACTTCAGTTTGCAAATCAAACTACTTGATAACGCATTATAGATAATTTATCAAAATGGAAGATTTATGCAACACTCTGCCTGATTGGACGAGAGTGTCAATTTCTTTCACTCTGTTGATTGTGCTACGCTGAGTGAAATGTAGACAAAGCATTTATCCTAAACGACCCTGTTCACAGTTTTAAAGCTAACTTTGGCTCAGTATATTTAGCAAGAATATTGATATATCTCAAAATGATTTTTTAAAGTTTAATAAATATGATAAAAACCTGTTCAAACCTGTTCAAATACCAACATATATCAAATTAAAGAAAGAGCTGAATACGGTCTGCGTATCACATGAATAAGGGTGTGATAAGAGTCTTTTATGTAGAGAAGTGCTTTTTAAAAGATTTTCCTTGTTACAATTGTCGTCTGTATATGAAAAGGTTTCTTGCTTTTGTGACTTATTCAGATTGCATATTAAAATGAGTACTTGTTTGCTTTGATATATTTGTTATATTTGTTATAAATTATTTAACTGATTTATCATATATGAATACTTTCTTTAGTATGGTATGCAAATATTAAAATCTGTTTTATTATATATATGTTATATAATGACTGAATCTCATTACACTGAAATGAAGGTACGCTGCATACAGTTTATCTATGTGATATGACTACGGTCAAACTTTGCTTATGAAACAGAAATATTGAAATAATTACAATTGTATGTTTTGCTTGACCTTCACTTTTTTATAGGTGTGACGTCATTGTCCAAAGATTCATGAATAGCGAATATGCTATTTGTTAAAGCGGGATCAGTTGGCCTATTTTAGAAATAAATAAAAATAATAAATAAAAAAAAAACTTTAATTGATTTTTTCTCATGTATGCTAATCAAACTTGATTTGTAGCATCTTTATTCGGCCCGCAGCCAACTTTGTTCAGCTGGGACATTTGACCCCTTTTAGGGGCTGCTAGAGCTAAAACTAGAAATGCCTTTATACAGCGTCTCATGAACAGCTTGGTGGATCTTTGTCATACTTGGTCTGGAGCATCATTATAAGGTCCTCTTCCAAATTTATTTATATAGGAACTTGGGCCCTATTAGGGACCACTATAGCTAAAAGTAGATATGCCTTTCTTCGCATTAACCACTAAAATGTAATGGATTTATCAAACTCGATGTGTAACAATATCGTAAGGTCTCCTGCTATTTTGTTACAAATGGGGATAGGGACCAATTTAGCTAAAAATATAAACACGTTTAATGACCTCTTCTCATGAACCGCTTCATGAATCTTCATCAAACTACTGCTGTAATTATTCCTCTAAGGATAAACGAAACAAAATTGCAACCATATGAAACCTTTGCGAAAAATTAAAAGAGAACCATTTAAATTGTTAAAGTGCGGTGTTTAGTTTTGCAATTTGAAAAATGTTAGATGAAAGATGAATGTTAGATGAAAAAATCATAAACTTCTTTCCTTATTACAATTCGCCGACCATCATTTTTAAAGATATTTCTTGTCATGTCATAAGAACGTTTGAAACGTCAATCGACGGCGGAAATATTTTTTCTTCGATTTAAAAAAAAAGTTGTTCATCGGAGTTGCCGCAACCACGAACAAATGTCCCAGATTATCTTAAAATGGAATCTTATCACAATAAAATTATTATAATAATATAATAATATATCATGCCACTTATAGTTAGTTTCATAAAATTGATCCTCTGACGTATTTACAGCAATTTCTTGGAAACTTTACACAAACGTTTTGTATAACTTAAATACGGATAAGCAGATTTACAAATTAATTTGATATATGAGCCGTGCCATGGGAAAACCAACATAGTGGGTGTGCGACCAGCATGGATCCAGACCAGCCTGCGCATCCGCGCAGTCTGGTCAGGATCCATGCTGTTCGCTAACAGTTACTCCAATTCCAATTGGCTTTAAAAGCGAACAGCATGGAGCCTGACCAGACTGCGCGGATGCGCAGGCTGGTCTGGATCCATGCTGGTCGCACACCCACTATGTTGGTTTTCCCATGGCACGGCTCAGTTATGTCAGTTTTTTAATTGTGTTGTTTCCTGTTCAATCTATCAGGGTGGGTGGGGTAAGGAATTCGTGTCTTCAGACTTATACTTTTATTAGATTTAACTCCTGCTTTGAATAACATAATGTACGTGTATGCATTTCAGACGTTAACTGGGTCTTTGTTCCAACCGATTTAAACATTAATAAGTGCGAAAAAATGCTGAATTTATTTCGCTTCATTTCTTCGTTCCCATTTAATGTTTTACAGTAAATATTGAAATCGTATATTTTATTGTCATCTGGAACAACTGATACGGGGACTGGAAACCGGCATTTATCTTATCTTATGCTGTTGTCCGATCGAAGCGCATGCCGTAGGTTATTCTGCTATTACTCAAACACTTACGCCTTACAGTTTAACTTGTCCTTTCAGTGAAAATCTGGGAAAGCATTTGTTGAATTTTTTGTTGAAAACAATAGTTCTGCCATGAAATTATTGCCTGCATCTGTTTTTAAATGGAAAATATCTACATTATTGTTACTTTTCGCCCTGTGAAACTGGCTAAATCAAGGCTTGTCTTACCCAGAAAGAAAGATGTCGTTTTTTACATGATATTTGCCTTGTTGATTCAGAGTATTTAGAACAATAAAATTAGGACATATTCTAATGAAAATAGCAAGTCGGAACTGTAAACCGTATTAGACCTTCCTGTTGTCATAACTGTGGTTTAAGGTTATGCATCATAGTTCATAATAACAACCAGTTACATTATTTAATTACACTAGGCTATACAAAATTATTTTCACTCGCTTTACAGTGCGTTTCATTTATACAATCCCTGGAAGTAAAAAGGATGTTCTTAGTAAAAATAGAGCCAAAAAACAAAACAAAAAAATCGGTATAAGTTAAACCCATGCCCCCTTACAGAAATTTGCCATTTTACATCACAGTCATGTGTGTGCGATATATAGATTTATGTATACAAATTTTCTAGAACGCTTGAATATAAGCTTGAAAAGTGTGGTAATCTTAAAATGTACATGCTATTTAACTCGGCATCTATATTTTGAAATTAATGATAGTTCAGACAAAACAACATTATTAAAACTATTATCTGTGAGAAATGAATATATATTTTCTATTTCTATTACCCAAACGCAGTAAATCAATCATCGTTATCTACGAATAGGGCACGTGTCCAGTTTTAATTTCTCTTTGATCCATTTCAGTTTTATCACAAACAAGGTCGACCAGACAAGATGTGGCGCCATGGTTTAAGCATTTTTGTTAGATTCATGATGCTGGTACACCATTTTATACTAACAAAGAAAACGGAAGCTTATCGACACAAATTTTTTGGTAAAAGAAATTTCTTCTTAGAATAAATAAACTTGATAATGTTGTGTGGTTGTAGCTATGTTTGATGTGCACGATACTTCCTATCTTTTAAATTTCGGTGTTCCAGCGAAACAAATCGTCAGCACAGCGCACAGAAAGTGGATAACTGCACTGACTTTAAGAAGCATTTTCCCACATTTATGACGAAATGTACGGAACCTCTAAAGTGACATTCGACACTTTTATTTTAAGTATTATTTCGAAAATAAGAAATATTGTTTCGTAAAAATTAATTTCGTAAAAACACAATAATATTTCGTAAATATGAAACATTATTTCGTAACTGCACACAATAACAAGAGCTGTCTGATGACAGCGCGCTCGACTATTCGAAGAACTGACTGAAGAATGGGGTCAAAATATTTCCACGGATATTCAGACAAAAGAAATAAATAGATTAGACAAACAATGTTCCTGTATTACTTTGATTTCGATAAGTCTCGCACTAAATGGCAATATATGAGCCAATTTCAAAGTCCAAAAAGGGCCATAATTCAGTCAAAATAGTTATGTACTCTTGCCTACAGATGGAAATCATAATGATAAACAAGTATTCAAAGTTTACAAGCCACATGTCCAAAAGTTTTGACAAAACAGGGACTTTTATGAAAACAGAACCAATTTCAAAGTCCAAAAAGGGCCATAATTCAGCCAAAATAGATGACAGAGTTATGTTCTCTTTCCTACAGATAGAGACTATTATACTAAACAAGTGATAAAAGTTTCAAAGCCATATGTCAAACACTTTACAAAAAAATATGAACTGGTACGAAAAACTTAACCAAGATTTCTAAGTCAAAAGGGGCCATAATTCAGCCAAAATCCTTGATGGAGTTATGTACTCTTGCCTATAACTGGACATGGTGATGGTAAACAGGTGTTGAAAGTTTCAAAGCTTTATCTCAAAAGACTTTGCCAAAATATGAACTGGTACGAAATATTAACCCAGATTTCTAAGTCAAAAAGGGCCATAATTTAGCCAAAATCCTTGATGGAGTTATGTGCTCTTGCCCATAACTGGACATGGTGATGGTAAACAAGTGATGAAAGTTTCAAAGCTTAATCTCAAAAGACTTTGTCTAAATATGAACTGGTACGAAAAACTTAACCAAGATTTCTAAGTCGAAAGGGGCCATAATTCAGCCAAAATCCTTGATGGAGTTATGTACTCTTGCCTATAACTGGCCATGGTGATGGTAAACAAGTGTTGAAAGTTTCAAAGCTTTATCTTAAAAGACTTTGTCAAAATATGAACTGGTACGAAAAACTTAACCATGATTTCTAAGTCAAAAGGGGCCATAATTCAGCCAAAATCCTTGATGGAGTTATGTGCTCTTGCCTATAACTGGCCATGATGATGGTAAACAAGTGTTGAAAGTTTCAAAGCTTTATCTCAAAAGACTTTGTCAAAATGTGGACTGGTACGAAAAACTTAACCAAGGTGTGACACCGACGCCGACGCCGACGCCGACGCCGTGGTGAGTAGGATAGCTCTACTTCTTCTTCGAATAGTCGAGCTAAAAAGCATTACTGCGGTTTAATGAAACTGTCTGTACTTTAATTTTAGATTTTACATCTTTACTTTATTTCGTAATAACGAAATATTTTTCGGAATGTACTATGTATTAGTTCTTACTGACAGTAATAATAATAATAAAAAATAACGCAAAAATACTTTGGACTTTCGAAATAGAAGAATATCTTGATGTCACATTACACGCCGGAAAATTAAAAAAAAAAAAGAAAAAAAAAAAAAGAGAAAAAAAGCAGGTACCGCCCACAGACATCGGAACTTACCTTTGCATCACAACATCGTCAATGTTATGACAGCGGCGTTATCAATCGTACTCGTGAGCGTTATTCGTCTTTCCGGAAGTCAAATTGAAAAACTCAAATTTAAATGCATGCGCATGTTTTTATCACTAAAATTTTCCTCAATGTTTTTCGTAAATTTTTCTGTTAGCGCGACCTGTTCTTAATTTTCCGGTGTTTTTCTCACCACGTGAAATGGTTTATTTTTAAGCGTAACCTGACATGATGCCACAAATAGTAATGGAATATTTATTTGACATTACCTGGCAAAAAGACTTATTATGCCAGATTTTTTTTATTCACTTTGTTTAAAGTATAGATAGCATTGGTTTTCTACTTATCTGCGGTCAACTAAAAAATCTAAAGCGGCGCTTCGCATTCGCTCCCAGTTCGTATCTATCTGTTTCTTATTCACTGAAAGTTCCGTCAACATAAAAATATTTGCGATTTGAATGTAGACGAATTAAAGTTTTGTGTAGTCTATGCAGTTCTATAAAGTTGATCTGCATCCTAATTAGCAATTTATTTGCTTTTCTACCATAAAAGACAACAGCTATTGCTCTTGCTAAAATTCTGTATCTTTTTGCTGAATAAGAATTTGTAGATTTCATTGTACTCCAACATGTGCTGTGTTCACTTTAGTTTGGTATAGAAAACTGTCTGTTGAATGCTTCTCCTACTCATGCAGCTGTTTGTTAACTTGATCAGTATTTATAATACAAATGCAATCACTTGGGCAGGTTGAGTCACATGCTAACGGTATTGTCAATGTATTCAAGGACAGCCCTTAGATAGCTCATTGGAAAAAGACATGTAATGGAAATGAAGAGTTATTGGACAAAGGCACTAGACTGCAACTGTTGTCGCTTGTATTTTAAAAGATGGTGGATATTTATTTATTTTTTAAATAAGATTTGTGCTTTTTATTTACATAAATTCTTCACAAATCTATGGACCGACTACCAACCTAATGAGCGATTCTAATTTTTTTTTTCATTTTTCAACTAGAGGCTTGATTCGTTCTGGACAGCGATCACCCATCAAAATAACCGCACTGCGGCGGAGCTCATTGCCAAATAACATTAAATGTTAGGGCTACCAGACAAAACTATTGGTAGACCAATGGGCTATTGATAAATTTGCAAATTTCTGAAACCCTGCCATAGAAGATTTAGAATATTCCGCATAGTTCCGCCCAAAAATCCCAGACTGTGACCGTCGGACAACCGACACAAAATACAACTTGCTTAGACTAGGTAAGCTAATTAATATCGAATGATTTATCATCTTAAGGAAAAGAGTTACCGCTTCTTTTCTATAAACAGCATACCATACAAAATATTTCGACAGGTCTAATTATAACGCATTTAAAAACAAAATCCACTCTAAGAAATGTCTGCAGAACATCAAGTTAAAAGGAACAAGTGGAAAACGTTCTTTCAATTATCAATCCTCATCTTATATCAATAAAATCAACCTTGAATGTAAGGAATGTAGCGATTTTAATAGCGATTCTGAAAATGATCTGTCCCATATACGACTGCAGACTTACCGATTTGCACCGATGTTGATGAACCTACAAAATTTAAAGCCAGTTTGGTGTTTTCTTATTATAAGCACATAAAGACTTGTAAACGTACATTTAACGCTCACCGGACGGATTTTTGGGGGATTTTTTTTTTCAAATGTCCGAATAACTACGCTTTGAGAAAATCTAACAAGAAGATCCTTTGGAAGCATACATCGCAACGAAGTTACATAATTAGAGGTAATGAAATAATGTGCAATACCCCTAACGCCATCTAATACAGCTCTCCATCACACAAGTAAGATCCAAAAGGAACAGAAATTCCCTTACCAAAATATCAGGCTTCTGGCGAACGTTGCGGCAAATTTGCCGCAAACGTTTTGGTGAATTTGCCGCAAACATTCTTTTGGCAAACTTTTACCATGCAAATGAGTTTGCGGCAAATTTGCCGCAAACAATTTATGCAAATGAATATGCAAATGATGTTTGCAGCAAATTTGCGGCAAACCTAATTTGCATGGTAAAAGTTTGCCGCAAATTCGCCAAAACCTTTCTGGCGAACTTCTGGCAATGTTCTGGCGAGCTTTTGGCAAACTATTTATGCAAATTAGTTTGCGGCGACTTTGCAGCAAACAATTATGCAAATTTGTTTGCCGCAAATTTGCTGCAAACTTTTGGCGCTAAAGTAACAGACCTTTTTGTTTTTGAAGAACAAAGGATATATTTTCAAGAAAAGTAAGAAAGGTCTATTTAAATTAGCAAAATATCATCTGCTAATAATGATTTAATGATACAAATTATTGTATTGTATTGTATTGTATTGTATTGTATTGTATTGTATTGTATTTTCAAAATAATTATAAAGAAAAAATACAAATGCACGAGATCATTATGATAAAGTATGTCGTTAGTAAATATATTTTATGCTTACATGGGTTTAAAACTCTTTAAATATTCCAAAGGAACCGTTGTGAAAGCTGATAACTGATTTGCAAAAATTTCCTCCGTGTGCAAATGTCTTAATAAATTTGCAGATTCACTAAATTATTGCAATCTATTAATTGTATCTAATGGTATTTAGGTGATGTCTGAAATAAACAAAGGCTAACCGTATAAAAATCATTCTGGTATTGCATGCGTAATAATGTGAAAACTAACCTTACATCGCAACATTTATCCACGGAATTAAACACAGTTTACTCCGGTGATTTATCCATCTTTTTGTGGAAGTTTTTGTTTAGTAAAGAAACATAAATAATTCATGTTAATACATCGATGTTCAACTACTGTTTGGCAGTTTGAAAATGGAGCCAAACTCTATGCAGCCAATAAAAATAAAGAAGAAGTCATGTGATACTGTTCTGGCAATCCTCTGTCGAACTTTAACATCTGGTCAGATAATTAAAAGATCATATGGCGAATGTTTTGGAGAAGAAAATATAGATAAAAGATTCTGGTGACGTTTTGGTGAACAAAATCATATGATAAAGTTTCTGGCGATGTTATGGCAAACTCTTAATTCAGTAAAGTCTGTGGTGAGTTTGAAGCAAGGTCACCGAAACGTTTGCCGAAAGGTCGCCGCTACCGGCGAACTCCTGCAAACATTTATTACTCTGTTCTGGTGAACTAAAATGTTTGCGGCAAATTTACCGCAACGTTGCGGCAAATTAGCCGCAAACTTTTCATTTTGGTAAGGGTTATAACCTGTCATATTCGCGTTAACTAAAATAACGTATATCCAAAAGAGATACGAGCACAACTTGTAAATGATTTACATTAGGCAAGACAGATGTTCTTGCCGTACTTACTCAACTAATGGTGATAAACAACTGAACAATGCATCAAGGCTGCATCACATAGTATTCAAGGATAGTGGACGTACTTAGCTATGTATAAAACGACTTTACTTCTGACAAAATACAAGGGAAAGAAAGAGAGTTATGATTCTTTGCCTTGTTACTTATTTGATGGCGAAAACCAAATGTAAAAAGATACACAAAGTTATATCTATTACAGTATTTAAGAAAATAAGACCCAAAGAAATACCAATTTATTGAAGTAAGAAGGGCAATAATTCTGACAAAATTCAAGAGAAGTTTGTTGATATTGATTTACGCACTGACGAAATGATAATGAACTAGTATTAGTTTCGCAAAGCTTTAGCTCTTAAAATTTAAGAAGAAAAAATCATAATCGCAAAAACGACTGTTTATGCTTGTTTAATAGCCATTATTATTATTATATATATATGAACCGACATGGTCCTTTCAAAAGTTTGACAAAGGCTTTCTTTCAATACAATGACAAGTGGACTCGGGGCTTTGAACAACGAAAGTAAAAAATCCAATGAAACAAAAAAGTTGAGGGTACGTAGGTACACAAAGGTAATAGAACATTTCCAATGTAGGCGTCGATTTCCAACAGCGTAATAAGGACCTTAGAAACGCATTTCCGCCGAGATTACAGGCGCGGTCTGACGTCATTCACAAAAACTTAAACTCGTTCGAAAAATTCATACAAAGCTGGACACCAGAATTAAAAAAAAGAACATTTCATTAAGTTATACTGGTTTCGAAGCAGTTTCCGTCATAAAATGAAGGTTTTTAAAATACCTTTTTTCTTGAACGTTTTAGTTCCGTAAAATGCTCCCAAAGAGAACACCTTAGCTCTTCTGCTTTACGAAAACATGAATATCAATAGTGTCTAGCGCAGGTGATAACACACAGAGGGGCTCCAAAAGGGGTGAATAAATAGAGCTGAATCGGTTGACTACAGAAACAGTTTCCGTCATTAAATTTTGTTTCAATATTTATGTACATTTTTACAGTGAATACGACTAGAAAAGCACCATCCGTGTTTTTTTAATCTTTCTGGTGAAATTAATTAATACAATTTTAAGAAATTTGAAGGTTCATGTGTTAAATTAGGCTTGTTGAAAACAGGAGGTAAAAATAAAGCAAAACCTGAGACTCGAACTCCCGATCTCATGCTTGTGAAGCCGATGTTCTACCGATGCACAAAAATGACTCATTTTTATCTTTATTATGTATTTTTGGTAAATCATCTGGTTTCGACTGCCAAAAGGAGGAACTTTCAACTAAATTGGGGATTACGGAGTTATTCTTTGCGCATGCGTATTGGTTGCACGTGAAATCCCCCATGTGCGGAATGTAAACAAAACAATTATGGAATGAACAATTCGAGTTTTCTTGGAAAGTTTTTACCCTTTGTTGCTGAAATTTCACAGAGCTCTGGATTGCAGGGTAGTGTTATGGAAACAATCTCGACTTCATTGTGAAGAACGTCACGAAACGTAAAATAACGCGTTGACGGATACTACTAGCCGACGGAAACTGCGTCGAAACCAGTAGGCTAACTTATGGTAAAGATAAAAATTGAACCAACTCGCCTGTATGATTATTTCCTGGATTTAAGGACTCGGGAACTGTATTTTATCCGAAGGCGAATTATAATTTAATGTGAGCGGATCTTTTAACTGTTCTATGATCGATAGCCTGACATTTTTCGTGACTTTCTGATACTCGTGGATAGTAAACCACTTATTTTACAGACAAGATACCACAATGACTGAATCTGTGGGTATTTCTATAGATTTAGATGGGTATAAAACACACTGGGACTTCGTGTTGCCTGGCTCGTCTAAACGCACAAAATAGCATTTAAATCTTGACTTAATGCGTTTCTTCAATTGAACTATTGCGTTATCTGCAACCTCTCCTGTATAAGCAAGCAATAACCGGCATGATAAACAAAAATTGCCAGTTTATAGATGTGTTTATATTTAGATGTCAGAAAAGTTTGCCTGCTGTGGAAACAGTAAAGGTGAGAAATATTGCATGGATGTCTAAGAGGAATCATTTCATCTTTTTTGTGTTATCCCTGGTATTGGTGAGCATTACATGGCTTTGCTGAGTAATATGATATAACTATCTAATGATTTGTTGGTTTGTCACTATGTAATATTTATTATGCATTGATTTGTCATTTGTTTTATCGCTATATTGCCATGTCATGTACACTTGTGCCAAATAAAACTTACTTACTTAAAACTTACTTAAGACGCTTGTTTTATTTTGGCAAACAGACATGCCTTGCATAAAGGCAGTATTTCCATTATAGATCAGACAATGGTCATAGAAAAATTCTCATATAATATTATTAAACCCGTAACGTCTGTTCTCCAGAAATACCGGACTTCCTGGAGTATTTCAAACACTAAAGGAAGAACATCTAGAACACACACATACACTCTCTTGTAAACGTCAATTCCATGAAAGAATAAATGTATAAAGTGTGAGCTTAGTATATATCTTTACCTAAATAGTTTTAGCAGTGCTTTATACCACTTTATTTTATGTTTTCCAGTGAATTATAGAGTTTTCTCAATGAAATAAAAGTGATAATCCACAGTTTTGAAACAGTAGATTATCAATTTTATTTTCACTGTTTTTGCCGAACTAGTTCCGGTCCTCCGTCGCAATTGAAGTCAAATTGTATACCGGGCGTTATGAATACCGGGGACCATAATGACGATGACGTCGTTAAAATGACGTCATTTGTGTTATGCTTTCTGTTGATCTTTCCCGCGATTTTCGACATTTTTATAAATTACGCAACAAAAATAGAGTTTTACACTTAAAATAAAAAGAAAATTTGCTTGTTTCAGTGTAATATCAATTTAATTTCACTCGTGAGCATCAGAAAAAGTCATTTTCACTCGTGGCTACGCCACTCGTGAAAATATCCGTTTTTGATGCTCACTTGTGAAATAAAATTGATATTTCACTGAAACAAACAAATATCCTCTATTTAATCAATGTTATCTAATTAGATTAATTTTGCGATTCGTTAGAAATATGCAATGCCTGCATCAACATAAATCTCCTTTGGTCGGCATTTTGTTTAGTAGATCAACATTAATCTTGCCTTGAAAAGTGAAGCAATATGTTTAATTAATATTTTACTATAATAAGTAATTATTGATAACACAAGAAATGATAATAACCACTTATAGAAGTTGTAGCATTTCATGAAGAAGTGAACTTAAAAGAATTCCGTCGGAAAAAAATGAATATAGAATACAAAGACTTGAACATAAAACATAGTTCCCTTAAAAGCTTTTGTAATGTATTTTACTGATTTCAAGATATACCGTTAATGATTAACACGCATTAATGAGCTCTAAGTAAAATGTTCTTGCTCCCTACATTGTAGAACTGCGCTCAAGCCTACTAGTTAAGAGACAAGATAATTCATTTTCTTTAATATTTATGTAATTCAAACGAAGCCAAGTTTTGAATGTTAATTGCAAATCAAACGTCTGTAAATGGAGGAATTTGAATTTGCTCAGCCTTTCTCTACATATAAAGAGAGAAAACACTTTTTCTACGACATGAAAAAATGGTCAACTTCCCTTAGGCTAGTATAAACGTGAAAAGACGCAACACACTTGCGTTACATTATTGTGTACCACATAAAATCTGAGAGGCATTGTTAAAAAAATTAATTATATTTGTTTTACATATTTGGTAAAAGTCGTTCATACCTACCAGTTTTGCCAACACCAGAATTGCCAAGGAGGACAATTCTACAGCAACTAAAATCACGCTCTTGATTCGGTGTTCTCGGTCTCTGTCCATTAACCAATGATTTTCCATTTTGAACAGGTGGCTTTGTTCCATTCATTTTTTCAATTGATTTTAGTTAAATGTTCCAAGAATTCCTTTCAAACATTGTTTAAAGATTTGATTAATTAATTCCTGATATATAAATACTGGTAATTTGCGTCACAATCCACCATCTACGTCCTGATTAATCACTAAAGTAATTGCTTATATTTCGTCCAGTAAATAATATTTCGCTACTCACACAACATGCGAACAAAAATCGGTTTAAAAAAGGTTTTTGTGCACCTGTAAGTATTTTTACTGAATCGCCACATACTATTCAAACAGATTAAGATCTCTAAGAATTAGCCGATAACACAGTGCGTTACTGTAATTACACCGTACAGGTGAACTTCCGTTGATTCAAATCTTACTTTATCTTTTTGAATCTACGGGAAATGGTAATTGCGCCTTTTCGTTCCTGTTTTATGATAAAACTGGCCAGTTATGCTGTAAGGTTTATACAGAATTTAGAGTGCAAAACCGCTCCGACATGACAGAAGGAACAGATGGGATTTTACATTTTTTATTTTAGGAACATCATTCCTGTATCATTTCAATAGATACATGGCAGGGCAATTTTTGGTGAAATGAATTCCAATATCATCAACAACCTTGTCCATTTTCTGTCGTTTTGATAGAAATTCTTACAAGAAGCGCTCTTTAAAATAGATCACCAATGTTAATCCTACTTTATGTTTTAAGTAAAAAGGTATCTATAACATGTAAATGAAGTCTATTAACATTTTATGTAATATTAGATATTGTATTTAACATTTTTTTTGCAACGGTAATTATTAAAGAAAAAATACGGTCATAAATGGATATTTCCAAAATATTTTATTGTTTTTCCTTTTCATCTGAACAGCAGACATGTGTATCTGTGTATATTGATAATAAATTGAACATGTTACCTCCCTATTTAAGTTACAATACGGCGACTTTCCACTTCTCGGCATTAACACAGAGACCGAAAGCTTATTTAATTTATTCGTACTGCTTCCAGTTTTCGCAAACACATATGAGCCGTGCCATGAGAAAACCAACATAGTGGGTTTGCGACCAGCATGGATCCAGACCAGCCTGCGCATCCGCGCAGTCTGGTCAGGCTCCATGCTGTTCGCCAACAGTTTCTCCAATTCCAATAGGCTTAAAAGCGAACAGCATGGAGCCTGACCAGACTGCGCGGATGCGCAGGCTGGTCTGGATCCATGCTGGTCGCAAACCCACTATGTTGGTTTTCTCATGGCACGGCTCATATGATGTCACTTAGAATAAGAATAAACGTAATTTTAGATTTACTGTACTTTTCATGGAAGAAATCGTATATATATTTGATCAAATAACGTACATTACGGACAGTAGTATTTTTTCCTTAAAATTGAATTCATTTCTAATCTATAATAGCATATACCTTTGCTATATAATTGTTTTTAGAATTTTCTTTCATCTTTTTCACTGTTAACTTTTGTAAACAAATCACCTTAATGGCATGTGTTCTATTATCATGGTAAGTAAATCCTACATTAGCGTCTTATCTTCTACAAATTAAGTTTAAATGGAACTGTAAACCGACGGCGCCGAAACTTTTCATTTTGAATAGTTGGCCGAACTTGTTTGCGATAAATTTGAAATGGATCAAAGGATATCAAAACTCAACAGTGTCCTTTGGTAGATAAAAATGATTAATTCATTTAAAATGGTTAAGGAATATTTAGATCATGTATATTCAGTTTAATCGTTGTATTTTAACTTTTCTCTATTTCCAAAACATGGGCTCATTTACTTAGAAGTCTTAGATACATACTTTTTCTTACTTTATTACTATAGGAAGTGACAGACTTACTACACTCATTAAGCAATCTAGTTTTTAATCAATAGAGAACTGACTTACATTTAAATCATGTTTCTTAAGTTTATAGGAAATATTAAAGGCCTGTCGCTATTGAAAATCGGATAATACCATGGTGTTCGGCAAGTCAAGCTATAGTACATTCGAGGCTAAATGCACACTTTTTTCAGTTATGATATTGACTGATTGAAAAACAAAAATTTAATTATGAATGTGATTTACATACAGATTTTTGGGAAATACAATTGAGGTCGAAAATACAATGTATAATATTGGACCATTCCGCGACAAAACCCGTATTAGTGACAAAAATCAAACTATTCACGAAGGACATTCTTTTACCTTTCATATCTGAAAACTTGAAGAAATTGTTTTCTCTATTTCAAAAGTTACAGTACTTTTAAGTAAGTCACCTGACGCATTTAGAGATGTGATGTCAAGGACGTCGCGAAAGCAGTATGACGTCGTCGTGTAAGGCGTGTATATTGCATGTCATATGTGTGACAAATTATGTATATCACTAATTTAACATCTTAAATTTGAATATTTTAGAGATAGTTTAAAATGTTGTTTCTGAAAATTTCATCACGGGCCTTTTTGTTATAAACCTTTGTATTCTCATGGTGCATAAGTGTTTTGGAATTAGGGTTGCCACGAAACACACAAATGATATATATTTAAAAAATCGTAGACTCTGATTTGTCTTGGGTCACTGAATTATTATTATACTTGTTTCTCGTTTCTAGACGCAGTGACCAACTTGGATTTTAGCGGTACAGTGCCAGTTTTGTGGACAGTATTTAATTAGAAACTCACATGTTACACTAGTCAACGGTTACTCTCTATTGAATAATAAAGTTGTTTTAAAATGAAAATAATATTGTTGCACTTGTTTATTGATCATATCATGATAAAGAGAATGGAGTCACGACTGTCGATTGAAAATAAAAGGTTAAAATGATTTTGTTAACCATCTTAATTTAATAAGATGTTTAGTAGCAAAATACACAACTTCACCTTTGCACGTGTGTATACTGAACAGCACATGCACAATGTACTTTAGTACAATTAGTATTTTACAATACTGCGAAGTTATTATACAAGGAATATCTACGGTGTTCCGTTAAGGCCAGCGCCTGCTCGATGTGAACGCGAAGGGCGAAGGTACGACGGTACACAATGGCGAAGCGCGACAATACGATGGCGATAACACAACAGTACGGTGGTGAAGCGCGACAGTACGATGGCGAAGCGCGACAGTACGATGGTGACATTCCATCGTACTGTTGCACTTCGCCATTGTACTGTCGTGTTATCAGCATCGTACTGTCACGCTTTGTCATCGTACTGTCGCGCTTCACCATCGTACCTTCGCCCTTCGCGTTCATAGGGAGCGGGCGCTGGCCCTAACGGAACTCCGTAAATATCACACGTTAACATTTTCTAGACCTTCGATATTTCTTATTTTACAAGAGCGAGAGAAGAAATATGTAAGGAAGAAATTCGTACAAAATCTGCTTGCAGGTATACTTTTTGTAAATAAGTAATAACGGTTCAATACGGATCATGTTTATATTACACTGTAACAGACAGAGGAGATGTTTCTACACCTCTAACAGTTACAACGTTCGTTAATATAAACCATAAAACACCAATAAACAACTGACGTATTGGCTTGCAGCTCCTCTCTTTTTACGTATAGATAAATCTTTCTCATTAAATCAGCTGTTCTTCGTAAAGTTCTTGCTATATAATATTATTATTTTTAATTAATTTCTTGTTATTTGAGTAACTAGACAATAGAGGGTGTTGACACCGAAACTGGGTCTAACAACGACCCGGTTAATGTCACCCTTTAACTTCACAACAACTTCCCTGTCTGACCTAGAAAACTTCCATAACTACCTCACAAACCCCTGAAAATATCACCCTGTAACTTCCAAAGCAAGTTCACTGACCGATAAAATATCACATACAATAAGATGTAAATGTGTGATAGTCCTTGTATAAGAACTTCGCAGTATCGAAAAGTACTAGTGGTACTTAAATACATTGTGATACAGCTTTAAAGTGTGTCGATGTCGTGTTCTGTCGTGCTGTATTTTTCGTTCTGTCATTTTGACAGCGGGCGTCAGAACGGAACAACGAAATAAGCTGAAAATATCGTTTTTGTAGTTTTGGTGAGAGTGGCAGAATCTAACAACGAAAACACAGCAATATGTCGTTGTGTTGTTAAGGCGGGCGCGAAGGGAATGGCAGGGCGAAAGAGGCAGAAATCAGCCAAATCGTAGCTGGTCCAAACCCCAAGTATCTGCACTATACACATTTCCTGTGGCCCAGACATTCGGAATAAACACGCTCTGTTTAATTTAAGCAGGATCAATAAAAAGTCTTGTTACAAATTCCGGAGGATAAAAATAAAACAGCATGCAACATACGATAACAGTCATAAGATTATAGCAAATGAATGACAAGATTTACAATAACTATATCACAAACGTACAATAACAATATATGAGCCGCGCCGTGAGAAAACCAACATAGTGGCTTTGCGACCAGCATGGATCCAGACCAGCCTGCGCATCCGCGCAGTCTGGTCAGGATCCATGCTGTTCGCTTTTAAAGTCTATTGTAATTAGAGAAACCGTTAGCGAACAGCATGGATCCTGGCCAGACTGCGCGGATTCTCATGGCGCGGCTCATTTTAACAACATAGATGTATAATTTAACAACGTTTGACATATGATATACTATAGTGTAGTAGAATTATTTTGGCTTGATGCAATTCTTGAATTCTGTAGATTAAACATATAAATTTAAAGTTTGGAGGGTTCTTTTGGCCAAAGTTTGTCTCGTGTTCGCCCAAGTTTAGATGGGCCTTTGTGTTTCCATTCTAGGTCTTAGTTTTGGGTGGTGTTAAAGAAGGCTTTGGCCCTAATTGGCTAGGATTATTCCAGGTACAAATAGCATTCTTTCGGAATCGGCGCAGCTAAAAGGTCTAAAGGTAATTCAAATGCCCGTCACAATCAGTGTCTAAAGAAAATTAACTTTCAGCATGCTTTTTATCTCACTTCGTACTCACTGTTTACCTAAACGTAATTGTGAAAAACAGATGTGACAGACAAGTAAATATTATTTACAGGCTTTGTTCTGTGGAAGCAAGTTTCATTTCCTCTGTTTGAAAGACGAACGATAAGGTTTCCTTAAGAAATAAAACACAATCTGCATGTTAAGAGAATATTCCGAAGATGTACACATTATAAATAAACACAGACACGTCAGTGATGTAATAATTATCTTCAAATCGAAGATGATAGATACAGACTGTGCCTGGATGGATTATTGTACACTGTTATATCTATGTATTTTCCATAAAGGATAAATGGCTTGTATCAACTGATATTGTTTAGCTAAAATATCAAAATTTAAACCAAATTTATAAGATAAATAATATCGTAGTAACTTCCGTCTTCCTGTTGTGACAGTTCACTAAAGCCCTAATTAAGAAATATAATTCTGGGTTTTCTACTGATATTTTTTATTTGATGGATCATGGAGAAATTGGAAAGGTATTCTGTTGCAAAAAGGTAGAGAAGTGGTAGTAACCTAATAGCTATCAGGCATTTTTTGCTCTGTAGAGTTATTTCCCTTATTTTTATTGCAATGTATTTGCTGAAAGCACATGGCAGATCTGTACTAGACATTTAGGTAGTTTTTTCGCCATGAATTTGAGAGAGAATTTGTCATGGAAACTTAGGTCAAACACCATGACAACACTTTAAGCAGAAGTTACAGTGTGTTTTGTCTGAAAACAATCCTCTTGCATCATATATGACCCCAAATTTTCTTTTAATTTTATACAACACTGAAATATCAAGAAAATGTTAGTTACAGACATTTTACATGGACCTTTGATATGCTGCAACCACTGGTATTTTCCCAGTTCTATATACAAGAAAGACCAGTTATGTAGTTGGTTTATAGCTTATCACAGAACAATAATGCCAGATGATGTCGCAAATAAGCTATTTTGATTAGAGTCCGATGGAAAATGTCAAATTCATTCGTTTTCCTGTATAAAGATGTTTCACTATATTGGGGTTACTTTTTTCAGTTATCAAAAATATAAACTTACAATCGAAATATTGCCGATTTCTAACAGTGAAAGATGAGACTAGACAGTTGTATGCAGATCAGAGTAGAAAATGATAAAACAAAGATTTATTTAGCGCCCCTTTCACGATAAACACGTTCAAAGGCGGTTTATATAGTGCAAAAGCAGCCACTCGGTGTGCCAAATTTATCATCTACCAGTACAGACACAGAATAATCTGACCAGAGGCATAGAGTGAGACAAAGCCCCTGAATCAGAGAAATAGAAATCTCTTTAGATACCTAGGCCTGTCCGGCTAATTTACCCTAGCTGTTAGCGAAAGGACAGTGTCAGACTGGTTCTTTAACGTGCCCGGTGTATAGCACTATACACACGAAGCCGTCTTTTCAGGAAATAACCAATACTAGCCTCTTAGTTAGGTGGGATACACTAAAAAAATCTCAGAACTTTCAAGTGCCTGTACCGGGATTCGAACCTCGGACCTCTGGGTTGTCAACTTGTCAGTCAATTGTGTTACCACAAGACTACCGGGCTACAATGATGCAATAACTTCACATTCTCAACATTCCCACTGCACCTAAGATGTTCGTCTTATTATTGTCCCTGGCTTTGTCTTGCTCAGAGACTGTGTTGCACACTGGAATGCGGAAAAATACATTCTGGATTTTTTTTATTTTAATTTTGTAAATTAAACAATTTTAAATTAAATTAAATTAAACTAAACAGTCAAGAAATAAAGTGCAATAGTAACGCAACTGTCGGTTGAACACTTCAAATTTACTTTTGACTAGAAAACAACACAGTGGAAAGTCATGGTGATCAATTTTTTGGTGGAAAAGTTTCCATTTTTTCTCGAACCACAGACAGTCGTTCTCTAAGCTCCCGAGAATATTTTATTGTAACATTAGTTTTTAATCTGGTAACATCTACACCTTCTGGGTACTCAACTGGTGACTTCCGGTAGTGATGTAGCAGTCCGACACTTGGATCCACTCCATACTCGGCCCCTGACCGAATCGCCCATACATTGTGTATACCTAACGTAACTACGTCATCAGTCTTTGAGATCATCTTTGAGCGGTCACGTGGTCCGTATATAAAGTCATCCCTCATTAGATAATCTGTCATTAAAGATTTATTTTGTATATTACCTTCACTATTCTTTAGATTTCTAATTACAAACGAGTTCCTGAACAGATAAACACTCTGATCCGGAAGATTTAGTAACATATCAAGCCATGTTAAATCATCTTTTTGTTGCGGAATAATGGCTTCATCAAGATCGGCAGCAGCAATGTAGTGACTGTAACCTTTGCTGCGGTATAGGCAGTCATTTAGTGCAGCAAGTTGCCCACAGTAATGCAGTTTAACATCATTGCAAAGATCTTTAGATAAAGACCATAGCAATGTTGTTACCATCACGCTATTCTCTTTCTCATAAAATTTTAATACTTGCTTCACGTCATTGGATACACTTTTGACGTATATAAGAAACCTTTCAACACCTAGAATCTTATGAAGTTCAATCCATTCCAGAAGCTGTGCACTGTCACTGAACAATGAATGCATAGGCGACAAACACATTGTAAATTGTTTCTGTGTCTTTAATTGCGGTTTTACGTGCACGGGTAAAATGTTAAGTGGATCATGAATGGTAGACAACGTCACAATAGAAACAGCATCTGGCATATCTAAGTCACACAGGTAACAGACAAAGTACGCAGCTGTATGACTGAAAATTTAAGAAGAAACAAACGTATATAACAAAGGTGTAAAAAAGCAAAAAAAAACTTGTGCCCGTATGTTTTCCGTAAGAGATGAATTAAGACTAACAGTATATTGCACGAATAAAAAAAAATAACTAGATGGAAGGCCGGTTCGCCAGCCACGCGCTAAAAGGTAAATGCCAAAATTTTAGTGCAGAATGCTTTCTGTCAGATGGTTAATGTCGAATATTGACTGTTGAACTGTAATTGTCAAATAATAAATGCTAATGGTTAATTGCGAAATGCGAAACAATAAATGCCAAATGCTTATTGTTAAATGCTTATCTACATGAAGACATGAATAAATCAGTGGATGAATACAGCCTTTAAAATAGTCATTGGCCTTCACTTCATAATTTTGATAATTTTAAAACTTCTTTTTTTTCTAAACGATTTAGAGGAAAAAGTTTCCGTCAAATGTTCCCATGACTGGTACGACATGTTATTGCCTCAAATCAGATTGGTAGAGTACGGAAGAGCATTAGTGCCAGGTGCGTTTTATTTATTAACCCGAAATTTTTAGATACTTAACAAGAAATTACGAGTTACTAAACTTGAAAATTTCGGGATACTAACTCGACATAGTATTACGTACCTTTTCCCATGGTTTTCGTTGATATTGGCTATATACGCTTTCACCAGCTTCGTTGTTATGTTTAAGGACTCGTACCATAATATACAGTGTAAATCAGCTTTCGTGTCGTTTGTTATACCAATCACTCGAACTTTCGTCTGCCTGAAAACAAAATAAAAAATAAAATGTACTAGTAAACGGACACGAACATTCGGACAAAATGGGACGTCTTTCATTGGCAGATGTAAATTACATTCCACTGACTTTCCAAAATGTATTATTATATGTTTTCTTTGTTTCCATAATTCGATCACAATCTGTAATAACACAGGTGTAGTAATTCTTAACATACTCAGTGGCAAAATAGGAAATTTAATGAATCGAAAATTATGGTATGTCTGTAAAATAAAACAAGAAATATCTTTAAAAAAGATGGTCGGCGTGATGTAACTGAAGCACAAGTTATATATGGCAGAAACTTGTATTAAATTTTTGGCAATGTTGAAAGGGGCCTCTGTGAAGTTTTGTATAAATGAGGACAGTAGTTCTGAAGAAGACTGTGTTTAGAAATTGTGGAGGGACACACGACGGACACCAAACAATCACAAAAGCCCACTTTGGTGCTTAAAAGATGGTAACAGTAAGCAAACAATATTGAAATACGTTCTATACTTTATTTCTGGAATTGCTGGAAGAAACATCAACCCTTACTCTACTTCAGCTTATTATCAAATTTGTCTATCATTCAGAATATGTACAGTACTGTTTTCACCGGAAAGATTAATTTAAAATTTAGAGTCTAAAATTTAACAGTATCGACATGTTGTTGCAGGTTAATAATGATTTGCACTGGTTAGAAATTGTTGCTGTAATGCAGGGTAAGAGTTAATGGCTGTATAAAACAAGTAACCTTTTTGTAAAAACAAAACTTAAGGAAAGGAAACTTAACAAAACAGAAATAACTTAACAAGAAAACTTAAAAAAACAACATAAAGTTACGCACACCTGTTCAAGTGGTACGCATACAACCCGATGGTGTTGTACTTATAGAGGTTATAGATGACGAACGCGTTGTCATTTCACTTAATGTCACACATGAGAGTGAAGCATTTTCAGCCTTTCCTCCAATCAGCGCCACTCTTACTAAATCTCTCATTATGGCTGAAAATACCGAGAATACCTTAACAAGCAATCCGATTGGTACATTATTCAGGCGGCATTAGGTCATACGAGGTCATAAAATCGTGCTTAATGCGGCACGCCGAAAAAGAAACAAACAAGAAATATCTTTAAAAATGATGGTCGGCGAATTGTAATAAGGAAAGAAGTTTATGAATTGTTCATCTATCATTCATCTTTCATCTAACATTTTTCAAATTGCAAAAACTAAACACCGCACTTTAACAATTTAAATGGTTCTCTTTTAATTTTTCGCAAAGGTTTCGTAGGGTTGCAATTTTGTTTCGTTTATCCTTAGAGGAATAATTACAGCAGTAGTTTGATGAAGATTCATGAAGCGGTTCATGAGAAGATGTCATTAAACGTGTTTATATTTTTAGCTAAATTGGTCCCTATCCCCATTTGTAACAAAAAAGCAGGAGACCTTACGATATTGTTACACATCGCGTTTGATAAAAAAAATCCATTACATTCTAGTGGTTAATGCGAAGAAAGGCATATCTACTTTTAGCTATAGTGGTCCCTAATAGGGCCCAAGTTCCTATATAAATAAATTTGGAAGAGGACCTTATAATGATGATCCAGACCAAGTATGACAAAGATCCACCAAGCTGTTCATGAGACGCTGTATAAAGGCATTTCTAGTTTTAGCTCTAGCAGCCCCTAAAAGGGGTTAAATGTCCCAGCTGAACAAAGTTGGCTGCGGGCCTAATAAAGATGCTACAAATCAAGTTTGATTAGAATACATGAGAAAAAATCAATTAAAGGATTTTTATTTATTATTTTTATTTATTTCTAAAATAGGCCAACTGATCCCACTTTAACAAATGCATATTCGCTATTCATGAATCTTTGGACAATGACGTCACACCTATAAAAAAGTGAAGGTCAAGCAAAACATACAATTGTAATTATTTCAATATTTTTGTTTCATAAGCAAAGTTTGACCGTAGTCATATCACATAGATAAACTGTATGCAGCGTACCTTCATTTCAGTGTAATGAGATTCAGTCATTATATAGCATATATATAATAAAACAGATTTCAACTGAGTTCAATATTTGCATACCATACTAAAGAAAGATATTCATATATAATAAGTCAGTTAAATAATTTATAACAAATATATCAAAGCAAACAAGTACTCATTTTAATATGCAATCTGAATAAGTCACAAAAGCAAGAAACCTTTTCATATACAGACGACAATTGTAACAAGGAAAATCTTTTAAAAAGCACTTCTCTACATAAAAGACTCTTATCACACCCTTATTCATGTGATACGCAGACCGTATTCAGCTCTTTCCTTAATTTGATATATGTTGGTATTTGAACAGGTTTTTATCATATTTATTAAACTTACTTATCATTTTGAGATATATCAATATTTTTGCTAAATATACTGAGCCAAAGTTAGCTTTAAAACTGTGAACAGCGTCGTTTAGGATAAACGTTTTGTCTACATTTCACTCAACAGAGTGGAAGAAATTGACACTCTCGTCCAATCAGGCAGAGTGTTACATAAATCTTCTATTTTGATAAATTATCTATAATACGTTATCAAGTAGTTTGATTTGCAAACTGAAGTCACGTGGCATAGGTAACGAAAACGAATTTAGACGGCGTCGCCGAAAAAAAAGATAGTGGCAATCAGCGTGGTACAGGTATTTTTGGGGAATTTTGAATTGGCAAATTTTATTACAGGTCCGATAAAAAAGGATTTACGCGTGTCGTATGTTTTATTACTATCATTCATTAAGATTACAGTATAGAAATGGTTTCATGTAAAATTATCTTGAATTGAACATGTACAATAAATTATGAAAGTAAGTAAATCAGGAAGACTTTTATGATAACCGAAAAGATCATGAAACCAGGTAAAATTTTCACGAAAACAAAAATAATTATTAAGTTACTGAAGTAAAAATCAATTCTGTTTTAAATGCAGATACTTTATTTACATTGCAAAAACATATTCAATATAAGAATGTGGTCGCAATGGAGACGCCATTTCACATAGGCATGTGCTATTTGATGACACAACTGAAGGACTTCTGGACTACCTTTTTGTACTGTAACCGAGTAGAAAAAATACCGACAGTTCGCATTTGTGATCGTATGGCCGATAGAAAAGCTTTCCTTTGCATAATTGACACTGATATTTAAATGTATATGAAATAAGATGAGAACAATAACATAAGAAGAAATGGGCATCTCTTTCTTTTTAGAACCGAAATAGTCATTGCAATATTTAATTGAATTTCATATGTTGTTAATTTGTGATATTAACACAAAATGAATTACTCGCGAAGTAAAATTACATTAGATAAAACCTACACGAATAAAACATTCAAACACAAATTAACTTAACTGATTAAATCATTGCTTTAAACTTTTGATCACAATATCGTATAGAGATGGTACCTAAAAAATTCAAATTCATCTTTATAGGTTTTTTTCAGAGTGAAATGATAGCTAAGTGCACCAATTTTCTAAATATATTTATGGTTTTCCTCTTCTCCATGTCAAAAACATAAATATTTGATATCTAAAAAATGACTTTCTCAAAATATCTGAAGCAAAATGGACAACTCTTGTATTGACCGTTTTTCAAAGATTTTAGGACTTCCCCAATTATAGTCTATATCAAATGCTCCCACAGCTAAATAAATTCAATAGAGTATAAGGTAAGTTTACTCTACTTTCAACATTTTGAAAGAGCCTATACTGAACTTCCTTGGTCTTTTAATAAAGTCAAATTCCAAGACTAGCCAAGAGTCTAAAACGCTTGAAAAAAATTCTGAGTGAAAGAGAACGACATGCTCTTTATTATAAGCTTACCAAAACCATACCAAAATGTACCTTAAAGAAGTTATTAAAGATTTTATATTGTAAACAAACCCCTACACCATTTTACCATCAATATTTTCCACTCATGAATACACTCAATTCAGGTGATAATTGTTGATATATTTGTAAATGAGAGGCCCCAACAAAAACCTTTTTTCAAGTTGTGTAAACAGTATAAGTTTTAAATTAATGTTGATATCTGAAATTATCCGATTACTTTGTTTTCAACAATAAATAAAACACCTTTTAGTTTGTTTAGGGTAGTTGACCTGTAACGAAAATCATCAAATAGAGTAATCTCCATATGCTTTTTCAGCATTTATTCGTTTTTCAAGGAAAGCAAATGATCGTGCTAGTTCCCTCCAGAGAATGTTTAAATTGAGAATTGCTTAAAATACATTACATAAGAGTCATTACCTGTCAGCTACCTTAACATGTAGTAATTACAACCACTACCTTAAAACATTGTAATTATATTTGACGACAATGAATTTTTGTATTACCAATTTAACTTTTTTTGTTATTTCTCGTTGGATATATACATTTTACATTTTGATATATAAATGTTGTGTAAACCAATGTATCACCATTGAGAACAATAAATAAACAACTTTGGCTAAAAGATCAAAACTTAATAACGTTTCTTAATGTCGTTAATTTTCTTCAAAGGAATGTATGCATTATTCTATATAATCTTCATGCATTACTAAACTTTCTATCAGGGCCTCACTACAACTTACAAAATAACTGTCAGTGTGAGTCATGAGAAAAGCGTGCATTTTGTATATTGAATACAAAGGGATTTAAACAAATGTAGGTCATATTTTGTTTGCCTGATAAGGTGTTTGAAAAAGGACCTATCTGATTTTTCTTTCACTTTTGATCAATGTTTAATGTTGGCTTCAGTTTATTGATCAATTCAGAGTTGTCCCCCTTTGATTTATTTGGGTAGGTACCATCTCTACAATACCGCATGTTCACGCGGCATAATAATATCGTCTGCATATGACACAACAACAACAACTTCGCGCTGAAGTTAATTTTTCTTCCAAATTAGTGGAAATAAACCGTCTGAGAACGAATCAAATTTTTATTTCACAAAAATGAAATAAATATCATTTAAAAGATACATTCAATGAGAGTAGGAAATTACTTGCACCTAAGCTTTCATATCAATGGTTTTATACAAAAAATTGTTTTTAAGAAACGCATGTATGAGATTTTTACACATTTTATATGGAAAATAGAAGGCAAAAATTGACGAAATGATGACATTAAATATCATGTTAAGAACGAATCAAAAATAAAGATAAAATTTTATTTAAAAATACCGTGTGATCAAATGTTGAACTTTGGTAATATCTTTGTACCTAAGGTTTCTTATTTTTAGTAATTTTGTTATTAAGTAAAATGTGTACATACCCTTTTTATTTCTATATAGAAAATCTGACCGCTATCGATTATTGGCCGGAGGAATATTCTTCGGCATGATTCTCTATGCATTCCGGGTTTTTAACACCGAAGGTATACAAGAAATTCAACTAATGCATTTTTGGCACCAGTAGCAGAAACATAGAAGAAATGCAACTGTACTTAATGAGATACAAACAGACAACACAAAACGTATATGTATATTAGTGCAATGGCATTTTCCTTCCTTTTACTATGTTTTTTTTTTCTTATTGAATACTTAACACATGATATCTATTTTACAAAACCATTCCCAAACTGTACAATTTGAAACAAAAGATGATGTAGATACGTTAGTTTTTATTCTAGAAATATGGCTACATGTCTTTTCTTATTGTCCTGTCAGGGAACTTGAAAAGAAATACTTCAAGTCTCGGCATGACATAAAAGCAAAACAAATAGGGTTAGATAAAATAGTTCGTTTTACAAGCCAGCAATATTATTGCTTCGTTTGTATGTGATCTTATTTATAGTCGCTACCAGTAACACCCCCGGAAGAATGTTATTATTCTAGTTAAAGGATAGTGCAATATGTAGAACACTCTCCAATTTCAGCAGCTACCCTGGTTCTTTGGCGTGCCAGGCGTAAAGCATTCATACAAGTGGCTCATGTTTTAATTGGACGAGCATGGGCTCGACTTACGGCCCCTGGTTTCGTAGTCAGACAGTGTTGCCGTTGGAATACTGAATCCACCCTGAAATGTTAATGTAAAAAGTGGAGGGTGCGTTTCCGCAATCATCACTCAGTACACCTGTCACGGTTGGCAATAATATATCTGGTGTCATATTTGATTTTTAACATTAGAAGTTTGTCATTAACCACAGTGCCGGACCTGTTAAACGGGTAGTCATATATTCGTATTGACTTTGTCACACATCTGTATGAAAACTATTGTATTTATTAAATAGGCGGTAGCCCGAATCAATATAAAACAGGTTCAATTCGCACGTTGTATTTGTCAACCACCATTTTACACGCCCGTTTTGAAAAAAAAAACTTACGTATTATGTGATGACACGTGTGTCTGTACGCCCGCCCGTCTGCCTGAGCATATATTTGCATACTTAGGTGGCTATAGGAACCATGTGTAACTGTACTTTTGCTTTGATGTCATTCATTCCGTAAGCTTGTATGTGACTTCTTTTTCTTTTACCTGGCTAAAAGAACAATAGAGGGATAAAAGAGTAGCCACATAAATACCCATACATAGGAACGTCCATCTGTCCGTCCGTCCATCCGTCCGTCATATTTCTTGTCCGGAGCATAACTTACCCTTCAAGATTAGCATATTGGTAGATGATGATAACACGAGGTGCAGGTCGGTTCAAATTTGACCTTCATATTTCGTGTCCGGAGTATAACTTAATAACTACTCAAGGTATTGACTTTAAACTTGGCAAACAGGTAGCTAGTGATGAGAAGATGTACAGAACACATAAACCAGGTTGGCAGGTCAAAGGTCAATGTCACAAATGGAGCTCAAACCAAATGTGTCCTTCATATTTTGTGTCAAGATCACAACTTAATAACTATTCAAGGTACTGACTTTAATCTTGGCATGTAGGTAGGTGGCAATAAGACGATGTGCAGAGTGCACGAATCAGGTCTGTAGATCAAAGGTCAATGTCACTTTAGTACTTAAGCACTATTCAAATTATTGACTGACTTTAAACTTGAAGCACTTGTACTTGGTCAAAGGTCAATGTCATAAATTGATTTCAATCTGTATTTTGTATTTTGTGTCTGGGGTACAACTTTAAAACTTCCAATAAAGGTAGGTTTTAAAATGATGAAGTGACTTGGAGAAGTGCAAAAAAAATCCACATACCCCCCCCCCGCCCCCTCCCTCCCCCCGCACGCAAACACGCACACATTCAATACCCCTCTCCCCCTCCCGCCCCAACCAAAAAACAAAAAAAAATTATTTTTTTTTAAATTCTTGTTTCTTAATATTCTATCACCGCTGCCGCACATCCCCCACCCCCTGCAACATTACATCTCGCCCCTTCCTTCCCCTCATCTGATATAGTACTGTGGTCGTATATTACCCCGTTTTGCGAAACTCTTGTCTTTTTCTATTACTCAATCAACAGTAAACTGTAATTGAGAGGACGTTCAACGTGAAAGGAAAAAAAATGTTTTAATATCTACTTCCACATGTTTTTGCATTTACTAATGTAACAAAGGCTTAATACACATGAGTTAAGTGTCGAGCTATTGTAACTTACCCATCTGTGTAAGCCGAATATACAAGCATTGTTCCCTCACTAGTTACAGGTTGGAAGTCATCAGTCCATGTGTTACGTTTCTCCACAGTGTGTGTTTCTATAAAATTTCTCCTCGAATGGGCTGATGTTGTTACTGAAGCACTTGAACACGTCCTCAGCACTATTTTCGTCCAAGTGTGTGTTAGAGAAAAGAAAAGAAATAATCCAAAACTACATATAAAAACCACGCAGTTAAATGAAATTTTCACCTTCGACTTCATTTCAAACGTTCAGTTTACTATGCGTCTATGGTTTATATGAAAGTGCAATTAAAGGTCATGTTTAATTCTTACCTAGTGTGTAACAATGAAAATTTTATAATATAATAAGCCGATACTAATAAATTGTCTGTTTGGATAGTTGAACGTTCAATAGGGATCAATACATACTAACACAGACGGCTTATACAAAAGCTGTAGGATTACCGGAATTTGGATACCCGTATAAAAACCTGTACATAGCCTTTGGCTAGTTTGTGTGTATATCAGGGGTTTTCTCAAACTACTTGAAAACCTTAAGGAAAGGATATACATTTTCAATTTCACTGTGGGGAATCACATGATCAAAATAGTCTCTTAACAAAAGTTATAATTTGAAGAACATGAAAAAATTTCCTACCAGGATAATATATGAAATTAAAACATAGCCTAACATATGACTAATGAAAGTTGTTAAATTATCATGTAGTTGACTACAATGATAGATATCCTGTAATTACAAACACTAAGGAAGATAAGAAGTATCAGTTTCTTGAAGTGTTCCAGATAATCAGAAAGTGATTGTGATTGAAATCTATGTAGTTTTAGGATACATCTATGTTGCCATATGATAGGCTATATTTTAGATTTACAGCAAAAGTTGCTTCAATATTATCCCAAAATATTCATAAATTTATTTTGGTTTAGAGATTCTCTTGATCATGTGATTCCCCACAGTGAATTTAGAGTCAGCACAAGCATTAAATGATTGCCCAGTCGACTTACAGTGGCTAGTTCGATCACGGATTATAGTTACACTAGTTTGACTGTTGTCTCATTGGACATGTATCTAGTAGGCAGGCATGGCGTAACTGTTTCAGCTAAAATTCAAATCATGACTGTCGGAGATGTAGGTCAGTCAGGTTTCAAACTGGAATATAGAGATAAAAGTTTTATTCTAATTAATCATTCATTTTTATTTTTAAAGGAAAACGTGAACAGCGCAGATCTTTGGAGAGTGCATCAGCCTGGTTCTCATGCTTGTTTAAACGAAATTTTTGACACACTTCAGTCTACAATATATGTATTTATTTAACAAATAATCAAGGCCTTCGAGTGGTTTATCGTCTAATTTACCACGGTTCAGAGTTCAGATGTGTAGAAATTGAACCAGCCCTCGTGGTTAAATTCTGAAGCACCTGATGACGAACCGTGGTGAATTAGACGATAAATCACTCGAAGGCCTTGATTATTTTCATTCTGACATGCTCATTGATATATTTTAATATATATATTATGCTGGACTTCATTTACGCGAGGAGTAATGTATTGGACGTCATGCGGCAATTTGACGTCATAATTGACGTCATAATGCTCTCTTACCGGTCCGCGCGTCAACCGTTGTTTATCGCAGAATAAACAGAGCTTGAGTTTCTTCTTTGTTTAACTGGAAATCAAATCGAGTCATGTTAGAATTAACAAATAATCAAGGCCTTCGAGTTATTTATCGTCTAGTTTACCACGGTTCAGAGTTCAGATGCGTAGAAATTGAACCACGAGGGCGTTAGCCCGAGTGGTTGAATACTAAAGCATCTGGACGATGAACCGGGGTAAATTAGACGATAAATCACAAGAAGGCCTTGATTGTTTTCATTCTGACATGCTCATTGACATATTTTGATATATATTATGCTGGACTTCATTTACCCGAGGAGTAATATATCGGACGTCATGCGGCAATTCGACGTCATAATTGACGTCATAATGCTCTCTTACCGGTCCGCGCGTCAACCGTTGTTTATCGCAGAATATATAGCTTGATTTCTTTCTTTGTTTAACTGGAAATCAAATCGAACCATGTTAGAATAGTTTTTTTACTACAGAAACAACTCAAACGAGTGTGCATAAAGGCGGCTGTAACTAATATAGATCAAGATGTATATGCAGTAAAGTATAGAAATACAGTGGTTTGTTCATATATTGGTAAAATGAAGTAATTCAAATGCGATTAATGCAATTTTATACAAAAAAATAAGATTTCGGTCAAATTTTTATATTAAAAATACAATCTTGCATATAGCTTTTAGTCAATTTTAACAATATTTTGAAATTAATATATGGGCGTATATTGCCGTCTACTATGTAATAATGTATATAGCAACTCTCTTATTTATTTAGCATTTAAAGATTTCACGGTAGCTTAAGTACACACAGTTTCGTGTTTGTTTTGAATTGCATAATAAATCATCTATACAAGTGATGTTTAAACGGGCTTTCAGTTTAAATAAAACATTTATTGACAAACTTCTAAATATTAATGGCAATTGACACATTGTCCGATACCGATTCAACTCGTTATCCATCGAGATACATATGTCACAGCGCGTGTAATAAATAATTTGGTACTGTCATACCAAGAAAGTAATGATGTATGAGAGATTTTAACATCTCACAAAACCACGGTGTTGGTGGAAAATTGCAACGTACATTTCACTTGTCATAATTTTTTAACAGAAACATGTTGTTTTCAACCCATCGTGTTCAGAATCTTCTCAGCTCAGGTAATACACGTCAGTCCATTGTATTGTTAGTCCAACAGCTCATATCTAACATCGTCTATATTTTCTTTCGGATTACAGCAATATAAACAAGGCAGTCTGGAAAAAAAAAGACAGCTAAATCCCCCGCCACTGTTATGGATAGTGAAAGGGTAAACCTTTGACTTTAGCTGTGACCTTGACCTTGAACTGATATGGCTGACTCATGTATTCTGCACAACGTCTTGATGAGGTGATCATTTGACCCAAGTTTCATAAAAATCCTTCATGGGGTTTAGGAGATACAGAGCTCAAACCTTTGACCTTGATCTTGAGTTGACATGGCTGATTCATAAGCTCTTAATGAGGTGATCATTTGACCCAAGTTTGATGAAAATCCTTCAAGGGGTTTAGGAGATATAGAGCGGACACAAAATGGAAGGCTCAAACCTTTGCCCCTCAGTTGTGACCTTGACCTTGAGCCGGCATGGCTGACTCATAAGTTCTGCACATCGTCTTGATGAGGTGATCATTCGACCCAAGTTTGATGAAAATCCTTCAAGGGGTTTAGGAGATATAGAGCGGACACAAAATGGAAGGCTCAAACCTTTGACCTTCAGTTGTGACCCATGACCTTGAGCCGGTATGACTGACTCATAAGTTCTGTACATTGTCTTGATGAGGTGGTCATTTGACCCAAGTTTGATGAAATTCCTTTAAGGGGTTTAGGAGATATAGAGCGGACACAAAATGGAAGACTCAAACCTTTGACCTTGTGTTGTGACCTTGACCTTGAGCCGGCGTGGCTGACGTATGGGTTCTGCACATCGCCTTGATGATTGATGAGGTGATCATTTGACCCGAGTTTGATGAAAATCCTTCAAGAGGTTTAGGAGATATGGCGCGTACAAGAAAGTGTTACGGACAGACGGACGGACGTAGACCATTCCTATAACCCCCACCACTTGTGGCGGGGGATTAATAAGACACTGTTCGTGTCACGGCCGATTTTGCTATATCTGATATTTCTATGGGATCCTTACCAAGTTCCATCATTCTCTCAAGTAATGAATGGTTATTCGTTATTAATGTACTCCAGCGTTTTTTTCCTATTCCGTAGAATGCACTAGTGGACACAGGCACGGGTCCAAGTGTATATTTTTTGTTTAATATAAAAAAAATCCCTTTTTTCACACAATTAACCTTTTATACGTTAGTCAAATGAAAAAAAAGATCGATGACAAAAAATCCGGTCACAGTATCATATACATTGAAAAGGTGAACTATGCGAGCGTAACGCTATGGGAAGCTACTCGGCAAACTTGTAGAACATTTCAAAATCGGAGTTTATACACTTGCAGCCGCTACCTGCATGGTTGCACCTTCGAAACATTTAAAGCCTTCCATAAGTACTAAACTGACCACATAAATTGCTTTGAAAAACACAGTACAAGTCTCTACGAGCGAAATATTTCAGTTATCCCCGGTGATTTCATTCCGGATAGCGGACGTGTTCCTGGTTTTTATCACTTCGTTTGGCAGCTGAAATCGCCGGGGATATTTGAAATAGTTCGCTCCTAGAGACTTGTACTGTGTATTTCAAAGCAATTTATGGGGTCAGTTTAGTATTTATGGAAGGATTTAAATGTTTGCAAGGTGCAATCATGCAGGTAGCGGCTGCAAATGTATAAACTCCGATTTTGAAATGTTCTACAAGTTTGCCGAGTAGCTTCCCATAGCGTTACGCTCGCATAGTTCACCTTTTCAATGTATGTGATACTGTGACCGGATTTTTTGTCATCGATTTTTTTCATTTGACTAACATAATTTATATAAAGTATATTTGTGTGAAAAAAAAACAGATTTTTTTTATATTAAACAAAAAATATACACTTGGACCCGTGCCTGTGCTAGTGGAGTCACAATCATTTAATGTGTGTATAACTAGAAGAGCCATTGAAAGGTTTTCTTCCCAATTCTGACGCTACATCATGCATTGGAATGAGTCGTATCAACTGAAGAACACCAGTCTTGAAGAATATCTTGATTCTAAGAAGTAACAGTCTTGGACACGTAGCTGCAACATCAGAGTCAATACTCCAAAGTGTGAGACTTGTAACATTTTGCTCTCTCACAGCATAGTCTATATGGATGAACATTCTCATGTCAGCCTTTAGCCTCTTCATAGTCTGACTCTAGACACTTTGCTTTCGTTATGATTTATCTCAACTTTAACAGCTTTCTTTGGATCTTTGAAACCACCAGCAAGGAATAATTCAAAAAAAAAAAAAAGTATCGTGGTCGTAACATTCCGGCTCTTCCAAAGAAGAATCATTCGGACCTGACCTGTGGTGATGAGGGCGAGGCGGTGTTGGTCTTTTAAGTCTACAACGTCCAACCGGTTCAATCCCAAACTTACAGGGGTGTGATAGAAAAGACTGAAGAATAGAGAAGTTGACCACTTTTAGCTATAACATTCAGATTATTGTACATGTGACCTTCGGCTGCGTGTCGCTACCCGAGACAATGGCTAAAGGTATTACAGCAACTGCATCCAATGCGCAATTACGGTCAAAGTCTATCAGTCATGGAGTTTAATCAGCATTTGTATGAACTTCCTCCACAAATGATGTAACATGAACAAAAGATAGCTTGATCATTTTGGAAGGTACAACAGCGGTGGATGGGGTGCAATGACCCGGTAACTCTTATGAACTCGTACAAAACATGTTTGACATATTCCTACACAATTCACTCCCCCATTGTGAATCAATCAACCCGGGGCACTGTTTATGCTCAGTTCACTTAGCACGTGACTTTTGTGACGTTAGAGCTAGCGTGGGTTTTCGGAGGGAAACATCAAATATCGTAGGTATTTTTTTCTTCCTACGATTTCTTTTTCTATTTTCTCTCTACTTCTGTCATTCTTTCTTTTCTAATGTCTTCAGTTAAACTATAAATGATTTATGTTGTGTTTTTTTTTTTTTTCATTTTTACCTGTGATTATCATTCAAACTGCTGTATTTTTAGAGAAATAGCTAATGCTACTGTTTTCTTTGGACTGATAATAAAGAATAATACCAAAGATTATTCATAGCTTTAATGTATTTACTGTTTGTTCTGGAGATTTTTATACATACATCCATATCGTGGGACCGATGCCACGATTATGCCCAAACTGGAAATATATGATAGAGTTTTGTTACTGCCTGAAATGAACGGTTGCTACGAAAACAACAGAATGCATGTATGGCAAGCCAATTGTCAAATAATAAAACATAGCGAAAAAATAGGATAACATCGTAAACCATAGTTCACGCTCGTAAACATAGGATAACGACCGAAATTCATAGTTCAATCGAGAAACCTAGTTTATCGAACGTGAACCATAGTTCACGCTCGTAAATGTAGGTTCACGATTGTAAACCCCAGTTCACGGTCGTAAACATAGGTTCACGTTCGTAAACTATGGTTTATGAGCGTGAACCGGGGTTTACGAGCGTAAACATAGGATAACGATCGTAAACATAGGATAACGACCGAAACTCATAGTTCAATCGCGAAACCTAGTTTATCAAACGTAAACCATGGTTTACGGTCGATATATTAGGATTATAGAATCAACAATGAATTTCGGGCGTGAACATGGGTTTACGGCCATGAACCTATGTTTATGGACGTGAACCTATGTTTACGACCATGAACCATAGTTTACGGACCTGAACCTATATTTTCGATCGTGAACCTATGTTTACGAACGTGAACTTGGGTTTACGAGCGTGAACTTAGGTTTACGTTCGATAAACCAGGTTTTTCAAACGTAAAACCAGGTTTTTCAAATACTAACCTATTTTTTTCGAGCGAAAACATAGGATAACATCGTAAACCATAGTTCACGCTCGTAAACATAGGATAACGACCGAAATTCATAGTTCAATCGAGTAACCTAGTTTATCGAACGTAAACCATGGTTTACGACTGATATACTAGGATTATGAAATCAATTATAAATTTCGCCGTAAACTTATGTTTACGGTCGTGAACCTATATTTACGAGCGTGAACCTAGGTTTACGGCCATGAACTACAGTTTTACCTTCGTAAAATTGTGTTTATCGATTTGTAACTATATGGCAAGCCAATTGTCCAATAGTTACGTGAACCCTAGTTCACGGTCGAAAAACTAGGATTAACGATCGATAAACTAGGTTTTTCGAACGTAAAACTAGGTTTTTCGAATACTGACCTATATTTTCGAGCGAAAACATAGGATAACGCCGTGAACCATAGTTCACACTCGTAAATATAGGTTCACGATTGTAAACCCCAGTTCACGGTCGTAAACATAGGTTCACGTTCGTAAACTATGGTTTACGGGCGTGAACCAGGGTTTACGAGCGTAAACATAGGATAACGATCGTAAACATAGGATAGCGACCGAAACTCATAGTTCAATCGAGAAACCTAGTTTATCAAACGTAAACCATGGCTTACGGTCGATATATTAGGATTATAGAATCAACAATGAATTTCGGGCGTGAACACGGGTTTACGGACATGAACCTGTGTTTACGGACGTGAACCTATGTTTACGACCGTGAACCATAGTTTACGACCGTGAACCATAGTTTACGGACCTGAACCTATATTTTCGATCGTGAACCTATGTTTACGAACGTGAACTTAGGTTTACGTTCGATAAACCAGGTTTTTCAAATACTAACCTATTTTTACGAGCGAAAACATAGGATAACGTCGTAAACCATAGTTCACGCTCGTAAACGTAGGTTCACGTTCGTAAACCCAAGTTTACGGTCGTAAACATAGGATAACGACCGAAATTTATAGTTCAATCGAGAAACCTAGTTTATCGAACATAAACCTGGGTTCACGAGCGTAAACTATGGTTTACGCCCGGTATCTGATGTTTTCATTCGAAAATATAGGTTAGTATTTGAAAAACCTAGTTTTACGTTCGAAAAACTTAGTTTATCGATCGTTAATCCTAGTTTTTCGACCGTGAACTGGGGTTCACGTAATTATTGGACAATTGGCTTGCCATATTCATGGATCCGACCTGTCTATCAAACCAATAATATTGGCCAATAAAATAAAGCGTGGTCCGTAGACTTTCAACGGTTGCTAAGGCGTCATTGTGTCTCACAAGCTTACCGTAACTAAGTACCTACAGACTGTAAAGTTCCAAATAAAACAGTATTTTACGTTCTCTTCACGGCCATGTGTGAAAAAAAAGAGATGCTTCACATATAAAATGTAAATATGACATTTAGAAATAAGAAAAGAAGTGACCACATGTAATAAATAATTGAAATAGTATTGCGAAAACCCATGAAGCATGTTCACTTATCACGTGTATCATTTCAAGAAATTGCAGCTATTTTTGAACTGGTTCTCAGACAGGTGTCACAGGATTTTCATTCGATGTTGCACTCGAGAAAACGAAATTCATTTAAGGCAAATAAAACATATACATGTGAACGGCGATCTCCAAATTTCGGCCACACTCCACACATTTTGTATATTTAAGAATTGTAATGCTTTAAATATTCGTGAAATGACTTTTTGCTTTGCTCCTAAGAATGTCAGAAGTAATGTCGAATGCATTATTATTATTAGTTTCAGTGAATATAGAATTAGCGTGCGTTAAATGATCGTATGGTTTCTTTATTTAATAACCACTTAGATGTCCATAAATATCATTGTGTACAGCTTGTAAGAATTACGTCAATTTTTAGCAGTGACTGATCAAATAATAAGATAATTAAATTAATGACATGAATAAATGTGTCGCATATTGAAAAACGTTAACACCTGCTGATTTGTTACTCCTTCTTTTCAATAAAAACATGTAAATTATCAATTACAACTTATAACATACACCCTCTACTTGTGATTAACACCGATATGACGATCAATCTGCTTCCTTTTGTCGTTTGCAGCGGGCGATAACCATGATACCAGCTGCCAAAGTTTAACTTTTGCAAACGGCGGGATATTCCTTCAGAAGGTACACACAAATATTGCAGAATTTCCACACATAACGATGTTTTAGCTAACAGTATTAGTCGAGTCTCCAGAAGAACACAACATATTACAATAAAATACAATGATTTTAATTCACATTTCAATAATATACTGGTACTTATTCGCAAATATAGGAATAAATGAAATTTTGAATCATAATATATCGGTTGCGTAAAAGCAAACATATCATGCACGAACATATAGAATTTACAACGCGCAGGTGTTATTCAGTGAAATAAACACACTCAACTTTAATTTATTTATAGACATATTCCTCTATGCAAGGACGCAACTGTATCGTGATTTCTTTTTATTACATGTATTATACTTTATACCAATTGTCTCCCTTACCAAAATATCAGGCTTCTGGCGAACGTTGCGGCAAATTTGCCGCAAACGTTTTGGTGAATTTGCCGCAAACATTCTTTTGGCAAACTTTTACCATGCAAATGAGTTTGCGGCAAATTTGCCGCAAACAATTTATGCAAATGAATATGCAAATGATGTTTGCAGCAAATTTGCGGCAAACCTAATTTGCATGGTAAAAGTTTGCCGCAAATTCGCCAAAACCTTTCTGGCGAACTTCTGGCAATGTTCTGGCGAGCTTTTGGCAAACTATTTATGCAAATTAGTTTGCGGCGACTTTGCAGCAAACAATTATGCAAATTTGTTTGCCGCAAATTTGCTGCAAACTTTTGGCGCTAAAGTAACAGACCTTTTTGTTTTTGAAGAACATTTTCAAGAAAAGTAAGAAAGGTCTATTTAAATTAGCAAAATATCATCTGCTAATAATGATTTAATGATACAAATTATTGTATTGTATTGTATTGTATTTTCAAAATAATTATAAAGAAAAAATACAAATGCACGAGATCATTATGATAAAGTATGTCGTTAGTAAATATATTTTATGCTTACATGGATTTGAAACTCTTTAAATATTTCAAAGGAACCGTTGTGAAAGCTGATAACTGATTTGCAAAAATTTCCTCCCTGTGCAAATGTCTTAATAAATTTGCAGATTCACTAAATTATTGCAATCTATTAATTGTATCTAATGGTATTTAGGTGACACATGTCTGAAATAAACAAAGGCTAACCGTATAAAAGTCATTCTGGTTTTGCATGCGTAATAATGTGAAAACTAACCTTACATCGCAACATTTATCCACGGAATTAAACAGAGTTTACTCCGGTGATTTATCCATCTTTTTGTGGAAGTTTTTGTTAAGTAAAGAAACATAAATAATTCATGTTAATACATCGATGTTCAACTACTGTTTGGCAGTTTAAAAATGGAGCCAAACTCTATGCCAATAAAAATAAAGAAGAAGTCATGTGATACTGTTCTGGCAATCCTCTGGCGAACTTTAACATCTGGTCAGATAATTAAAAGATCATATTGCGAATGTTTTGGAGAAGAAAATATAGATAAAAGATTCTGGTGACGTTTTGGTGAACAAAATCATATGATAAAGTTTCTGGCGATGTTATGGCAAACTCTTAATTCAGTAAAGTCTGTGGTGAGTTTGCAGCAAAGTCACCGAAACGTTTGCCGAAAGGTCGCCGCTACCGGCGAACTCCTGCAAACATTTATTACTCTGTTCTGGTGAACTAAAATGTTTGCGGCAAATTTACCGCAACGTTGCGGCAAATTTGCCGCTAACTTTTCATTTTGGTAAGGGCTAGCTGTGAACATTTTGTGCCTTCCCAAAATAAACAAATGTATTAAATTCTACGACTTTCATATTTATGAAGACTTTATCAGCACCGACATTTAACAGCTATATTTCATCGATTTTCTTCATGGAATTAATGTAACCTTAAGTACAATTATTAAATGATTCATTTAGCGTGTGATCCGACAGGTTTTTGATCTATTTACAGTAATGAATAGAAGATTTAGATACTTTATAAAAGAGAATCCGTCATAGCGGAATCCGTGATGTGTATCCGCCATTTTGGAGAAAGCTTGTGAGACATAGCAACAATATCCAAGGGGGACGTCCCTTATCAGAAAAATCGGATCTATGCATTATGTATTGTGCAAGGTTTTCAATGAAAAAATGTTTAAATCTCATTTATTTGACCGTGCCAACAACCTGACATCCAGGAAAAATTGTGCTAAGTGGGACACATGATACCGGTGTACCATCAAAATACAAGACTAATTTGAAAATATTGACTTAAAATCAAATTTGATACTTTTCCTTTACGCCATATGTTGTCAAGTAATAACAGGCAAGTAATCGTTAATCGAACTATTAAGGTTACACTTAGGCCAATCCTGGAAATGAAAACGGTTAGGCTAGAAAATATTTGTTGAAAAAATCATAAAAATTATCTCAAGTGAGACATTTACATTTAACAAAACATGTTTTACTTTTGCAGTTTTTTTTCAGTCTGCCATGGCAACGTAGATGGACGACCATACATACAGAACATTGACGGAGGTGTTTTCAGATTTGGAGCATATAGGACGTTTATGTTTTCTTTTTCTTTCTGTTTGAAATGTCCACTCACAACACAACGATATATGTTTGTTTCTGTTTTATACATATTTTTTTTCTGTATCTCATAACTTTCTATGTTAAAGATATTTGGCTTTATTTTGGCCCTTTTTTGGACATGGAAATTGGTTCAGTTATCGCACAAGCCCATATCTTGTCTAAACTGTTTGATATATGGCTTTGAAAATTTGACCACTAATTTACCATCAAAGTCTCCATATGTAGGGGGGACTGCACAACTAGGACAAGGATTTTGGCTTAGTTATGGCCCTTCCATACCTCATGTTTTTATTTCGATGTAAATGAGAAGTGGAACCAAAATTTGCAGTCCTGTTTGGCGCCATATAACCTATACTGTGTTGGTGCGCCGTAAAACCCAAATAAATAAATAAATAGTTATGGCCCATTTTGACATAGAAATTAGTTGATAATAATAATAGTAATAATAATAAGTTAAACGTTACCATATAGTGCAAGACTTATCCAGTTCAACAAATACAGGTATTTGTTTTCCTTCTTTTCTCTGAAAATCTCTGGTTATATATATTTTGCCTCCATACTTACATCAATTCTTCGAATAGCCGAGCGCGGTGTCAATAGACAGAAGACTAGATAGAGAATATTCAAGACTGTTTGCATGAATACGGTTTTTATTTTCATCGAGTGGTATGAAAATAAAATATTTTATACATTTTTCATTTTTTTTATATATCAATAAAAAAACTTGAATTTTCTGTTTATTATACACACAAATGGTTTAAAACATTTAGAACAAGCGACAATAACAACAAAGTACGCATTTTACAATCGAAAGTTAGTCATATTTTAGAAATACAATGTACATGTAAATGAAAAACGTTACATTAGTCACTACCCAAGAATACTAAAATAGTTCCGGAAAACCAGTGAAAACAGAGAACATATGTTTCACTACAGTGAAAATATAGAAAAATATGTTTCACTGCAGTGAAAAATAAATACAATGAAAATGTGAATTATATTTTCATCAATATTTTTCAGTACTTGAGCCGCGCCATGAGAAAACCAACATAGTGGCTTTGTGACCAGCATGGATCCAGACCAGCCTGCGCACTAACGGTTTCTATAATTACAGTAGACTGCGGATGCGCAGGCTGGTCTGGATCCATGCTGGTCGCAAAGCCACTATGTTGGTTTTCCCATGGCACGGCTCATTTCATTAGTATGTATATAAATAATAATGAAAGCTATTCTACTCACCTTGATTAAAATTTTATGTGCAAGATCATTTCTCAGTAACAACTGCATGTTTTGGATTGAAACTTTACACAACGCTTTCCAGTCATCAAACCTACTGATATAGCCATGTTAGATAACTCGTTGTTTGAATTTATACAAATGATGGCCCTTTTTCTACTTAGAAATTTCGATTTAATTAACTATCAAGCTGTGTCTCAGTAACAACTTTATGTATTGGATTGAATCTTCACACAGTGCTTCCCAGTCAACAAAACTACTGCGATTATCTAGTTGGATAACACTTGGTTAAATTTGATATAAAGTGTTTGATTTAGGAAATTGGGTTAAAGTTTGCATGCAAGTAACAAAATTTGTATCTCAGTAACATCTATATGTAATGGACTGAAACTTTGCACAATGCTTCTCAGTCATTAATCTTAATGCAGTAATCAAGTTAGATTACTCTTGCTTGACTTTAGTTCAAAGTTTAACCCCTTTTTCGACTTAGAAAATTCGATGAAGTTTTACATGCGACTATCAGGTTACATTTAAGTAACAACTACATGTATTGGACCCTTCCCAGTCCTCATACCCACTGAATAACCAAGTTAGATAGCTCTTGGTTGATTTTAGTTTAAAGTATCACCCTTTTTCGACTTAGAAAAATCGATGAAGTTTTACATGCGACTTTCAAGTTGCATCTAAGTAATAGGACTCTTCCCAGTCCTCAAACCTACTGAAATAACCAAGTTAGATAACTCTTGATTGGACTGCATTTAAATTAGGACCCTTTTTTGCGGACTACATACGTTTCGCGTATGAAGAGTAACGATTGAAACTGCATACAAGACATCCTTCTCATCAAATTAATTTCCATAACAAGGTTAAAGAACTCTTGCCTTATTTATATACTATAAATATTTATTGTGTAGGCTTTAAATAATTATAGATTATTCAAGTTATAATTGATTTGATTAAATAGAAAGTGTCTGGCACATTTATAATTGATAATTAACAGGAGGTTAGCGGAACATTACCACACTGTAACTCATTACTTATGTCCAAACTTAATCTACATTTCAAGAGGGAACTATCTACCCAACCCTTCTAAACGGAGACTTTTCTCCAGTTGTGGTATTTTCAATGATAAGAAAAGCTGTGCCGGCGGAGGCACTTCCCTGGTAGCGCCACGCAAGCCGGAGTGGTTAGCACGTATAGTCTTTTGAGGAATATCACAACTGGGCAATCTTTTACATTTACTTCCTGGAAAAAAATGACAACAAACCATTCTGGAGATACATCAAGTCAAAAGTCAAGAAAATATTGGAATTGAAGAAAGGTCAACTCTTGAACGATAGAAAAGCAAAAGCCGAAATCCTCCTAGAACAGATTAGTTCAGTCTTTACAAAGTGTCGTGATTGTAACATTCCGGCTCTTCCAAAGAAGAATCATTTGGACCTGACGGACCTCAGAATTACACCAGGCGGAGTTGAGAAATTGTTAAGTGCGCTAAATACGACAAAGGTTGATGGTCCTGATTGTATACCAAACGTCATGTTGAAAAATTGTGCTAAACAGCTATCAGTCGGAATAAGTTGCATTTTCCAACAGTCGGTAGATGTAGGCATGTTGCCGGATGACTGGTTGAACGCAAACGTTTCTCCTGTTTTCAAAAACGGTGATATGCACCTAGCGGAAAATTATAGACCTGTTTCACTAACTTCTGTGCTATGCAAGATATTAGAACATATTATCTACAAGCATCTTCTGAACCATCTAGAACGGAACAAAATACTTACAAATTTGAACCATGGATTTCGTAGTGTTTTTAAGCTCATCTGATTTTTTGAAAAAAAAAAGATGAGTTATTGTTATCACTTGATCGGTGTCGGCGTTGCCTGGTTAAGTTTTATGTTTAGGTCAGTTTTTCTCCTAAACTATCAAAGGTATTGCTTTGAAACTTGTAACACTTGTTCACCATCAATAGCTGACCCTGTACAGCAAGAAACATAACTCCATCCTGCTTTATGCAAGAATTATGGCCCCTTTTGGACTTAGAAAGTATCAGATTTCTTGGTTAAGTTTTATGTTTAGGTCAACTTTTCTCCTAAACTATCAAAGCTATTGCTTTGAAACTTGCGGCACTTGTTCACCATCATAAGCTGACCCTGTACAACAAGAAACATAACTCCATCCTGCTTTTTGCAAGAATTATGGCCCCTTTTGGACTTAGAAAATCAGATTACTTGGTTAAGTTTTGTGTTTAGGTCAGCATTTCTCCTAAACTATCAAAGCTATTGCTTTAAAACTCACCATCATAAGCTGACCCTGTACAGCAGGAAACATAACTCTGTTCTGCTTTTTGCAAGAATTATGGCCCCTTTTGGACTTAGGAAATATCAGATTTATTGGTTAAGTTTTATGTTTTGGTAAACTTTTCTCCTAAACTATCAAAGCTATTGCTTTGAAACTTGCAACAGTTGTTTACCATCATAAGATGACTCTTTACAGCAAGAACATAACTCCATCCTGCATTTTGCAAGAATTATGACCTTTTTGGACTTAGAAAATCATGGATAGGACAATATTTCTATCATACAAAAAATTAGATGCTCTTGTTTCTAGTGAAACGCAGTTATTAGTAACTCTTAACGATCTATTAACATTTAATGATAAAGGCCAACTAACAGACATAATCATTTTTCTAAAGCCTTTGATACAGTGCCACACAAAGAATTGTTCTGTAAATTAAACAGCTATGGCATAAATGGACCTGTTCACTCATTTTTAAAGTAATTTCTAACAGAAAGACATATGCAAGTTGTCGTCGAAGGTGAAACTTCCCAGAAATGTGCAGTTGACTCTGGAGTTCCGCAGGGTACGGTCCTTGGACCTTTGCTCTTCGTGTGTAACATAAACGGGCTTCCGAAATCCGTTGAATCATAAGTACGCCTATTTGCAGACGATTGCTTATTATACAGGATTATTAGAAACCAAAAGACTACATCTTACAGACTGGAAAAATGGGCTTATATCAAGGGTATGAAGTTTAATGCTAAGAAATGCTACGTACTGAGTGTTAACAGCAAAAAACCCACACTTTTATTCCTTATGTGGGCATATGCTCTAACAATTATCAGAAAATCCATACTTGGGACTAACATTGGCTGAAGATCTACGTTGGTCATCACATATAAGTCTTCTTCTTCGTCTTCTTCCGATGATGTACATAAATCCCACTCTGGGACATTGTCGTACAGTGTGATATGTACAAGGCTGTATGAGGCGCGCAAGTATATACAAGCGCAGTTTAAACGATAAAAAAAACTGAGTCCCGTGACTACGGCGTGGCATCCAAACGTCTCTTCAAGGTCTCGACGCCATCGACCATTGTGGCTTGTTCGGGAAGCTGGTTCCGCAGTCTGGGGGCGGTGTGGAAGAATGAATGGAGGAACACGGCAGTGCGGCAGAAAGGGAGAAAGAATTTGACAGAGTGACCCCTTGTGTTGATGGAGGCTGGATGGAAGTAGGCCATGGGTGATACGGTAGACCATCACGAGCTTGGCGTTGGGGCGGCGATGTTCAAGGGGCTGCCATCCAATATCAGCAATCATCTGACTGGTGCTGCTTGTTGTGCGGTAGTTCCCCTTGACCAATCGTGCGACGCGGGGCTGGACGGACTGCTTCTAGTTGTGTGGTGCTGGACTTCGTATGCGGATCACAGGCGGTGCTGGCATACTCAAGGATGGACCTGACAAGGGTCTCGTAACGCTGTGCCTTGATGTCTTGCGGACAGGTTGTCAGGTTTCTCCTGAGGAAGGCGAGGCTGTTGTTTGCTTTCTTTGCAGTGGATGCGATGTGGGCATTCATGGACAGTGTTTCGTCGATGTCGACTCCCATGTACTTACCACCCTTCACTGTCTGCAATTCACTGCCATGGATGCAACAGGTGGTCTTGATCGGGTTCCTCTTCCTGGTAATACGCACGACCTCGCATTTGGTGGGATTGAAGGACATAAGCCAATCTCGTTCCCATTGTTGGAATCTGTCCAGGTCTTCTGGTAAGGCTTTGGCATCATCTGAGGTACGAATCTTCCTATACAAGAGACTCTCATCAGCGAACAGGCGTAATGTGGAAGTAGCTTGGAGTGGGAGGTCGTTGATATAGAGCAGGAAGAGGAGGGGTTCTATGACTGATCCTTAGGGGACATCTGAGATCACTGGAGATGGGTCGGATGAGTTGCCCTCAGCTAGAACTTGTTGACATCTGTTTGCCAGGAAGCTCCGGATCCATTGCAATAAGTTGCCCCTGATACCGTAGTAGTGCAGTTTGAATGCTAGTCGTTCGTGGGGGACCTTATTGAAGGCCTTGCTAAAGCCAAACAAGATGGCATCGATCTCCTCCCCCTCGTCGAGGCCGCTGGCAAGGTCATGCAGTGTGAGGATGAGCTGGCTCTCCGTGGACCTCCTCCTCCGGAACCCATGCTGCTGATCGGAAAGTATCCGGTGCTTGTCGAGATGGGCCATGATCTGGCTGTGCAGAAAGTGTTCAATTAGCTTGCTGCAGACAAAGGTGAGGGAAATGGGCCTGTAGTTGGCGGGGTCACTGTCTGTGGTCTTCATTTTTGAAGATAGGCGTGACGTTGGCATTTCTTCAATCTGTTGGTACTTCACCCTGTCGTACAGATGCTGAGATGAGGGCCAATGATGGAGCCAGCTCCTCTGAGTGGTCCCTCAGAAACTTTGTCGGGATGTTGTCTGGACCTGTAGACTTGTGGATGTAGAGACCGGCCAGAAGCTTCTGCACTCCCTCGACCCTTACATCAAAGTGATGAATGTCAGGGTGGGAACTGAACCGAGTGTTGGTATGTTGGTCAAGTCCTCCCGGGTGAAGACACTACTAAACTGCCGGTTTAGGATGGTTGTCCTCAGACTTCAGTGGGGATACGCCGCTGCTATCGCACCTTTTCTCCTTCACTAGTATAGCTTCTTGGGGTTGCAATCTGTGGTGACCATGTCGTTGATGTAGCGGTTGTAGGTCTCCCTGCACTCAAAACGCATGTCCATTCTTGCCTGCTTGTAATTTGCGATGCCGGTTGCCCTGGCCCGGCGGTATGCCCTCTTCTTTCTTCTGGAGAGGCGCTTGGCTTTCCGGGAAATTAATGGCTGGTTGTAACGAGTGGACGACATCTTGGATGGAACATGTGTCTGGATTATCTTCTCCACCAAGTCTCTGAAGGTCTGCCAAAGGATGTTTATGTCAGTTTCGTGGGTATAACGGGGGGTGAAGACGAGAGTGAAGTCATGGACCGAGTGCGAATGTTGTCGATATCTGCATTTTTCTACAGCAGGATCTTCCGGCGCGGTGGCTACAGTCGTGCTGCTGTGGTCTGGTCATGTATAAGGACAACGTCGTGGTCGCTGACTCCCGGTAGAGATTTGCAACGATCGACCAGTGATGAGCGGTTGGTAATGAAGAGGTCGAGGATGTTCTTCTCTCTAGTAGGGAAGATTACTACTTGCTCCGGACTGGTGTAAAGTACTGTGTCCAGGAAGAGCTGGGTTATGGTCCGGCGTACATGTTACCAGAAATGGTGCCTGTTGCCCAGTCAACATCTGGTAGGTTGATATCACCACCACGCCAAATAGTAGAGGTTGGATAGGCGAGATGAAGGTGGCGTATTTGTGTACAGACTTCTTCCATGTAGGCTTGGTCACTGCTGGGTGGTCTGTCGACAGAACCAATAATCAATGGGTCCTTGCCTCTGCACACGATTGATGCTGCTGCAAATTCTGTATATGTGTCTAGCTTCAAGTCGGCGCCGGTAACTGAGTCCTTGGCATCGATGATGACTCCACCGTGTCTGTCATTGGTGCGGTCCTTCCTGGATATGAAGTGGTAACCATCAGGAAGTACTCCGCGGTCAAACATTCTTGGGTATAGTCAAGATTCGGTGCCTATGATGATGTCAGGGTCAGCTTCCTCAAGTAGGAGTCAGAATGATGTCGCTTTGCCCTCAAACTCTGGAAGTTTAAGACAAGTACACGCAGATTGATTACACCTGGTGGTTTCCTGGCGGTTGCAGGTCTGTGGTGAATTGGGGATGAGGCAGACTGTGGTGAGCCTATGAAACTTGTTGCAGTAGTGAATCTCTGAGATGTTGAGGCAGTGCTCCCGTCAGGGGAAGAGGGCATGTTGGACTCAGAGAGGATAGTGTATGTGGCAATGGACGTGTGGACAGAGTCTGCTGACAGGGTGTTGAACAACGTTCAAAGAGAAGTTCGGAATCCCGCAGCTGAAACAAATCCAACTGGTGTTGGGTGTGAGACCTCTGTAGATGGCTGATTGCATCCCCATGCACTTGGTGTCGCAAGTATCACAGGCTACTGCTTGCTGGTTAGATCTACAGGGCTTTTCACAGACTCCACAAGGAAACTTGTATTGTGGGCCAGGATTCGGATGGCAGTCTCCGGCTGTCAGTGTCCGTAACGTGCAAAAGTTCCACACAGCATCATAGTTGGTGGCCGGTAGAGGAGGTACGCTAAAGCTGACTAAAGCGAGGATGGTGTAGGATAACAAAAACTTACCCAAACCGTTGTGGACTTTTAGAGTAAGCTTAGAAGAACGTCCAAAAAGCCGTATCCGAAATCCTAAAATTGTTACATGATTTCTACCGGAAGTGCGTTTACCGTAAACATTCGAAAAGACGATCAGTAGAAGGTTTATAAAAAACAGTTAAGATGGGATCAACCGGGCTATTTCTGCTCTAGAGTTGATGAAGTTGATGAGAAGGACAATCCTGCCAAAGATCGTCCCTGGTCCGAAGATAGATGCGTGCCGCACACGACCTTGACCTATTACTCAAAAAGCTTATTAAGTTGCAAAAGGGCGAACTCTACAATGGCTCTTCTTAGAAGAAATATGCGTTATTGTCCACTTAAATGTCGGAAAATCGCTTACATTTCATTTGTTCAATATTGGACTATGGATGGATTATCTGTGTGTTCAGCGTCAGGCGGCTAGATTCATAACAGGCGACTACAAATCCAGAGATGTGGGCTGTGTAACAAGAATGCTGAGTACACTCGGACTTCCGAATCTACAGCAGCGCCGTCAGTCAAACCGGTTGATCTTCTTATTCAATGTGGCTGAGGGTCTGGTGCCAAGCAGAGGAGGCACATTAAAATTAGGAAATTCACAGACTTTGAAACAACAAACGTTCTCGAAAAACAAGTGATTAACAATTCACGTGGTTTACTAGTTAAAGACAGTGGCATTATACGCATCTGACTGCACATAGTGTGTTTTGGTGAATGTTTTATAAAAGCAATTTTCAGTTGCTGTGCATTTAAATGTGTTAAATTAATGATAATGCCGCATAAGTGTTTGAAGTTGATGCTTGAGAAATAAAGAAATCGGACTAATAAAATGATTGCTCTTTTCTTCAATCTTCTACGCAGTGATCTCCCTTACCTCTAGGTAGAGATTTATGAAGTTGAAGGGAAGCAACTCCTGCGTGCAGTTTGACTTTTCTTAAAAAGACTGCCCCAGTCAAAATAAGAAAAGTCATATTTGGAAAGTTATTAATTCGTACTGGTAACAGGATGGGTTTGGTATATTGGAATAAAAGCTATTATTTCCTCCAGCCTTTTTATACACACATCTATTTCAGTTGGATTTTTAGTTGAAAAATGCTCATAATTTCACTTTAAACATTGTAAAACTGAGCGATTAAGAAACTCTTTCTTTGTGCAGGATTGGAACTATCTGGAAGACCATATAGTGTGCGCAAAGACAGTACAGGCCTTTAAGTCGGCCCTCCAATATTACTAGCGCCTCTCACGGTGTCCGATACCGTAACTGGTTCTGCACCTACCACATATAGGTACATGCAGATACAGACTTCCTTGCTTTCACTACATTGCACTTGTCGGAGTCTTTTCATACCTCACTTTTCATTTCTCTTTTATCTTTTATTTTTGCGCATTGTGATAGTAGTGGAAGGTCAGTGATGTAGTCGAAAGAAGTCCATTATAAATAGATCATAATTTTCCCAATTTCTGCGCAAATTCGTGTAGAAAGAGTGCTTTAATCACACCTTTTCACTACTAGAATACATTCTGCATGAAATAAGACGGGTTTCATGTTCATACACTCCACACGGCAAGTTTTGCAGATCGAAACCGGAAGTAGATGTTTATTGTACGGACAAGAGCAAATATGCGCCATTTTTAGGGTAGCAGACCACAACTGACTGGCATTTCACTAGGAACTATTCAACCCCCTATTTTCTTTTCATTTTTCGTTAATTTGTGATAGAACTTTCATGAAAAATAGGTGTAGGAAAAAGTGATGTTCTATAAAGATAAGTAAAGAGGTAACACACTAAGATGGGTCAAAGGCTTCTTAGATAATAGGATCCAATCAGTAGTCCTAAATGGTACTACCTCTGATGCCATCCCAGTATCATCAGGTGTCCCGCAGGGGTCTGTACTTGGTCCCCTGCTCTTCCTAGCTTACATAAATGACCTCCTACAAAACATCAGTTCCAAAGTCCGTCTGTTTGCAGATGACACGGCAATATATCTAACATTGTCATCTGCAGACCAATCTGTCACTCTCCAAAATGACCTAAAGCTTCTAGAAAAGTGGGAGTTGGAGTGGGATATGGAGTTCAACCCCTCCAAGTGTCAAGTGATCCACGCCACTAGAAGGAAACATCCTATCCCTACCCAGTATTACCTACATGGAGTCCAACTTGAATCGGTCAGCTCAGCAAAATACCTAGGCGTGGATATCTCAGATGACCTATCATGGGACAATCACATAAATAGGTCAACCAAAAAAGCTAACCAAACCCTAGGGTTCTTACGAAGAAACATTAAGGTCAAATCCCAACCCATTAAGACCATTGCTTACCAGACTCTAGTCCGACCCCAGCTTGAATATGCCTCCGAGGTATGGTCGCCCCACACCCAAACCCAGATAGACCAAATTGAAAGCGTCCAAAGGAGAGCCGCCCGTTGGATCAAGACTGACTACGGCCGTACATCCAGTGTAACAGATATGCTACACTCCCTAAACCTTCGTCAGCTGGATTTAAGGCGTATAGATTCTAGGTTATCACTCTTCTATAATATTCATCATGATCTGGTTGCTATCCCAGTTGTAGATTACCTTACCCCAATGACCCGATGTGTCCGTTATGGCCATTCCCAAAGTTATAGGTTAATTACTGCAACCACCGACTATTACAAGTTCTCTTATTTTCCGAGAACTGTGTACCATTGGAACTAATCCCAATCCGTGACTCTAGTTACCTCCCCTGACGGTCCGTCCACAGAATAATAATAATATCAAACTGAAATGAAAGTGATAATTACGCAACAGGTTGGACTACATTGGAACCAACTTCCCCCAAGTGTCGCCCACCTCCCTACCCTAGAGTAGTTCAGTGCCGCAGTTTGCAGCCTTGAACATGTCTCCCCCTAGTTATCGTGCTAACTCAAGTTTTAACCTTTTTATTTCACCAAAGTTATTTTTTTTTTTTAGTTTCTTCCACTCTAAATTTTTATCACTATATTCTTTCTCTTTATGATTTTGACGCGCAAAACGTCTACGTCCCCGCAAGGGGTTCGACGGTTACGGAAGATAGATAGTAAAGACGGCCTGAATTTGTCGTTTTTTTATATGAAACAAAGAGGGATTTGAACTACTGACCTAGCTTCAACCTAGTGGTCAAATTTTTCAGCATCACGTACCTGTACTGTAGATGCAGAAGACAGAATTTTGCACAGAAAGCATGTTTAATTCTGCTGTACGACCAACAAAGACATTAATGGCTTTTCATTTATAGGTAGCACCTTAAATTATTTCTTATATGTTATATCTCTAATGTCTGTTTTCCTCCCGCGTTTATTTAGATACTTATTTTCCTTTCGTGTAATGATATTCATTTCGCATAAATCTATCGCAGTTATTACAACGTCATCAATACTTGTGTAGGAGGCGAAATGGCAGGCACCGGACAAACTGCAACGGCAAGAATTCAACCGAAGAAACAGACACTGGAGGACGCGTATTCTCCTCCAGCGAATTTTCTAGAGATAGATGTTTTAGATCCACAGACACATGGTGTTGCTAAGAAACGTTACACAGATTATGAAGTCCGAATTCGGGTAAGAAAAAATAAAAACAAATGTGACAGACAACCGGAAGTGCTGAAAATGAAGCAAAATATTTCTTGGATGTTCTTACTTTACCAAAATTGATGTAGTATTTGAAAGTTATGACATTATCTATCTGTTGTAAAATCCTTTTAATGAAGTGAACAGTGTTACTTGTTAAAATCTTGCACCTCCCCAGGTCTTTGACTAGGAAGTTGACTTTGGTCTGGAAGTTGGTCATAAAAATAAGACCAGACACAACATATTTTTTATATGTTGACATCTGTCAGTTATTTTAGGACATATTAAATCCCCATGTATGAAATGTGCGGACGCATTGGCAGATGTGTGTACCCATTGGTCAAGAGAGGGCTAAGACACTTTCCTATGGAGGTAAAGGCCCAGGTTCGTTTCCTTGCTACTCCCAAATTGTGGTGTGTCCTTAGGCAAGGCAAAGAAGTATAAAATACACAGAATGGCAACTGGCTGTAATCTCGCGTGAGCTCGTGTCCGAGCGTGATTCGGCGTTATCTTACTAAAAACAAACATCGGCGAGCATGGAGTTACAATTTGTACCTTTAAAACTACATTTAAAATACATGTTAGCTTCTATAACAAAAATTAGTTTAATTCGAAATGGTCTTAAGACACGAAGTACACGGGGGTTTTTTGCCATCGAAAGAAGCGTGGTCATACGGTGATAATTATTTTACCGATGATAAATGCTTTCGCTTACAAAATTGCGCATGGAGAAAGCGCCACTTCCGGTAAACGAGATCTCGTTTTTTTGTCACGGGAGGTTGGCGAGATTTGCTCTATATGCCTTTCAAGTTGCCAATCTATTTATTTTTATAGCTCTTTGGGCAAGGCACTTTATCACGATTGCCTCAGCTGACCCAGCTGCAAATGGGTACCAACAAATTGCTGGGAGTAAGGTATAATTGGTTATAAATGTTCTTAAAAAAGGGCAGCTCAAAAGCTCTACAGAGCTTCTGTTAATTGTTTCACAAAGGGATGGTAAATAAAATAAAAGTACTACCTGCTAAACTTATTGTGGTCCTGTCAGGTCTAGGATTGCCTGAAGAATGTGCAGTGCTCCAGCTAGGATTAAAAAAGGGCAGGGTGCTGGCACTGAAAAGGGCACTTTGGGGTGGTGGTCGGTCTGGGACCGTGCTCCCCCTGGAAAAAATATAACTGGTCCATGCATACAGTGCATTTTAACATACTTTAGGCATGGAATTTGGCATAATTTAGGCATGTTTTTTGGCACACTTTAGGTATGGTCTTTTAATAGGCTATGTCTGTCATCTCTAATGCACCTATTTATTAACTAAAAATTCTGCTGTTTGTATTTTACTTGGCATTGATTTTCAACTTGTAACATTTCTTTGTAATTGCATACTGAATAACAATATCTATGTGTTTAGGCCTATTTTACTTGTTACAATTTCAGTACACATCTTCTCCATGTAGGCTACTTGATATTTATAAATTTATACCTGTAACATATTATATACAGAAAATAAAGTTTAAACTTCCACTTAAATAAATGAAATCGGGCAAAGTTTTAAACTTACAACAGTCTAAAAGCAAGTTTAGCACTTGTAATAGACATATTCCGGGTATCCAAAATTTTATATCCGGAGATGGTTACACTTTTTTCTAAAAGTCCTCGAATGTCCAGTTTAAACAATATTTTTGAAAAAATATTATGATGCAAAGACAGTTTAACAGCATTTCACAGTATCTGACATTAAAGTGTACCCTGTCATTACATCTTAGTAAACTAATTTCAAAGAAATCTTCATGAAAAATCGGCAATTTCACATAGCAGACGACAACTTACTTTCGATTTCAAAAACTTGTAAAACGATAAAATCAAAATATTTTCCTATTTAAATTTGATTGTGATCGATTTTTATTAATTACATATAAATGTCTGTTGTCTGGACTTAAGTTTCAGTTGTGTATAAAGGGGTATTTACGACTATATTACCGAAAACGAAAGTACACTTTGACAGGTGGCGCGAAATGATAATGATTTCAGACTGGTTTGCAAACTGTTTTAACACTAAGGTTCAATGATTTTAATGCTAGTGGAGCAGTCTAAAATATCATGGTCTGCCTCGGGCACGATTACAGCAGGTAATTGTTTAATTGTTTGCTAATTATGTCAATGCCCCAAGGCGTGTATCACTCGATAAAAAGGGGGCAGTAAAGCAGTGTATTATAATCACTGAGGCAAAAAAGGGAAGTTTGGCTAAAAAAAAAAGAAATGAATGGTTGTAAACGGGCAGGGTGCCTGGCGGGGCAACAGGGCGGAACGAATTTCGGAACGGGCGATGCGCCCTGCTGTAAATAGCTAGCTGGAGCACTGATGTGCATACCAAACTCATTAGAGTTAGACATGGTACTATAACCGCATGAAAATTTTCTGGAGTCACCACCTACCAGTGAGACGTTTGAACCAAGCGGGGCTCTTGATTACCAGATTTTGATGTTGTTACAGACATGAATGTTTATAAATTTAAACACGATTGTGTGAAAACAGACATTTGAAGCAATAATAGCGATAAATACGCATTTAAGGAAATCATTGCCGTAACATAGTAAAACATATTGGTGTCTGATGGCCCTTTTATGCTTCTGTAGAATCAGCATTTTATTACACAGAATTCATTTTGAAAATATTTCTAAAATGTCTAGGTCTGCAGCTGTTAAATATGGAAATATCTTACATCTGAGGCTGACACTTTCAGACAACATCAAAAACAACCTGAATGATTTGAGGAAGTTCCAAAAATCTCCATATACCATTGCTCCATTACAGACCCCTGTGGGATTTGTGTTTATATTGAGTTTAAATATTTGTTTGTAGATGAAAAGCTGACATACCCACCCACTTAGCTCAGTAGATAGAGCGTTGGTCTATGGATCATGGGGTCGCGAGTTTGATCGTCGGGCGGGGTGTATGTTCTCCGTGACTATTTGATAAACGACATTGTGTCTGAAATCATTAGTCCTCCACCTCTGATTCATGTGGGGAACTTGGCTGTTACTTGCGGAGAACAGGTTTGTACTGGTACAGAATCCAGGAACACTGGTAAGGTTAACTGCCTGCCGTTATATGACTGAAATACTGTTGAAAAACGGCATAAAACCCAAATCAAACAAACGAAAAGCTGACATGTTGTGCTAAAGCTCAGGTATTTTCAAATCGTTAGAAAGTACTGAAAATTGACTCCCAAATAACAAAAAAAGAAAGAAGTCCATGATGCGCATATATTTAGACGGGGTAACCCCTGACTATAGACCAGTGCAAATGCGACTTTTGTTTTCAAGTTTAGCCTGTTTACTTTCATTTTCTTTACTTCCGGAAAAGGCTGAAGGTTGTCTGACATCATTTTCTGTGTTAACATACTTTTGCTTGGCGAGATTGCATAAAAATGTGCTAGCAGTCCTATTGGGATATAGAATTAGAAACATAAACTGTATGTATTGCGTATCAGGCTGTGCAACATTGTTGGTCTATTCCAGATGTTGTGTAAACACAAACACTGTATATTTATAGAATCAGTTTTAGAAGAAATATTGTCTTGCAAAAAGTTTACATGGAAAATTGTTTTCATCTAAACCTATTCCATATATATTTAGTAATGTAAGGTAATCCAATAGTCCTTTCAGAATACACATGTCTTTAGACTTTACTTAGATATATCCTGGATAATCCAGGAATTATTTTCCATATATGTTCAATAGCAATGAATAGATCCAGTCAAAAAAAAAAACTCTAGCACAAATAATTTTAAAATTCGTAATTTCATAGAGTTACTTTTCCATGACACTTGACATTCTTCATTGTATCTTTCAGACAAATTTACCAGTATTTAAAGTCAAAGAATCAAGTGTTCGTCGAAGATACAGTGATTTTGAATGGCTAAGAAATGAATTAGAGCGAGACAGTAAGGTATGGGGTTGCTGTTTATAGCTCTTTTATCATGCTAATAATGTAAGTGGATAGTTTGATGTCCATCGGCCTTCATCAGTATTTTTACTTAAACATATCCTATGAAACAGGTAATAGTCAGAATACCACCAAATAATTTTAATTGGTTTGCAGCATCCTGGCTTGGACCTCTCTTTCAATTTGTTTAAATGATAACTCTTGGCTCCTTTTAGGGGCCTCCAGACCTAGAAATAGCAAAAAACAACTTTAAATATATCTTGTTGAACCAGTAGTTGGATCTTCACTAGACTTGGTCTGTAGCATACTTGTATGAACCTCTTTTGTCTGTTCATATTTCAACTCATCTGAAGCAGTCACCTGTCTTCAGCAGCCAGATTGTCTCGCTTCCTTGTCTGGTTGCTTGATATAGGTTTGACTGTATCAGTTTCATGCTGAATATTTTTCATACTAGATTGCATTAATTGATACAATATGTCATTAGGTATATTTAAGGTCAGAAGGTCAAGGTCAGATGAGCATCTTTAGGCCTTGTTGCCATGTTGTAATAAAATTTTGGTATTTATTACAAATGTGCTCTTATGTTCCAAACTTTCAACACTTCATAACTGTTTTTAGCTCACCAGAGCCAAAGGCTCAGGGTGAGCTATTCTGATCACTCACTGTCCGGTGTCCTAAAACTTTTACTTTAAACAACATCTCCTCATAAACCGCTTGTCCAATTTCATCCAAACTTCACAGGAATGTTCCTTGGGTGAAGCTCTACAAAAATTGTTCAAAGAATTGAATTCCATGCAGAACTCTGGTTGCCATGGCAACCGAAAGGAAAAACTTTAAAAATCTTCCTCTCAAAAACCAGAAGCCGAGAGCTTAGATATTTGGTGTGAAGCATTGCCTAGTGGACCTCTACCAAGTTTATTCAAATCATGACCCCGGGGTCAAAATTGGCCCCCCCCCCCCCCCCCCCCCCCCCCCCCCAGGGGTCACTTGATTTTACATAGGGAAATCTTAAAAAATCTTCTCAAAAACCAGAAGCCCTAGAGCTTAGATATTGGCATGTAGCATTGCCTAGTGGACCTCTACTAAAGTTGTTCAAATCATGACTCCGGGTTCAAAATTGACCCCGCCCCAGGGGTCACTTGATTTTACATAGATTTCTATAGGAAAATCTTCAAAAAAATTTAAAAAATAAACCAGAAGGCCTAGAGCTTAGATATTTGACATGTAGCATTGCCTAGTGGACCTCTACAAAATTATTCAAATCACTCACCGTCCGGCGTCCGTAAACTTTTACTTTAAACGACATCTCATAAACCGCTAGGCCAATTTCATCCAAACTTCACAGGAATGTTCCTTGGGTGAAGCTCTACAAAAATTGTTCAAAGAATTGAATTCCATGCAGAACTCTGGTTGCCATGGCAACCGAAAGGAAAAACTTTAAAAATCTTCTTCTCAAAAACCAGAAGCCGAGAGCTTAGATATTTGGTGTGAAGCATTGCCTAGTGGACCTCTACCAAGTTTATTCAAATCATGACCCCCGGGTCAAAATTGACCCCGCCCGAGGGGTCACTTGATTTTACATAGGAAAATCTTAAAAAATCTTCTTCTCAAAAACCAGAAGCCCTAGAGCTTAGATATTTGATATGTAGCATTGCCTAGTGGACCTCTACTAAAGTTGTTCAAATCATGACCCCGGGGTCAAAATTGACCCCGCCCCAGGGGTCACTTGATTTTACATAGATTTCTATAGGAAAATCTTCCAAAAATTAAAAAAATAAACCAGAAGGCCTAGAGCTTAGATATTTGACATGTAGCATTGCCTAGTGGACCTCTACAAAATTATTCAAATCATGACCCCAGGGGTCATTTGATTTTACATAGGAAAATCTTCAAAAAAATTCTAAAAATAAACCAGAAGGCCTAGAGCTTAGATATTTGACATGTAGCATTGTCTAGTGGACCTCTACAAAATTTGTTCAAATCATGACCCCCAGTGTCAAAATTGACCCCGCCCCAGGGGTCACTTGATTTTACATAGGAAAATCTTTAAAAAAAATTCTAAAAATAAACCAGAAGGCCTAGATCTTAGATATTTGACATGTAGCATTGCCTAGTAGACTTCTACAAAATTTACTTCAAATCATGACCCGGGGTCAAATTGACCACGCCCATGGGGTTACTTGATTGTTACATAGAAAATCTTCAAAATATTTCTAAAAATAAACCAGAAGGCCTAGAGCTTAGATATTTGACATGTAGCATTGCCTAGTGGACCTCTACAAACTTTGTTCAATTCTTGACCCCCAAGGGTCTAATTGACCCAGCCCCAGGGGTTACTTGATTGTACATAAGGGAAATCTTCATAAATTTGCTAAAAATAAACCAGAAGGCCTAGGTCTTAGATATTTGATATGTACATTGCCTAGTAGACTTCTACAAACTTTGTTCAAATCTTGACCCCAGGGTCTAATTGGCCCGCCCCAGGGGTTACTTGATTTTACATAGGAAAATCTTCAATTTTTTGTAAAAATAAACCAGAAGGCCTAGGCTTAGATATTTACATTAGCATTGCTAGTGACTCTACAAACTTTGTTCAAATCATGAACCCCGCCATTGGGGGTTCACTTGATTGTACATAGGAAAATCTTCAAAATTTTTTAAAAATAAACCAGAAGGCCTAGAGCTTAGATATTTACATGTTGCATTGCCTAGTGACCTCTACAAAATTTATTCAAATCATGACCGGTCAAAATTGCCATCGCCCCAGGGGTTACTTGATTTACATAGAAAATCTTCAAAAAATTTCTAAAAATAAACCAGAAGGCCTAGATCTTAGATATTTGACATGTAGCATTGCCTAGTAGACTTCTACAAAATTTGTTCAAATCATGACCCCGCCCCATAGGGGTTACTTGATTATACATAGAAAATCTTCTAAATTTCTAAAAATAAACCAGAAGCCTAGATCTTAGATATTTGACATGTAGCATTGCCTAGTAGACTTCTACAAAATTTGTTCAATATCCCAGGGGTATTGCCCGCCCCCAGGGGTTAACTTGATTCATAGAAAATTTCTAAATTAATCTAGATCTTAGATATTTGATATGTAACATTGTCTAGTAGACTTCTACAAACTTTGTTCAAATCATGATCCCCGGGGTAAAATTCCCCCCCCCCCCCCCAGGGGTTACTTGATTGTACATCGCAAAATCTTCCAACAAATTACTAAAAATCATCAGTTTGACATTTGAAACATGTAGCTCATATTACTCAGGTGAGCGATCCAGGGTCATCATGACCCTCTTGTTATTATACCTCTCTTTTGTCTACAATGATAAAATCCCATTACCCGAGAAAGAGATATTTTGACTATCAAAAACATTTTCAACATTTTGACACGTGACCAAGCGAAAGTGACTGTCAGGTCATGTGACCGCGCTTATATTTTGACTGTCATATAAGGGCAATTAACTGCTTCAATTTTTTAGCCGTATGAATCTATGATTGCCTCCCTTGTACACATAAAAATTATATTAGAGACGTCACTATTCAATGTGTACACAGGTGATTACCGCACTAAAGACGAAACTGTTAAATTAAATTAATTAAAAACATTTTTATGTCCAAAATTTTGTTCGGTATTATAAAATAATTATCATATGGCAGCGTGTGTGACATTGATATTGTCAACCCTCGAAACAGAATGTCGCCACTCGGCTTTCGCCTCTGGTGATATTCTGCCCTCGGGTTGACAGTATCAGTGTCACACACGCTGCCATATGATAATTATATATTATTCCTTTATAAAGTAGGTCTGCATATTTTACACAAATATTGTTCTACGATGTAGAATTTTATGTAACCATTTTTTTCAAGACATTATTTTTTTTCCAAAAGAAATTGAGCTAGTAAAAAATATGTTGTTGTGTGCTTGATTTTAGTTAGATGGATTTAAAAATAATTGTCATCCAGTCAATTTTTCAAAGTGGGCTTCTATGGAAAATCACACTTCTGCTGACATTTTCATGTCCACCGCCATGTTCATCTCCACCGCAAGTTTTTTGTACACAAATAAGGGAGAAATTATTAAACTGTTCTATTTGATGATTAGTTGGCATAATACTTTTTAGATACATTTTATGTAAGGTTGACTACAGATTATCAATTACAGATAGTGGTACCTCCTTTGCCTGGTAAGGCTTTAAAAAGACAGCTGCCATTCCGAGGGGACGATGGTATATTTGAGGATGAATTTATTGAGGAAAGGCGGAAAGGATTGGAATGTTTTGTCAATAAGTAAGTTGAATTGATTGAACATAAGCTGCACGTAATTATAGTATTTTAACAGTCTGACAGTGTTACTGTAAGGGTATGAAACAAACAATATACTACCCAAGTGGCACCTTCAGTAAATGTGATATACACCCTACAGGCAACTGATCATTTTAACACCAAGTCTTTTTGGTACCAAAGACATAAAAAACAGCATTGGTAAGATTTCATTATTTATAGCAGCAAATATTGCAAGCAGGAATTGCATGTGTATAAAATAGTTAATTAATGATTGTGAGCTCACCTGAGCACAAAGGTGATGTATTGTGATCACGCTGTGTCCGTCGTGCATGCATAAAAAAACATGGCCGCCAGAGGGGGTGGTCACTTTTCCCTATATTAAGTATATAGTGGAAACTTTAAAAATCTTCTTGTGTGAAACTGCTGACCTGAAAATCTTCTTGTCCAAAAGCACAGGGCCTAGGGCTTTGATATTTGGTATGTAGAATCATCTAGTGTCCTCTACCAGGGTCAAATATGGCCCCGCCCCGGTGGTCACATGGTTTATACATGTATAGACTTTAATAGGGATAAACTTTGAAAATCTTTTTGTCCGAAACCACAGGGCCTAGGGCTTTGATATTTTGTATGTGACATCATCTAGTGGTTCTCTACTAAGGTTATCCAAATTATTCTCCTAGGGTCAAATATGGCCCCGCCCTGGAGGTCACATGGTTTACATAGACTTATATAGGGAAAACTTTAAAAATCTTCTTGTCCAAAACCACAAAGCCTAGGGCATTGATATTTGTAATGTAGCATCATCTAGTGGTTCTTTACCAAGTTTGTTCAAATTATCCCCCTAGGGTCAAATATGGCCCCGCCCTGGGGGTCACATGGTTTATATAGACTTATACAGGGAAAAACTTTAAAAACCTTCTTGTCCGTATCCTACAAGATTCAAATTTGGACCACATGTATAGTTTTGACTGGCTAGATGAACCTTGACATGAGTTGACCTTGATCTTGACCTAGTGACCTTGTTTCGCATTTCTGTAGCTACAGCCTTCAGATTTGGACCACATGCATAGATTTGTGTAGTTTTGTGTTCCGAAATGAAATTTGACCTTGATTTTGACCTAGTGACCTACTTCCACATTTCTCAAGCTACAGCCTTCAAATTTGGACCACATGCATAGGTTTGTGTACCGAAATAAACTTTGACATTGACCTAGTGACCCACTTTCACATGTATGAAGATACAGGCTTCAAACTTGGACCACATGCATCTTCTCTGAATCAATAATAGCTAGAGCCTTGAATTTTGGTGTGTGATGTCAGAGTTGTAGTGTCTAACTATTGCCCTAGGCTAAAGAATGTGTGTGATGGCTAACATAGAAGAAACCTATCAATACTTGTATCATCATTACACTTAAATCCTTATACTCAGGTGAGCGCTTTAGGGTCAGTGACCCTCTTGTTGTTTTTTGTCACTACTGATGCTATGTAGAATTATCATTAAAATGTTTTTATGCAGACATTCACTTCGAATTATTACAGTGAATTTTTTTCTGAACAAACTTCTCGGCATGCCAGTTGCAACATTTGGAAATCTAGCACAGATACTGACTTAATGAATGTATGGTGTTTATTTGCTTTCCTAACCAAGGCTTTGGTGTGAGCTAAGCTGAGCTTAATAGCCCGCCCTCTAAGCTTAACTCTGAGAGTGCAGATCTACATAAATCATGGAGTGATGAGTTTGATCCGCAGGCGAGGTGTATGCTTGCTTTTGTGACGATTTTATAAAAGACATTGTGTCTAAAATCATTCATCCTCCACCTCTGATTCATGTGAGGAGTTAGCAGTTAACATGCAGTTTGTACTAGTACAGAATCCAAGAACACAAAACAAACAAACAGTAGTATTACTTAAACATCTAAAAGACATAGTGTCTGATATCATTAGTCCCCCACCTCCGATTCAAGTGGGGAAGTTGGCAGTTTACTTGCTGAGAACAGGTTTGTACTTGTACAGAATCCAGGAAGACTGGTTAGGTTAACTGCCCACTGTTACATAACTGACATACTGTTGAAATCCAAAACTAACAACCTTAAACATCCCCCATCTGAAAATAGTGGTCATATTTACACCTAATTTAGTCTGTAGCAACCTGGCATGAACCTTTCTAAGGCTTGTTCAAATGGTTTGATTTGGCAGTTTTAGGGGCCGCAAGAGCTGAAAATAGAAAGAAACCTTTAAACATCTGTCTTATGAACAACTTGATGGATTTTACCCAAACTTGATCTGTAGTATCTTTGTATAGACCTTTCTAAAATTTTGTCAGATGGTTTGTTTGGCCCCTTTTAGGGCGGTGTTCAGCCAGAGCTAGAAATAAAAAACCTTGAAGTCAACATCTTCTCATGAACCGCTAATTTCGATTGATTTTCTTGCTATGGGCATATTAAAATCGCACTGTCTGCGTGCGTCCGTGTAAATTCTTATCCAGGCTATAACTGCCATCTGCAGTCCATCATATTAAGATGCTATTTAGATGGTGCATTCTGTGAGGGCATCAGTATCCTACGGACACAAAGTCTAGTTTTCTATGTCAAGGTCACTCTGACCTTCATCTTTTATCTGCTGATCCTCAAAACAGTAGGGAGTATCTGCTGGTCAAAGGCAATCACTCTAGGTAGAAGTTTGACAAGTGTAAGTCGAAGCATTTATCAGTGTCCTTGTCACAGTGACCTTTCACCTAAAACTGAACTACAAACCAGTAGAGTTCACCTACTAACCACAGACAATCGTCCTATGAAGTTTGACAATTGTTATTCCTAACATTCTCTAGTTATAAACTTATTTATTGGAAACAAAATAGTTTACTGACATACAGACAGATGAACAGACAGCAAGCATAACAGTTTTACTTCATGAAGGGTTCATAAAAATGGATTGAATGCTAGATTGTTGTTTAGTGGGGGTTTTAGGTTATAACATGTATGTTATATTTATATTTCAGAGTTGCCGGACATCCATTGGCACAGAATGAAAAATGTCTACATATGTTTTTACAAGAACCAGTTATAGACAAAAATTATGTACCAGGAAAAATCAGAACAACTTGATTCCAAATCACTTCATTTCTATATTTGGACTTTTTTTAATGTGTAATGCATCTTTTTCACACAGACACACAAAATTGCTGACCTCATATTTCAAACAGTTTTGTTAATAATTGGTAGATAAATGTTACTATGGATAATGCTTTTTACTTAGTTATGGTATCATTGTGTATTTTTTGCTGTCAATATATTTTACTGTCATAGCACTACTGTAAAATGTTTGCTTTTAATAAAAATTGCAGTTGGTATGTTTTTATAGAATGTTTGCAACATACAGCCAACATATTGTTAACAGTAACAGCAATTTCAAGTGCGAAAAACATGCAGTTGATGTTACAGCATCCTTACTCACCAGTGAACTGCGAAATTTGTTTGTTTGAAGCAATATTTTATATCTTAGTGTGATGGTACATGCAGTTTAAGATATAATTTGTACAAACTTGTGTTTAATATAGTAATATATTTACGCTGCTGTTTAGTGTATAAATTGTACTTGGTAAAAGAGAAAGGTTTCTTTTTTTGCAGTTAGCTGTAGTATCAGATGGGACTGTAATCTTTGCTTATGTGACATAAGCAGATTTTAAACCATCAATATTGATTTAATATGATAAAGACCATATATATTTCACAGATGAACAATTATTTTAAATGCAGAAGAATAATAAATAAAAATAATCAGGAATTCTTAACAAACAGATTCGTAAATGAAGCAAAGACATACATTTTTACAGCACAAATATAGAAATGTACATATATTCTTAAGACAGAGAAAATAAATTTTTGGATTCTTTTCTGAATTATGTTGGAAAAAATGGGTCATGTAGGCATTTTTTTATTTTCAAGATAATGGTGACCTAAGGTCAAAACTTGTTTAAAAGACAAATAACAAATAAAATCTCTGTATTTATAATATTAGTGCATGTTGTGTCTTTCAATTACCCTCAAAATAATAAAAAATTAATGTTTGTGAATTCAAATTCAAAATATTCAGCCCAATCAGGTACTGTCGGAGTACAAGGAAGTCATTCCTGTCACTGTACACATGCTTAAAGCTATTCCAGTGGAACCAGTAGTGGTGCAGTGTCACTGTACACATGCTTAAAGCTATTCCAGTGGAACCAGTAGTGGTGCAGTGGATTTTCTACCAAACTTGGTCTGTAGTATCCTCATAAGATCTCGAATATTTATTCAAATTGTATGTCTTTCAGTCATGAACCACTTGATGGAGTGTCAGCAAACTTGGTCTATAGCACTCTTCTAAGGTACTCTCTCAGATTTGTTCAAACAGTTCTGCCAGACTAATTAAGTAGCTGCAAGAGCTAAATAAGGAAAACCTTTAAAAAAAACTTAACATGAATCATTACCAGTCTTGGTCTGATGCAGCCTTGAAGGTCCTACCTGATCTTGCACTTACAGTACTGTCCTCTATTTATCTTCTCCAAACTTGTGTAGTAATATTACTTTAGCGTTCTTTAATGTTGTGGCATTATCAACTGTTTTGTTTCAATTTTGATACTTAATGTAAGCCCCATTTCAGATACACAGTTTTTAGCTCATCTGATTTTTTGAAAAAAAATGATGAGTTATTGTCATCACTTGAGCGGTTGTCGGCGTCGGCGTCGGCGTCGGCGTCTGCGTCGGCGTTGCCTGGTTAAGTTTTATGTTTAGGTCAGCTTTTCTCCTAAACTATCAAGCTATTGCTTTGAAACTTGGAAGACTTGTTCACCATCATAAGCTGACCCTGTATAGCAAGAACATAACTCCATCTTGCTTTTTGCAAGATTTATGGCCCCTTTTGTACTTAGAAAATATCAGATTTCTTGGTTAAGTTTTATGTTTAGGTCAACTTTTCTCCTAAACTATCAAAGCTATTGCTTTGAAACTTGGAATACTTGTTCACCATCATAAGCAGACCCTGTACATCAAGAACATAACTCCATCTTGCTTTTTGCAAGAATTATTGCCCTTTGGACTTAAAAATCAGTTTTCTTGTTAAGTTTTATGTTTAGGTCAGCTTTTATCCTAAACTATCAAAGCTATTGCTTTAAAACTTGCAACACTTGTTCACCATCATAAGCTGACCGTACAGCAAGAAACATAACTCATCCTCTTTTTGCAAGATTTAGGCCCCTTTGGACTTAGAAAATATCAGATTTCTTGGTTAAGTTTTATGTTTAGGTCAACTTTTTCTCTTAAACTATCAAAGCTATTGCTTTGAAACTTGCAACACTTGTTCACCATCATAAGCTGACCCTGTACAGCAAGCAACATAACTCCATCCTGCTTTTTGCAATAATTATTGCCCCTTTGGACTTAGAAAATCATTTTCTTGGGTGAGTATTATGTTTAAGGCAACTTTTCTCATAAACTATCAAAGCTATTGCTTTAAAACTTGCAACAGTTTTTCACAATCATAAGTGGACACTGTACATCAAGAAACATAACTCTATCCTGCTTTTTGCAAGAATGATGGCCCTTTTTAGACTTAGAAAATCATGGGTAGGACAATATTTCTATTATACAAAAAAAAATCAGATGAGCGTCAGCACCCGCAAGGCGGTGCTCTTGTTTATGCCTGGTTTCGAAGACCTGGGAAGCATATAGTGTTTGTACAGTCCGCTCATCACTATTTCATGTGTAGTCAACTCCTACAGTTTTCATTCTGTTCAGATGAAACTTGTCACACATCATGAACATGAAGTGGGCATTCGCTTATTTTCATGACTTTTTCATGTCCTCTTATTATTTCTTGAATTATGTCCCCTTTTTTGACTAAGTAATATTAGAACTATATCTGTATCTTGCACACTGGACTCCTGCAGCTACAGTTTTCTTTGTATCCATCATCAAGAAGATGTAGACCTGCTCATATTGTCGGGGGACTTTCATGATTGATCATTTTTTTTAGTTTGCACATTTTTTAATATAATTTATTCTATCAAGAATTTTCAGGGGGCATATGTTACACGGTTGTCCTGATTTAAAGTGTATTTGATATATTTTGGATGGAACATGTTCATCAGCAATCTTTCATTACGCTTTAAGGTAGTAGATGTGTAATAGAGTACCTCCTTTTTGAAGAGTATTCAATTCCTACCATAAACCCACATTTACTGCAATTCTCAGGGGGGCGTAGGTTCAAGCCCTACTGGGACCAAATTTTTTTTCCCCTTATTTTCGATTTTTTCTAGTAAGTTTTTACTTCTTTCAAGACTAATGATAGATTTATTGTACAAAAATGAAAAAAAAACATTTGCTAAGCGATTTCTTGCTGTTCAAAGTGAATTTACTACTTAAACAGAAGGGGTAGAGTTACACATCTGTAAAAATATTGAGTTACATGTGGTAAAAGTTCTCTATTTTGCTTCCATTCTTTAGTTTACATATTGTGGAAGAAATTTAGGTAGGTTTTACATCTGTCCCAAGGTAATTTTTGAATGAAGTAAGCAAAATTCAAACAGAACAAAGGATTCGACCTATTATATTTTTCAACCGTTGAAATTAAATTCTGTATCATTAAATCCGTTTACTTGAGGAACACTATATAAAATGATATCCACATTTTATTTGTGTTTAATAATTGTTTAACAATAGTTTGATGATTCTTTTATTAAATTATGGTAAATGATTCTCTGCAACATTTTATATAGCGCCATCACTTAGAAATTTTTCTCTACTTGAGCTAGAGGAGATACCACAAGTTATACAAAATTTAGAAAAAACGGCATGGTACAAGTTGTTAAAATTTCAATTCAGTGCAAACACGTCATCTTTAAGAATTACCATGCAAATGCCATTTTGTAAACATTGCTATTACACCTCTACTACCTTAATATGAAAACTACTCCACACATGATGGTACAAAAGATGGTGGGGAATTGGCTCAGTTTGTAATCAAAAATAGATATTGGAAAATAAACTCTGATTAAGGGTATTTGTCCACTGTCAGGCAGCTTGAAATACAAAATATCACATCATGCATGTTTAAGGGACCGGTGTTTAACCCTTACCCTGCTATATTTCTATAATGGACTGGCCCATCTTTCAATTTGGACAGTACCACTGATTACTCAAAGGGGTTTTCACAGAAAATTTACTGACTGAATAGCGAACAGTGCAGACCATGATCAGACTGCATGGATGTGCAGGCTGATCTTGGTCTGCACTGGTCGCAAAGGCAGAATCATCTGCCGCCAGCAGGCTAAGGGTTAATGTACACTGTAATACACTATTCTTTCTTGGAAATCTTTTGTTTGTAAATTACTTCAGTCTGCAAGGAATATTGTCTGCTTAATGACTCTTGTTACTCTAAATTCCTGTGTGAAAAAAAGATAATTGAATTAAGATATGCATTTATTTGAAAACATAACTAGATATGAAATTGTTCTGTGATAAAATGAGTTATTTTTAAAAAAAGTCACCTGGAACAAACTTGCATGTACATATATATATGAATATTTTGTATGATTAAATTCAATGTTAGATGGGTGTTGAATGCCAGAATTGCTTGAAAGATGTCCGATTGAGAATATAAGTTAAAGATATTATTATAATTTGTGCCATTTTGATACAAACAGTTATCTGGTTAGAAAAATTTTGACTCCGAGTGTTTATTGTATAATACAAACACTCGATGTACCTCGTATATATTAACAAGTAAATCAGAATTATTAAAACAGTTTGTCAAATGCGAGGTTTTGCTTTTAAAAAAATTGACATTATGGCAACATTGAATAAAATTACACAAACAAAACATTGAATTCATCTATTTATCACGCAAGTGTTTTTGTGTTTTCACTGAATTCTAGATGAAAGTTATGGTCTTTGGTAATATCCTGCATGGTAAAACATTTTAACTCTAGTCTTGCAGGTAGAAAATGTGTTAACTTGAGTTACATGTAACGTTTAACCTTAGTGTTGCAGGTAGAAAATGTGTTAACTTGAGTTATATGTAATGTGTAACTCTAGTGTTGCAGGTAGAAAATATGTTAACCTGAGTTACATGTCAAATTGTTGATAAAATCTAACTTAATATTGGTAAAAAAAACTATTACATTTGTATTGAAACAGTGAGATGTATGTTGATACAAACTCTGATAGTAAATTTATTAATTCAAATTGTTTTACTAAATTATTTATAGTTACTTTGTTGTTGATTGAAGTAATGTTGATTTGTCTGTGATTTGAATGTTAGTGAAAATATCTTCATATGTGTGAGTGTGCAATTGTTTATGAGCCAAATTTATAAATTAAAAAGTAATGTGTACTTATAGTGAACTTTGTTTTACTCCTCTTTATATAGGCTTTTGATGTTGATAAGTTTTCGTGTTTTCAGTGATGCAATACTCAGTTTAAATGTGTATATTTTGTAGCGTATTTGTTGCATAACACTCAAGCAGAACGTTGTTATTCAGAAAACTCTTGTCATCAAAGGGTTTGGTTCTGGGACAAGGTGTGTATAAAAAGAATTTGAACCACGGTTGAACCATTGCATGCGGTAACTGGTAGCGTCTGAACACTTGGTCAGGCTTTATGTCTGTGATTCCAGCAGGCATACAAATTTTAGTTCCATAACTTAATATTCTGATGTAAATGAGATGTGGAACCAAAATATTTAATCCTGTTGGGCACCATATAACCTGCACTGTGTTGGTTAGACACAAAACACTAACAGAAAAAGAGGAACATGTCAACTTCAGTTGTTATTTCTGCTGTGTGTAGACAAGAGTTTTTGATTGAATCATTAGTTGGGGATCAGTAAAATGCATATAGAAATGATGAAATAAAGGTAAAAATAAATTACCAAAAATGAAAGATTTTGAACAGCTGTCCGCATGTTCCTAAGACAGCATTATGTTTGGTGTTTGTGTATTCAAGTATAGCAGGTTAAGTCGATACAGTCATATTGGGCTCAAAAATGAATATCACTCACTATATCTGGGTAAGTCCAAAATATAGTTGTATTTGGAAAACAAGTTACAAAAAACATTCAAGACAATGATTGGCAAAATTTTATGATAATGATTGCAGAGGGTTTTATTAAGCCTTTTTTTATTGACAGAGTATTTATGTCACTGTTGCTTGTATGATGCAGACAGATCTCTTGTTATGGAATTTAGACTATTATTGATACTGACTGTATCTGGGGGGTAGGGGGAGTGTTTGAGTAGTGTTGGGAGACCACTTTTGTATATAGTCATCTTACTGTTGGTGCATACAAAATGTTCATTTGGTGTCCTTACCATAATCAAAAGCAGAAGGAAAAAAATGAAGATAAAGAAACTTACATTAGTTAAATTGATAAATTGTGAAAAAATTTTTTTTAAAAACCACTTTTTGTGCAGGTTCATATGAAAATTTAATATGCAAAGCCACAAATAATCTGCCTATTATGGAATGCATTACTAAATGTAAAAAATATTCTTGTGTCCTATACAGGTATGAAATAGTGTAATGTTTCTGAAGTTAGCAGTAAGTAAACTAGGGACCATGTTTTGTGAGTAAATTATAATGTTTATCTGAAAATTATTGTAAAATTTAAGACTGACATGTTACCTAAGATCAAAATGGTATATGGTCAATATGTCTTGCTCGTCTTGTTAAATACAAGAACTCGACTTCAGCAAAATAAAACGCGAACAAAAGCTTTAAAGTGATAGTAACAAATTTTACCATGTATGTTGTAAATAAACATATTCTTAAATTCTACAGTTTTTGTCTTGTTTCTACCTTATCTTTATGAAACCAATAATGTTTGTACTCATAAAATCAAATGTTCGATATAAAATCTGTTTTAAGTATGAAACCGAGTCAACTAACTTAAAGGTAAAAAGTAGGTCATAATGGCATAATGTGTACAAAATCCAGGTCAAGTTTTAAACTTGGTCATGTAGGGTCAAAGGCAAGGTCGGTATGTCAAATCATAGATAAAACTTGGTTATCATGATCCGCCTGGTTTAAAGCATGTCAGAATGTATGTTTTAATGGAAGTTGGGTGACTGTCAGATTGGATACTAGGTCATCTTGGATATAAACTGAAAGTTGAGCAATACAAGACCTTAATGGCCCTCTTGTTTTAGCTCGACTGAGCACATAGTGCTCAACCTGAGCTCTTGCGATGGCCTTGTGTCTGTTGTCAGTTGTTAGTAATTTCAGTATGAACCATCTAGATCCCACAATTTTGGCCCAATTGTGAAATTTGATCAATAAATCTGAGTGAAAAACTAGGTCACAAGGTCAGATCATAGAACAATCGTTTTTACACACTTATGTCATATTTTGTAACTGATCTTGAAACTTAGAATGTGAATAGTTACGAAATGAAGGTCGAGTCAAAACATGGATTGTTAACACTGTAGAAGCCATGTTTTCAGTATCTACTTTATCATCTGTTATATCTGTATGGACAATAGGTTTTTCTTTATGAAATCTAGCTCAGATTAAAGTTCGGTCATCTACTGTCAAAATAATTCAGATCATGAAAAATCAGTTTTGATGCTCCAGAAAATTTACTATTGCACTAGGTCATATTTTCTACCTTTGTCTTAATGACGTCAGTGGTTATTATAAAGCCAAGTTTACTCGACATAAAATCTAGGTCAAGTGATAGAAAAAGATGAACATTAAAAATCGTGTTTTTGAATTGAATTTCACGAAACTTTTTGTCCATTTACAGGCTTTCAAGTGACCTTTGATGAAAAAGTAGGAGCCTCTGACCTAAAAAGTAGGAATCTGATGATAAATAGTAGGAACTTATGAGAACAAACACGCCAGTTTTAGAACAAAAGCATCACTGGCGCACCTCACCGGCTAAGTGCATAGCGCCAAGAAGGGTAGGTATGGGAGGGGGGGGGGGGGGGCTCTGTCCAAGTTGGGGGAGGGATGAGTTGGGTCTCTCCCTGAATGTTTTTGATACAATGTCTAAGTTCCGAAGTACTGGAGGGGTACTACACTCTTTAGGGGTGGGGGTCAAGGGGCTGTCCTGTGGAAAATATTGAAATACAGGTATGAAATGGTGGGGCTCTGGTGCATTTTTTTGTCTAAATTTTGAGGTATGGGAGGAGGTATCCCAGTCATTTTAGGGTGGTCAGGGGGCACTCCCCCTCGAAAATTTTGCAATACAGGTATGAAATGGTGGGCTCGTGCTTTTTTTGGTCTTAATTTTTAGATATGGGAAGAGGTAGCCCAGTCATTTAAGAGGGGTCAGGGGGCTCTGAAAAACTTTGAAACACAGGTATGAAATGGTGGGCTCTGGTGCATTTTCTGGTCTAAATTTTTAAGTATGGGAAGAGGTATCGCAGTCATTTTAGGGGGTTCAGGGGCTGTCGCCCTGGAAAGTTTTGAAACACGTATGAAATAGTGGGCTCTGGATGCATTTTTTGGTCTATATTTTGAGGTATGGGAGGAGGTATCCCTGTCATTTTAGGGGGGTCAGAGGGCTGTCCCCCTGGAAATTTTTGAAATACAGGTATGAAATGGTGTGTTCTCCTCCTGGAAAATTTTGAAATAATAGGTATGAAATGGAGGCCTGCCTCTGGTGCACTTCTGGGTATAAATTTTGAGAAAATATTAATCCTTAGCCAAAATAGTTGGGTGCAACTTTGGTAAGTATATGTCACTTGTCAGCAAACTGGGGAGGGTGGGGGCATGGGCACCCACTTTCCAGCCCTGGATCTGAGCCTGATTCTTATACATTTACTCACAATTACACAGCAGCACAATATATAAGGTTTTTAGCTCAAGGTGAGCTTTTGTGATCGCCCTGTGTCCGCCGTCCTCGTCAACAATTTGACTGTTAACACTAGAGGTCACAATTTTGGCCCAGTCTTAATGAAACTTGGTCAGAATGTTACCCTCAATAAAATCTTAGTTGAATTTGATACTGGGTCATCTGGGGTCAGAAACTAGGTCACCAGTCAAATCAAAGGAAAAGCTTTTTAACATTCTAGAGGTCACAATTTTGGCCCAATCTAAATGAAACTTGGTCAGAATGTTACCCTCAATAAAATCTTGGACGAGATCTATATTGGGTCATCTGAGGTCAAAAACTAGGTCACCAGGTCAAATCAAAGGAAAAGCTTGTTAACACTCTATAGGTCACATATTTGGCCCAATCTTAATGAAACTTAGTCAGAACGTTACCCTCAAAAAAATCTTGGATGAATTCGATATTGGGTCATCTGGGGTCAAAAACTAGGTCACCAGGTCAAATCAAAGGAAAAACTTGTTAACACTCTAGAGGTCACAATTTGGGCCCAATCTTAATAAAACTTGGTCAGAATGTTACCCTCAATAAAGTCTTGGACGAGTTTGATATTTGGTCATCCGGGTTCAAAAACTAGGTCACCAGATCAAATCAAAGGAAAAGCTTGTTAACATTGTAGAGGTCACATTTATGACTGTATTATCATGAAACTTGGTCAGAATGTTAATCTTGATGATCTCAAGGTCCAGTTTGAATATGGGTCATGTAGGATAAAAAAACTAGGTCACCAAGTCAAATCAAAGGAAAAGCTAGTTTACACTGTAGAGGCCACATTTATGACCATATCTTAATGAAACTTGGCCAGAATGTTAAGCTTGATGATCTGTAGGTCAAGTTCAAATCTGGGTCAGGTGGGGTCAAAAACTAGGTCACTAGGTCAAATCAAATGAAAAGCTTGTTAACACTGTAGAGGCCATATTTATGACTTATCTTCATGAAACTTAATCAGAATGTTAATCTTGATGATCTTTAGGTCATGTTCCAATCTTGGTCATTTGGGGTCAAAAACTAGGTCACAGGGTCAAATCAAAGGATAAGCTATTTAACACTTTAGAGACCACATTTATGACCATATCTTAATGAAACTTGGTCAGAATGTTAATCTTGATGATCTTTAGGTCAATAGGTCAGGTGAGCGATACAGGGCCTTCATGGGCCCTCTTGTTCTATTTTCATGATGCTTTGAGGTCCCCATTGTACATAGCTACCTGCAACCTCTTATGCTACAATATCAAGGTCAGTATTCAACTCGCCTAATGAAGAGTTCACCAGCAACATATCAAAGGTCTCTAGAGCCGCAGTCCTTACATTATGTAACAAAATTCATTATACAAATAGACTAACAACATTTGTTAACACATTTTTTCTTCTTTTGATAAAAAAACAGGAATAGTAGGTTTTTTCCAAAAAAGTAGGAACAGACCTAAAAAGTAGGAAAAAGTAGGACTACTTGAAAGCCTGCATTTATTTCCTACTAAATACTTGCCGATACCTTCCATTATACATTGTGACACAACATACCAGTATATTCGGTTTGAAAAGTCAATGTTTCTGGATGATCATTGTTTTGCTTTGGCTTGCTTGTGATAAATAAATGATGTTATGTTCTAAAAGAACAAAAACATAAAACATTGTTTCTACCTCTACCAGCTTCTGGCTCAACTGTCTCCATCTAAATCTTGTAGTTAATATTATTTTGAAATGCAACCTAAGCAGCGCAGCACATTCCATTACCTCGTAACAGGTCGGACACAGATTGTGCTTTTACTAGCTCACCAGAGCACAGTGCCGGGATGAGCTGTTGTGATCACTCGGCATCCGTTTGTCTGTCTATACTTTCCTTTAGACTGCATCTCTTCTTAAATTGTGTGGTGGAAGTTCATGAAACCTGGCTTGGATGTTCTTTGGAGTCGTCTTCTTCCAAACTTGTTCAAACCGTTCTGCTTGGTTGCACAGTTGGATCTTCATTGGTCTGTAGCATCATTCTAAGATCTTCTCTGAAATTTGTCTAAATGGTGGCACTTTGCCACTTTTAAGGGCCACTAGTTTATGCTAAATACAATTGTTACCATTCATGATTCAGTGTCATACATATATCAAGGTCAGATGAGTGACTTAAGGCCACTATTACCCTGTTTTCTTTTATAAAGTGGGGACAATGAAAATAATTTCTCAATGAAAAAACGACAACAATATAAAGAATATCTTTATTTTTATTTGACAGATGATCATTTTATGATATTTACAATGAAAATGTATTGGAAACAATTACCATAACAATAACAAATCATCACAAAATAAAAGCTTGAAATTCTGGCCTTTGAACAGCTTTTAAATTGTTTTTTGTAAGAGGTAAATTATATATAAAAAGCTTCCTTTTTGAGAGCATGTCATACAAATATAACAAGATACATAACAGACAACCCCATCCTCTCCAAAACTTCAATGTTGGCCCCTTGGACCCTGATGACAAACAAATGCCTATTAACCTTGATGATAGAATAAACCCTTGTGACCTTGACGATGGACAAAGACCTTGTAGTAGACAAACCCCTTTTGAACCGGATGATAGAAAACCATTTCTTTAAATATTTCTTACGATGTTGTAATGTGTTTTTTTTTTCTATTTTAAGTTTATACATTTAAATATGGTAAACAAAGCTAAAACCCTGACAAGATATTCAGAGATGGAGAGGTGAGTGATTACTACAAAATGGCCTTCTAGAAAAGAACGGATCCTTAACAATCCCGACTATACAAAGGCCAAAAACTCAAGCACCTGTTAATATAAATCTATATACAAGTTACAGCACAATCCATATACAAATTACAGCACATTAACTTTAAAATCACAATAGTGTTTCTTATTTCTGTAGCAAATATGTTATTCCTTTTGTAAAGGAAACAAGAAAATGTTACAAAAATGAGGTACCTTTACAACAGTTCAGTTTAGGTCATTCCTTTTCACATTCTGTACAAACTGTAATGAAATTATAAACAAGAATTTTAAGTTGTTAACAGGCATTTAATTCAAACATCGATACAGAGATTCCATTATTTTCTGTGATCAGATTAGCAGAAGTGATATCTTTAGATGCAATAAATATACATGTAACAAGTATGTCAAAGGCACAATTTTGAGCATTTATCATTTAATTGTTAAAAGAAGTTTCATAAATATCTGAGCAAAAAGATTTTAAATCACATTGAGCAGACTATGCAGTGCTTTATTTCAGGGAATGGCACAATGACGTGAAAAATAGGTGTCATTTAGCTTTCTAAATCAAAAGGATATATTTTACTCAAAAAGAGATTTTGTTTTGAACATTTTAGTCAATGTCCCATCCATAATATATGCCCAGATGTATCTACTGTCTGGTGTTTGCACTGAATATACCACTTTGAACAGTATTAATTTTGTTAATACAAAATGCGAAAATCTCAACTTTTTTTAGTCAATTACCCAAGAATATAGCTCTTTTGACATTTATTTCCGGAAAATCTGACAAAATTTAGTTTGTTTTGTTTAGTCAAAGTAATCATTTTATTGCCAAGTAATTAATGACCAAATAACTTCAAAACACTTTTTGGTTTGACAATGAGAACTTTAAGTACCTTTTTTTTTTCAGTTTCATTCCATACGGTATCTTCCTTAGCTCTTTAACACTATTTATTTGGTAAATTTGGAACTGGAATTAACATTTGCAAATTGCTCAAAGGGTCTATTAGACTAACTGTAATGTTTAATTCAGGGATGGCAATTTTACTGAAATATTAAATGAATTTTACAATACAACAAATGTGTGTATCAATTAAAAATAATACATTCCTGAATCTGCATTTTAGAATCAGAATCTTCTAGAAATATTCTAGATGGCCAGACGTCTTTACCATTTACACATTACTCATTTCAGAAAGAACTTCGTTATAACATGTTTAAAATTTTATTTAATTGAAGAAGGTAAAATACATGTATTCTGACCCTGACCTGGTGGGTCTAGGAGGGATTATTAAACACGTTACACAATTGGTGTGATTTTCATGGTATGTACAGGAGATATTGGTGATTAACACACTCTTTAATTTAAAATCACTACTGTGAAATTATTTAATTCGTGGGCATAACATTTTGTGATATTGCCTGAATCTTTTTTGTGGCGATATGAATTTGTGGATTTCAACTTCTTTACATAAAATGAATAAGAATTTTACTTGTTTATTGTGATTCAATTCCATGGATTGAGTCAACAACAAAATCTACGAAAATCAGTCCCTCATGAATACTAATGATTTCACAGTATTCTGGTTTCATCCTGTGTGTAATCTTGAATGCCAGGTGTGAAAGGGGCCTTTCAAAGATGACATTATTTCACACACAGGATGTACTTTACATAACATATGACAACACAGACACAGTTCAATATGACTAATTTCTCAAAAACGAGTCGAATCTACCATGCTTTATATCTGCAACTCGGAGAACTGTAACGTAAGCCTTTTTCGTAACTTTCAAACTACCATATTTTTGTTCCAATTTTGATAGATAATTCCTCCAGCATTATAAATGTTTGGACAATGACTCCGATACAAAATCCATTTTTAGTTTGCCCTTCTTTCAATAATAATGAAATGATGTGGCAAGCTGTTTTCTGAGGAACTGGGAGTAATAAATCTAAATAAGAGAAGCTTCTAGACCATACAGTACACATCTCTGGTACGCAGATCCCAAATAACACTTGAATATTTCATAAATGTGTCTAAAATTATGCACAGGGCTGGTGTTGTACACTGAAAGGCTCTATTTTAGAGCAGAAGTATTGACTATCAACAAAAAATCACAAGTGAGAAATACTAAAAATATAATAATTTATATAACAATTTACAACAATATGATATAAATAACTGTAATTCCCATTATTTTCAATCTAATTTGTACAGCTTGACAAATGTAGCTTTTTCTAGTCTACTATCAGGAAATAAATAAATTCAGAAAATATTCAAAAATAAATACAGCTCAGATTTTCAATAAATACTTTTTGTTTTATTTATATTTTTTAACAATGAATGGACTTGGTAGAATTGAAAATATAATATTTGGAGACATAAACAATAGCATGGTACTGCTGACTAGCAGTAATCAATTCACATAAATTAGATGTGTGTCCACTGAACACTGGGGCCCTCACTTTCTGATGCTACATGGTTATATAATATTTATAATGCAACATTAAATACATTACCTTGTGTTGGGGATGTGATAACACATGGGGGTAAGTATACTTCATAGCATCATCAAGAAACACAAAATCAAATAAACTGAGAGTACTTTTTTTCTCTGTGTATCAAATAAACTGGGCGTACTTTTTTCTCTATGTGTGTGTATGTACTTGTGTGCAGGGATGGAGGAGCGGAAAGTCCCGAATAAAACCCTAGGTGCACAACTTCACATGGTTAACAATAATCCATAATGTTTCATGAATCTATTTCAAATACTTTATTTAGTGTTATTTCTAGAAGGAGCTGTGTTTCAAAACACAAAATCATGTTCCCAGGTGTATGACCAATGATGTTTGTTTTTGAGGTTTTAAGTTTAAAGGTGACGATCATATGAAAGTCAGTTTGCAGATCTTGTAACAAGGTTTCTTGAGTGTCATTATGAACTAAACTCGGTCATTTATGTGGGCCTTAGCACCAAAAATGTTATTAAGGTTTTAAGTTTAAAGGTGAAGGTCATATGGGGGTCAAGGTCATTCATATATGGATCGGTTTTTACGTCTTGCCTCAAGGATTATTAAATGCAGGTATGAACAAAATCGGGTCATTAATTTTGACTGTAGGCAATCTGGTTTATACAGACTGACATACAGACAAACCAACAGTTCAATAGAATTTGCACGGGGCATCAAAAGAGCTGTTTTAAAGGGGCAGAGTCCTTTTTTTATATAGGAAGGGTATCCTAACACTGGTAGCATTTTTTTGACATTTATATAATGAATTTTAAGTTTTATCATATAAATACCCGTATGAAAAAAAAAAGGAGGGTGCTGGAACCAAGACCATGTTATATTATAATACAAAAGGTCTGGTTCAGCATCAACCAATACTCAAAAATTCAAGCTATCATATAAGTAACATGAGTAAAAGTACCTTGAGAATACAGTACCAACTTAACAACAACAGTACATGTGTTCATTGGCGTCAGTCATCACCATGACCTTGCGGTTAAAAGAAGATTAACAACAACAACTATTGTGATATGTGAACTAGTCTATCCAGCCATACAAAAAGAATGTCTGTCCTCAATATTTAATTTAAAGAAAAGTGGCAGACTATTTTTTAAACTTAATTTCTTACCAAAAATGCAATATCCAGATTCTAGTATGTGTACACTTTTGAAATATCATCTGAAAATCGCAATATTCAGTTATGGCAAGGTAGAGGAATAGCATTTAGAGTTTTTACTGATTTTCAGAGCAAATTACTTATCATAAAAAATTATGCTGTCAGTCAGCCTATTTGAAGGAATAATGGAAATAATGCATACAACGATGGGTGTAACACCAAATGTAAATGGACATTCTTAACTTGTTCTTGCTTTCAAAATATATTTTCAGGTGATTTTGTAAAATGATCAGGCTGCATTGATATAAACCATACAATGGTCTGTTAATTTCAATTTTATTGTAATTAAAAACTTGCAAAAAAAAAATGATACATGCACTTCATATATACCATGCAAGTTTTATTTACAGAGCTGATATTAGCGATTAAATTAGCAAAGAAATGAGAGGTGACAGGGCTGGATTTAGCAACAAATCTAAGGTCATAAATTTTGTAAGGGCAGCATGGATGCAGTTAAAAGAGGCAGGGTCCTGCTGACTGACAATAATTAAAACAGGTAAAAAAATAACAAAGTAATGCAAACTGACAATAATCAATACACATAAGCAATAACATGGTATTGCTGACTGACAATACACAATATGCTTAAATGCACATTTTTATAATCATACAATAGTATATTCAAACAAACCGAAAAGAAAGTACATCATGTAAAACTGCTGTATAAAATTCAGTGACTGGCCTTAACTTGGTTATCATGTTCAAAGAGGCAATTTACAAAATGGTCGAGTTTCCTTCTTTAAAAACAAGAGCTGTTTATAAAACAAGTATGCTCCCCCACCCCCAATGATAGGTTGTCCCATTTTCAGTCCTGTGATCACTTTGACTTTTGACCTACTAACCTCCCAAAAAGTAAGAGCCATCAACTTCATAAGCCCAATCAAGCTATCAAATTTGAAGATACTTGGTCAAGTGATTCTCAAATTATCGAGAGGAATAAGTTTTCAAGGTTAGGCTGTCGCACTGACTTTTGACTTACTGACCCCAAAAACAAAAAGGGTCATCCATTTCATTATGCCTATCATGCTATCAAGTTTGAAGGTTCTTGGTCAAGTGATTCTCAAGTTCACATGCAGAAATAGTTTTCAATGTTCAGGTCACTGGGACCTTAACCTTTGACCTACTGACCCAAAAGCCATTGTGGTCATCTACTTCATAAGCCGAATCATGCTATCAACTTCGAAGATTCTTGGTCGAGTTATTCTCAATCTATTGAATGGAAACTGTTTTCAAGGTTCAGGCCCCTTTGACCTTGACCTTTGACCTACTGACCCAACAAGAAGTAGTCTGAGGTTCTGGGTCAAGTGGTTCTTAAGTTATTGGGCGGAAATCATTTCCAACGTTCAGGCCCCTGTGTCACATTGATCTTTGACCTACTGACCCCCAAAACTTCTAGCTGGCATCCACATCATAAGCCCTAGTCATGCTACCTAGTTTTAAGGTTCTGAGTCAAGTGGTTCTCAAGTATTGTACCTATCTTCATGTAAAAGAAATATTATATACACTCACTAAATTGGCAACTAAAGCTAGAATCTGGACTACTTATGGTCCAATTAAATGCACCCTTACATCAGTACAACATGCAGATAATAAAATCGACAGTGACTAAAAACATCTGAAACGCCTGTAATATATATTACTTCGGTATATGACTAGTATCTTTAATATATATATTTTATAACTATGGTAACCTTAACCTTTAGTCAGTATAGTATACATATTATATATAATATGTATACACTTAATGTGTGCGGGCATACAATAAGTTGCCATTTTTGCCGTGAACTCTGATGATTTTGTGACATGTGCAGAATGACTGCAAATCTGTTGTGAGCAACATCGAACAAAATCAATTCCTCGTTGTACACTGTTACATCTAACTTCTATATTGTTGTTTAATGTGTAACAATGAGATTATCTCTTATCATACGACGTTTTGCAATTGCCATAAACAAACATTCAGAAGTGAAAAATTGTATGTATATGCCAGTTTAACAACAAATAATATCATTTTAAACACAAAAATCCTTCACCATTCAAAAACCGTTTCAAAACACAAAATACTCTTGTACTGCAGCTATGTGGATCCAAAACCATAGAAAATTTACATGCAGAATAATGCAAATGCTAAATATCTTTAGTGTAAAATTGTTTCAATATCATGCTTTTTATTTCACAATTCTAGGGAAAACAACACTAAAACTTGAAAATTTTAAGAAGAATTCCAGTAGTTAAAGACTGTTCACAATTTTAAGAAAAAAGTCATGGCTGAGGATTTGTTCAGAAATGAAGGTGCTAGACTGCAAAACAGTAAAATATGGCATTTTTAGAAAACTCTAGGGCACATAACTTACAACTTACTTGTCCAGTCTAGGATATAGGACTGATGAAGAAATGACGGCGTTAATGAGTAAACATAGTGATACATGGCATTTTTCCCCCCGAAGGCACCTAACTGTTCAAAAATTCAATCAAAGAAAATAACCCTTAAAAATAGGCTTGGTACTAAACAATCTACATCAAGTCAGTAGTATAGGAGCAGTAGTCCCAACATACTTTATCTATAGAATGACATCATAGGGACTACAACTGTGTAAAAGATCAATCAACCAAAGAATGCAAAAGAAATGCCAAACTATTCTGCACACTGAATCTTTCTAAAAAGTTGGTTGACATCCCCTCTGTAGTTTCAGAGTAATACAGACAATCTCTTGTGTCAGACTGATGGACAGATAGACAGGACAAAATCAATGTATCTCAAACACGTATGTAGATACACAATTCAACTTTATTGTTCATGTTTAAGTTCAGAATTTCCTTTTATTGTCCACTGTGCCTAATCTGGGGGGTAAGCATATTCTAATCATGCTTAAGTAAGCATGTCTACTTTAACTGATTCACTTGTATATGCTGCGTCATGCCTTCACAGAGATTTGTCCATCACTCTCACTGTCTGATGTTGCAGATCGCTGCCCCAGCATTACGCTTTCCTCGTTGGTTATTACATCAGCCTTTGAAGGGTGGTTACCTATGTTTATGATAAAGAAAATCACAGGAACTTGTCAAATGTAAAACTTAGTTGAAACTACATTATAGATTTCTGTTACATAGTATCACCCTTGTGTATATGCAACCCTTTACTGTCAATCACCCTTGTGTATATTCATCCCTTTACTGTCAATCACCCTTGTGTATATTCATCCCTTTACTGTCAATCACCCTTGTGTATATTCATCCCTTTACTGTCAATCACCCTTGTGTATATTCATCCCTTTACTGTCAAATACCCTTGTGTATATTCATCCCTTTACTGTCAGATTCCCTAAGACAATGTTTTGTCCACAGAAAGAAACTGATCATCGGTTAATTTCCTTCCAAGGAAAGATCTGCATGCCAAGTCAGTATCACATTTACAGTGCAAGGTCATGTGAAGAAAAAACTCTAAACTATGCAGTAAGTATTTGCCCCTTGTTAGTACCATCAGTATCTCCATGACGATATTATATAAACATCTCATATAAACGGTATATCATGAATACAAGAACTGAAATATCATCTAAAACAAAGCATTTACTTAATAACATCTCAGAATTGGAATATGACCTAACGAAAAGCATTTACTGCATGAAGTCTGAGAAATCAAATATCGACCCAGACGACGCATTTACTGCATGAAGTCTGAGAAATAAAATATCGACCCAGATGAAGCATTTACTGCATGAAGTCCGAGAACTGAAATATCATCAAAAAGCTATTCAATATTGATGTATAATACTGAAAACTATTGCCTCAGCTTTGAATAATTAACTTTTATTTACCTCTTGTTGGCTTCTCCTCCACCGTCATATCTGGATCCGAATCATACACAATCTGCTTCGGTAATGTAACTGAAACATATATTCAAACCGGTAATGTAACTGAAACATATATTCAAACCGGTAATGTAACTGAAACATATAATTCATACTGGCAATGCAACTGAAACGTAATCTATGCCGGTTATGTAACTGAAAAATATCATACATATTGGTAATGTCACTGAAACATAATTCAAACAGGTAATGTAACTGAAACACAATTTATCCTGGTCATGACAACCTCCCTATCAACTGTACTGTATGCAGAGGTAAATCCTTACCTAATGTGCTATTTGTGGAGGCAAATCCTTATCTACTGTGCTATTTGCAGAGGAAAATCCTTACCTAATGTGCTATTTGTGGAGGCAAATCCTTATCTACTGTGCTATTTGCAGATGCAAATCCTTACCTAATGTGCATTTGTGGCAGCAAATCCTTATCTACTGTGCTATTTGTGGGGGCAAACTCTTATCTACTGTGCTATTTGCAGATGCAAATCCTTACCTAATGTGCATTTGTGGAGGCAAATCCTTTTCTATTGTGCTATTTGTAGAGGCAAATCCTTATCTACTGTGATATTTGTGGAGGCAAATCCTTATCTACTGTGCTATTTGTGGAGGCAAATCCTTATCTACTGTGCTATTTGCAGATGCAAATCCTTACCTAATGTGCATTTGTGGCAGCAAATCCTTATCTACTGTGCTATTTGTGGGGGCAAACTCTTATCTACTGTGCTATTTGCAGATGCAAATCCTTACCTAATGTGCATTTGTGGAGGCAAATCCTTTTCTATTGTGCTATTTGTGGAGGCAAATCCTTATCTACTGTGATATTTGTGGAGGCAAATCCTTATCTACTGTGCTATTTGTGGAGGCAAATCCTTATCTACTGTGCTATTTGTGGAGGCAAATCCTTATCTACTGTGCTATTTGTGGAGGCAAATCCATATCAACTGTGCTATACATGTATATGGAGACAAAACTTATTTCCTTTGCTGTTTGAGGAGAAGCACATTTACCTCTTGTTCTTCTTTTGATGAGTGAATGATAGACCTGCTTCATTCTCTCCATACAGAGTTTACTGGCCTCGGCATGATTCACCATGGGAACAGGGTAATCCTTGCCCACTATACACTTGGCAGCTTTCTGTACACTTTCTGGAGCATTCCAAGGCTCATAGATATACTGGGGTGGAAAACCTTTCAACACTGGTAAATAATGCCTGTACAAAATGCAACATAAGGCATTAACAACTTACTGTCAGCTGTTTAATTTTACTGGCACAAAATCCATGAAAATTAAATCTCTATAAATACAGTCGACATCGTACTTGCGGCTACCTCTATTAAGCGATTTTTGTATTAAACGACCGGTCAAAATCCCTCCCGAACGTTTTCAGTAAATTAATTCATTCCATTAAATGACTTTTTTATTCAATGACTAGTGACCACATTAATGTAGTCCCGACAGTTAAAATATTCAACAAAAGTATCTATTAAGAAACTGGGTACCAAATTCACGCCGGGCATTTCTTCACCTGTGTTATTAGCATGTACGTTTTGCACCTGCCTGAATGCAATTAACCTTTGTAACAGTCAAACTGACGAACAATCCAGCTATAATGTTCACAGTTTGTAAATATATATACATATATGTATGTTCATAATAAATACAGTTACATTTACAGTTAAAAATAACCTTTCTCTTCACCTCACTGAAATTCAGTAAGAGACCATTTCATTAAGAGACCACTTTTTAGCAGTCCCTTTGGCGGTCTTTTAATACAATGTCGACTGTATGGTAATACTGATTTCAGTAAATATATTTTACCTACATTTTATAGTTTGAACAATGGAAATTTTTAGAAAGCACTGAACAAGGACCTAACGTTCAAGTTAGATTATCTGTAAGTAGCAGGTAATCAAGAAATTAAAGAATTAAGAAATAAAGCAATATCTTCTTACATAACAGTTTTCTATGCAAAATCAAAAGCCTGAAGATTTACAATATCTGTTCCTTAAAATATACTTTTCATGTAATTTTACTGAAAAATATCAACTTGAAAAAGCTTGAAATATGGGCCCATGTCCAAAAATAAGTTTTGGTCTCTCCTGCATCCCTCTTAATGTTATAGATAGTATACCTGATAAAGTCACCAGTAGGATCTGCCTGTTTTCCAAAACCAACAGGACAGTAACAGTTTAGAAACTGTTGGAAAAATGAGCTGCATGACAACCATAACCACATTCCAGCATTCACTGACCAATCAGCATCCAGCAATAACTCATCAAATACCTGAAATATGATAGAGGTTTCTTCCTAGTCTCTTAAAGCTCATCCACTTGTTCACAATGTTTCCTTAAAAGATCAGAAGATGTACAGATTTTATATATAAAACAAGAGGACCATGATGGTCCTGAATCGCTCACCTATCCCCACATGACCCAGTGTTGAACTGAGTATGAAGTCGTTATTTCTATTATTTGACAAAGTGACCTAGTTTTTGAGCACATGTGACCTAGATATCATCAAGATAAAAAATTCTGACCAATTTTCATGAAGATCCATTGAAAAATATGACCTCTAGAGAGGTCACAAGGTTTTTCTATTATTTGACCTAATGACCTAGTTTTTGAAGGCATGTGACCCACTTTTAAACTTGACCTAGATATCATCAAGGTGAACATTCTCACCAATTTTCATGAAGATCTCGTGAAAATATGGCCTCTAGAGAGGTCACAAGGTTTTTCTATTTTTCGACCTACTGACCTAGTTTTTGACCACACATGACCCAGTTACGAACTTGACCTACATATCATCAAGCTGAACATTCTCATTAATTTTCTTGAAGATCCATTGAAAAATATGGTCTCTAGAGAGGTCAAAAGATTTAAATAATTTTAGACCTACTGACCTAGTTTTTGATCGCAGTTGACCCAGTTTCGAATTTGACCTAGATATCATCAAGTTGAACATTCTGACCAATTTTCATACAGATCTCTTGAAAAATATGGCCTCTAGAGAGGTCACAAGGTTTTTCTATTTTTAGATCTACTGACCTAGTTATTGACCGCACGTGACCCAGTTTCGAACTTGACCTAGATATCATCAAGGTGAACATTCTGACCAATTTTCATGAAGATCCAATGAGAAATATGGCCTCTAGAGAGGTCACAAGGTTTTTCTATTTTTAGACCTAATGACCTAGTTTTTGACCCCACGTGACCCAGTTTCAAACTTGACCTAGATATCATCAAGGTGAACATTCTGACCAATTTTCATGAAGATCTTATGAAATATATGGCCTCTAGAGAGGTCACAAGGTTTTTCTATTTTTAGACCTACTGACCTAGATTTTGACCCCACGTGACCCAGTTTCGAACTTGACCTAGATATCATCAAGGTGAACATTCTGACCAATTTTCATGAAGATCTTGTGAAAAATATGGCCTCTAGAGAGGTCACAAGGTTTTTCTATTTTTAGACCTACTGACCTAGTTTTTGACCGCACGTGACCCCGTTTCGAACTTGACCTAGATATCATCAAGGTGAACATTCTGACCAATTTTCATGAAGATCTTGTGAAAAATATGGCCTCTAGAGAGGTCACAAGGTTTTTCTATTTTTAGACCTACTGACCTAGTTTTTGACCGCACGTGACCCAGTTTCGAACTTGACCTAAATATCATCAAGGTGAACATTCTGACCAACTTTCATAAAGATCCCATGAAAAATGTGACCTCTAGAGTGGTCACAAGCAAAAGTTTACGCACGCACGGACGCACGGTCGCACGGACGGACGGACGACGGACGACGGACGCTGCGTGATCACAAAAGCTCACCTTGTCACTTTGTGACAGGTGAGCTAAAAATAAGGACCGTTCCTTGTTTGTGGTTCTAGTACTTCGATATTGTAAAGCTATACGATACCTCTCTTATCTGTAATACATGAGCTGCTTTTAAATCCCTACAAAATCTAAATTCTTAAACTTCATACATAATGCAGATGATAAGAAAAACCTGATGAGAAGTTTTAGGTGACAAATTACTTAAATATTCTGCATCATTGCTGACCTTATTCTAGGGACTAAAAAGTTTTTTGACATGTACCTTGAATCCCTCTTCCCATGATATCCATAAGTCTCCCCGCGTCAAGAAGCAAGCAATGGCATGCCGGGCTAGATGGTGCACCCAGCCTACTTCCCTTAACTGCACCATGATTGCATCGATCCAAGGAAAACCTGTCTTTCCCTGTGAAAAAAAAAAAAAAACATGAACAAAATCTACCTGAAATTATTAGTCTGTAATAACTGAAATGAATGTCTAGCAAGTATAACAGTGTGTAACAAGTGTAACAATGCATGACAAGTTTAACAATGTCTGACAAGTTTAACATTGTCTGACAAATTTAAACATTGTCTGACAAATTTAACATTATCTGACAAGTTTAACATTGTCTGACAAATTTAACATTGTCTGACAAGTTTAACATTGTCTGACAAATTTAACATTGTCTGACAAGTTTAACAATGTGTAACAAACTTAACATTATCTAAGTTTAACATTGTCTAACAAGTTTACAAATGTCTTACAAATTCAACAGTGCCTAACAAGTTTGACAATATGTCTAAAAAGTTTTTCAACATTGTCTGACAAGTGTAACATTGTCTTTCAAATTTAAATTGTCTGACAAGTGTAACATTCATTTTTTTGCTCCGTAGAGCTGTTTTCCTTATTTTCTTTGCTTTTTTTTTTTGATGAAATCACATGACAGATCTATGCTTGACATGTAGGTAGCATTTTCATGAAATAATAACATGAATGAATTTGTCATGGAAACTTAGATCATACACCACCACTACAATTTGGGGTCTCATTTTTTAGCTGATTCTACAGTTTGTGTGTTTGACTGAAAATATTTTTCTTATATCAAATATGACCCCCACTTTTCTTCTGATTTTTATTCAGTACCGAAAATATTCTACAAGAGAGTCATGATGACCCTGGATCGCACACCTGAGTAATATGAGATAGATGTTTCAAATGTAAAACTGATGATAAAATATTAAGATAGTAGGTCAGCAGGTCACATTCATGGTCACTGGAAGTTAGTGTTAAGATTGGTGTGCAAAACTGTACATGTCATCCAAATTTCAAAGCTGTATCTTAAAAAAAAGATATAATTATCATAATTAAACAATCTAGGAAATATGATCTGATAATTTTTGAAGTATTTTTTCCGATATAACTCATACAACAAGTGACGCTCAGTTGCGGGGCCTTTTTTTTCACTCAAGGGGCATAATTTGCGAAATCCTGTTAGAGATCCACTAGGAAATGCTACAACCAAGTATCTAAGACCTAGGCCTTGGACTTTCAGAAAAGAAGATTTTAAAAAAAAATCCTATATGTCTATGTAAAACTTGGGACCCCAGGGCAGGGCCTCTTTTCACCCCAGGGGCATAATTTGAAAAATTTGGTAGAGGACCACTAGGTAATGCATCATACCAAATATCAAAAGCCTAGGCTTTGCAGTTTCAGGCAAGAAGATTTTTCAAGTTTTTTCCTATATAAGTTTGTGTAAAACTTGGGACCCCCTGGGTGGGGCCTCTTTTCAACTTAGGGGCATAATTTGAATAAGCTTGGTAGATGACCACTAGGCAATAGGCAATGCAACATACCAAATATCAAAAGCCTAAGCCTTGCAGTTTCAGACAAGAAGATTTTTAAAATTTCTACCTATATAAGATCGTGTAAAACTTGGACCCTCTGGGCAGGGCCTCTTTTCACCCAAGGGTAACAATATGAACAATCTTGGTAGAGGACCACGAGGCAATGCTACATACTAAATATCAAAGGCCTAGATCTTGTGGTTTCAGACAAGATTTTTGAAGTTTTTTTTTTCCTATATAAGTTTATGTAAAATTTGGGACCACCGATGCAGGGCCACTTTTCACCCCAGGGGCATAATTTGAACTATCTTCATAGAGGACCATTAGATGATGTCACATGCCAAATATTGAGGCTCTACGCCTTGCGGTTTTGGACAAGAAGATTTTCTAAGTTTTTCCTTTTGGTTGCCATGACAACAAGAGTTCTGCTTGGAACATCATTTGTACAACTTCGGGAGAGGACCACCCAAGAATCATTCCTATTAAGTTTCTTTAAATTCCCAGTGGTTTCAGAGGAGATGCTGTCTGAAGGAAAATGTAACACAGACGGAAGGACGAAAGGACATCATGCGATCACAAAAGCTCACCTTGAGCCTTTGCTAAAAATATAAGTTACAGACATTTAAGATGGGTTGGCCATTGGAAATATGTCAATTTTATATAGAATAAAGAAGAACAGATATTTAGTGTGTTGTGACCTTTAACAAGAGTTGTCTGTTGACAGCGCGCTCGACTATTCGAAGAACTGATATATCAAACAGTTTAGACAAAATATGGAATGGTATGTTAAACTTAATTAATTTCTATGTCAAAAAGGACCATAACTGAACTAATGTCCTTGTCCTAGTTATGTAGTCTTGCCTACATATGTAGACTATGATAGTTAACAAGTGGTCAAAGTTTCAAAGCCATATGACAAACTGGCTAGGCAAAATATGGACCAGTTTGAAAAACTTAACTGATTTCCAAGTGCAAAAAGGGTCATAATTCAGCAAAAATAGTTGACAGAGCTATGTACTCTTGCCTACAGATTTATTTATTTATTTATTTATTTGGGTTTTACGGCGCACCAACACAGTATAGGTTATATGGCACCAAACAGGATTACAAATTTTGGTTTCACATCTCATTTACATCGAAATAAAAATATGAGGTATGGAATCAAAATTTGCATATCTTGCCTACAGATAGAAATTATGATGATAAGCAAGTGTTCAAAGTTTCAAAGCCACATGTCAAATAGTTTCGACAAAACATGAGCTTGTACAAAAATTGTACCAATTTCCATGTCCAAAAAGGGCCATAATTCAGTCAAAATAGTTGACAGAGTTATATACTCTTGCCAACAGATAGAGACTGTTATAATAAACAAGTAATAAAAGTTGCAAAACCATATGTCAAACATTTTACACAAAATATGAACTGGTACGAAAAACTTAACCAAGATTTGTTAGTTAAAAGGGGCCATAATTCAGCCAAAATCCTTGATGGAGTTATGTACTCTTGCCTAAAACTGGACATGATGATGGTACACAAGTGTTGGAAGCTTCAAAGCTTTATCTCAAAAAACTGTCAAAATGTGGACTGGTACGAAAAACTTAACCAAGGTGTGACACAGACACCGATCCGTGATGAGTAGGATAGCTCTACTTATTCTTCCAATAGTTGAGCTAAAAAGTAGATTGAAATGACAAGCACCAAAGTTGATAATCAGACTGCCATTCCTTTTATCTGATTTCTACAGATGTATTCATTCTAGAGCAAAACACCATCCTTGTTTTTTTTCTCTACGTGACAAAATACCTTTCTTTCTCTAGCAATAAATATTATTAGCAATGAAACAGACGTTGTTAATTTGACATTTACTTCAAAAATGAGGGTCACAAACATTTCTAGTATACAGCACAAGAACTAGATTTCCAAGGATGATGAATTGCAAATCACCCAGTCTTTGGTAAAAAGCATTACCTAAACCAAGGCTTTGGAAATAGCTTGTTTCTCAGTTTTAGACTGATCTTCTTACTTTTCAGATGAATTTAAAAAAAAGAAAAACAAGAGTGCCAACCCATCTAAATACAAATGTATACAGTCTAACCTGTACTAACGGTCACCTCCGATCAGCGGTCACCTCCGTTCAGCGGCCATTTTATGACGCCCCCGACGGATTTTCCTCTATTTTATCACTTTATTCAGCGGCCACCGAAATTGCCTCCCGACCGCCGTATTTGACCCCTTTCAGCGGCCATTTTTCTTCCAAAATCAATTATTTTTAGGCAATAATCGCCAAAGATACACGATTTTTGAGAATCACGTGATTGCTAAGTTTCGCTTGACTTCACCACAAGAACGACAAAATGACATGAGCTTCTCAATTAAAACTGATAACCAAAGGTGTAATCCCCTTTTTGTTATGAACAAATTGCCAGTAATTATCGGCAATTAGCGTGTCACCTCGTGTCAATTTTGTTGTTCACAGTTTGACCTCGGTTAAACATAATACTCGATAACTAACTAGTAGCATAATATTTGTGATTTTTTTTATACTTCTGTCATCAAAATACTATTAAATTTATACGAAATTAATTGTGTTTGTAAAAAAATATAAACCACTCTATCTTTTAACGAACGTAACGGCAATCGTAGATTTTAGCGTAGACAATAAGCGCGGAGAGTAGCTTCCCTTACCAAAATGGCGAAAATTGTAAACAAACTTGTTTTGAAGTTGGAAAATTGTCTGTAACAATTTTTTGTAGTAAAAAGATCACGCTGGAATTTTAGATTGCTAAGAAGACCATTCGTATTGCGAAGGCAAATGCACGTCATTGTATCCTGGTAAAATAATAATGGGAAACCCCCCAAAAATGGGCCTAAAGGCTATACTGGCCAGAAGTCTGAAAATACATATATTGGCTGCACCTCCGATCAGCGGTCACCTGGCTTTAGCGGCCAAATTGTCTGCTTCCCTTGGCTGGCTGCTAAAGACAGGTTAGACTGTATGCCTGTCACAGCAAATTAATTTTTTATTTAAGAAATAATAAATATGTTCCTATATTTTATCAGTTAATAAAATATGGGCAGGAGTTCGAATGCGCAATAATTAAATCACGAGTGCGTAGCACTTTACAGCACTACATTTCAAGCTCAATGCGTCATTCGGCAGGCTGTTACAATTTACCTCCCACGATTAGAAAAGGAATTTACCGATATTTGTTCTTTTTTAATTAAAGTATAAAGCAATAACAACTGTAAATTTTTTATTTTCAATAACAAGGTAGGTATGATGATAAAAAAATGAAAATTAATACTTTATTCAAAGTTGATAAAGTTTATGCCGTTTCTAAAAATAGCACACGTGTCATCGTGTACACTACACACCAGGATTTTTTTTGGCATAAAAAAATAAAATAAAAATAACTACGTGAAACACTGAATCCTGCACAAGTGGAACAGGGAGTCTAATTTATTTACTGTTATAGTAGTTGATATTGATTGTGCCTGCATTAACTGCACCAGAAAAAATGTGAAATTCTCGACCAGACATGACCCTGTTTACTGAGGATACAGATGTTGAACTTGAAGAAGCAACTTGAAGCTGGCTACACTGGTCCAGTGACTGGAGTTGATCCTTAGGCTCTGATGTTTCAATTTCTACTACTGGTTCTGGTACGACCACTGAACTTACTGGATTATATGGCTTGACCTCAGAAGAATTCCTGCTTTTGTAGGTGAGTGCATTACTAAGGTTATGTTTTTCATCATCATGTGGTTTTATGTAAGATGTCAGACTTTGTACATTCCTGTGTCCAGTAACAGCCATGATTGCTTCATTTGAAAACCCTTTATGACTCAAATGGGTAGACACAAATGCCCGAATACAATGATTAGTGTACCTTTGTGACAATTTTGCTGCTTCGGATAGCCTTGCCATAAAGCCATTTATTTTGTTAACTCCCAAGGGAGAGTTTTCAAACCAGGTTTCAGACTCGGGACCTGCAAATACTCGCTGTGGCCGTTGAAATAATCTTTCACATTGTGGATGGAGCTTTGAAAGGTACTTCTCAAAGCTTTTAAGTGGGCAGAAGTCATCCCCCGTTTCATACATCCTTGGCTCCTTACTTTTTTCTCGACTGTCAAGTCCGTGATGCGTTTTATCTGCCTCATTATAGGCCATTGTTAGGTAACGCCTATCTTTTGCATCTTTTTTTATAACAAATGATTCTTTTTTCAGTGTTTGCAAACCTTCCCTGCCACGGCGTCCAAATTGAGCAATTATTTCATACATTACTTTGTTCTGCAATGTTTCAGGCTTATGTTCTGAAAACACGCCACTTTCATATAATTTTATGTGATCTTCCTCAGAAATGGGCTCTTTGTTTTTTGAAATATCTTTACCTTCTCTTTTCAGACCTTTGATCAATCCAGTGAGAACCTGATTAGATGCCATGAATTCACGATCCTTCATTAAATTCAGCAGTCTCGAGAATGGTGGCGCCGTGAGGTGACGGTTAATACCTGCTCGAATACCAACTAGTGCTGATTTGGAGTAGTTTCCACCTTTCCTGCTCTGCAGACAAGCATAAAATTGCTGAAGAAGCGTGTCCAGTGTTGTCGGATCCAGGTCTTCAAATGATTCATTCAGATACTCATTTTCAGACATCCAGGCTGAAAAATCAACAAAAAGAATCTTTTACTGGAGGGATTATTTATGAAGTCATTAGAAAAATATAGAAAAGTGGAAACTTCGAAGGTGATATTTTAAAATTTAGTGATTTTTTTTATTCTGATGGAAAAGTGTTGGATTTAAAACATAAAGGAAAAATATTAAAGTAAGTGCTACAAACAAAACTGATAAACTGTTGGTATAGACTGGATCACTGATGCATTGGATTGCCTTATTAGCCTGTGTACAGTAATGCCACCTGTCACACAAATGATACTTTCTGAACATTTACGGTACTTTGTGCACACACAGGTGAACTGTCAGTCTTTTGAAATACACTCAAATTGTGTAATAAATTGTTTTAGATCTAGTTTCTACATTTATCAAAATTTCACCCGTATAAGCATTCCAAGAGCTTTCAGACTGAGAAATGGATACGCATATAAGGATTTTGAGCCCAAGTTATGTAAAAGCTCATTATCTCCAGGGTTGGTGCATTTTTAGGGATAGTTATGGTACTTTATGTTAAATTTCCTTTACTGATTTTTGAAATTATATTCTTAGTAATCAATATATTCTAAGTATTAAAGTAATCAATGAGCATTGTTATTTATACTAAATGTCATATGATAAGGCCTAAAAAAATTCTTTGTTTCCGGTAACATACTAGGTATGTTGAAATTTTTTTTGATAATATTTTTTAATTAAGTGAGACTTTTCGAAAATTATTTTTGTGTCAAAAATGAATACAAATAAAGGTGTTATGCCTTTAGAGCATCCGTAAGTTGATTTCTAACATTTAAAGCGTAAAAAGTGCAGTTTTGCAACTTTTTATTAAAAAAGTGTTACAAATATTCTTTAAAGCCATAAAACTTTTAGGGTCAGGCCAAAAATTTAGGCTAGGTCGGGATACTGGAAACAATTTTTTAACACCTTTGTCAAATGAAGTCAGTAGATACCTTTTAATAAGCCAACGGCCCATTTAGTGCTGCTGTCAGTGGTTCTCTCGGTGTTCTGAGCTTTTAATCTTGTTATGTCTGATTCTGAAGCACTCTTGAATCTTTTATTTGGCTGCTCTAAGTCTTGAGGTTCAGGCTCTGCAGTGGTTGGCTCTAAACTACTAATTGCAGAGTTAACAGTTTCCATTTCTATTTCATCAAGTTCATCATCAAGAAAGTCCAAATTTTCATCAAGACCAATCCCAGTGGCATTTTTAAAGAATTCATTTATTTCTTTGTATGTGGAAGTGTACTTTGAAAACTTCAAAGTTGAACAAACATCTAACTTCACCAGAATTCCTTGATTGGGCAACATATTTCATTACCAGTCCATCATACTGGGAGCCAATTACTTGCCAGTCATCGTCAGAACCCCTGACACTACATATTGTGCCAGTTTTGTACTAGGCCATTGTAAACAGGATAGATATTTGATAAATATGTATGTTCTCGCTGGATTTAAGCTTTGCAGACGTACAGGAAGTAGATGCAGGTCAAAATTACTACAATGTTTACGTTCATTCATAGTTAAAATCACGTGACATTGTTTTCATTCATTAACCGGAAGTTAGTACTATTTTACGGTAGCTCTCCTGCGAAACATTTTCCCACGGTGCGAAAAATTATTCTTGCATGCAAATAAATACCAGAATATAATTATTTGTCTCAGAAATTCTTTTTATACTTTGTAATTAAAAAAGTTAGCGCTGAAAAAATGACTTTTTAGATTGCATATCGGAAAAAGAGGTGGAAATTCTTATGTCACAATCTGCGGGAGTGAAATATAACAGCCAACCATATTTTATCGTAGATTCATGTATAGGCGATTTCGCTCTATGTTTATATAGTGATTGCTGCGGATCGTGTTAGAATTTAGTTTTAATGCCGAGTGAACATTGTTAATTTTCACAATTCAAGGGCAATAACTCTAGAGATTTTAATCTGATCTGGTTTGTTATCAAACTTGACTTTGAGTTTTAAGAGATAGATATTCTGTATAAATTTATTGAAGTTTACAGAAACAAGAAGGTCACTGACCCTTAAGCGCTCCCCTGTGTAAAAGGCTTCAAGTGTGTTTGTAAAGGTAGAGTTAGGTTTATAAAACTATCAAGGCTATAGCTATTGTGGATTCAGAGAAGAAGATATTCAAAGTTTCTTTTATATTAGCCTATATCATGCCCATGTCACACACATGGGCATGGCCATTTTTTAACCTAGGCCAAAAATATTAACAATTACGGCAGACAGTCAAACGGTTGAAACCCTAATATCCAAGAAATAGTTGTGTAAAATTGCTTTAAAATTGGGTCTGCATAAAAAACAACATTATATATCTTACCTCTGCCCATTTTGCCAGTGCTTCTGGGTTTTTGTCCCAAGGTACTTGTACACAGATTGAATTACCCGACATTCTGTCAAAATTTGGATTGTCTGTCGCTGCTGTGTAGAAAAATTCCCGCCACAATAACTGACCATGTAATGAAAGTGGTGGGTCACAGTCCTTTTTAATCTACAAATAATAATTGATAATTTAACTAAATAACAGCTTAATTTACAAAATTCATGACATGTTTAACATTGTGGTCATCAGACACCTACAGCTGATCCATTGTCTTACAATCCTTTCATCGTTCATGTGATATTTAATGTTGATATTTAATAGCTTCTTGCTATTGGTTGCTTCATGATTTCATGCAACTGACATGAGATAAATACAGTGAACAATTTTGAGATATTGCAGGACAGTGTTACCTGTGAATTTTTTTTCTCAAACAATTACCAGTTTTTTTCAGTTCTGGGGGAACTGTAGAAGGGTCCATTAGGAGGGGAAAATCATGCAACAATGACTAAAATAAGGGAAAAACTGCATCATAATAAAACAATGTATATCATACATATGGTACACTCTGACAGTAATTGACTTAAAAGTAAATTGTCTTGGGTTTAAAATGGTATGGTATACACATTTATGTAGATTTACTGAGGGCTTTGGTTGAAATATGTATCCTCACACCTCCATAATGAGCAAAAATACTTTTTGGATAAGGGAATGGGACATTTCAGCAAAAAAATTTCTGCAGTGTTAACTTCAAATAACATGACATTCCGAACTAGATATGTGTCACTGTCACCCTCTCTACTTTCAACTGTACATTCATGTGTTGACAATGTATTACCTTAGGTTGGGCGTGACTTGCTGCTAGTGGCAGTGGGGGTATGGATACCATAAAACATCATCAAGAAACATAAAATAATTAAAAAAACTAGAATGTGTCTGTAGGACATAGGGTGTGCCCCCATTGGTACATTTGTCACAAATAAGGGGCAATAATTCAAATGTTTGCTGTGTTAATGAGGTTTAGCCTAAACAAACATTTTATGAAAAGGATTCATTATTCTAGGTCATATATTTTTGAGCTATTAGCATCACAAACAAAAAATCCACTAATCTTGCTATTTCAAGGGCCATAACTCTGTAATAAGCACAAAGATTCTCAAGAACAATGCCAAGTGTGAAAGGTCACATCATGATAAAGACTCTAGCAAGGTTTCATGAATTTACATTAATACTTTTTGAGCTAGGCACATAATTAGGTGAAAATATGCATTTATTAACTATTTTTCACTATTTCAGGGGCCATAACTTTAAAAATATATATAAAATAGGGGGTGGAGCCAGCCAAAAAATAGAAGGTGTGCAAGTTTATATCATGATAAAGACTTATGCAAGTTTTCAACCATTTATATTGAATACTTTTTGAGCTAGGTGCGTCAAAAGGTGAAAATGTGCATTTTTGACTATTTCAGGGGCCATAACTCTGAAAATAGGGGGCAAAGCCAGACAGAAAATAGGAGGTGTGCAGGTTCATATCATGAAAAAGACTCATACAAGGTTTAATCAATTTATACAAAATACTTTTTGAGCTAGGTATGTCACAAGGTGAAAATGTGCATTTTTGACTATTTCAGGGGCCATAACTCTGAAAATTGGGGGCAGAGCCAGACAAAAAATAGGAGGTGCACAAGTTCATATCATGATAAAGACTCATACAAGATTTAATCAATTTATATGAAATACTTTTTCAGCTAGGCGTGTCACAAGGTGAAAATGGGCATTTTTGCCTATTTCAGGGGCTATACTCTAAAACTAGGGGCAGACCAAAACGAAAAATAGGAGGTGCGCAAGTTCATATCACTCAATCAAGGTTTCATGAATCTATATCACATACTTTTGAGCTAGGCATGTCACAAGGTGAAAATGTGCTTTTTTGACTATTTCAGGGGCCATAACTCTAAAAATAGGGGGCAGAGCCAGACAAAAAATAGGAGGTACACAAGTTCATATCATGATGAAGATTCATACAAGGTTTCATCAATTTATATCAAATACTTTTTGAGCTAGGCGTGTCACGAACTTCGAACGGACAAGACCAAATCTATATGCCCCATCACTCATGGGGGGCACAATAAAAGAAACTAAAATAGTAAACAAACAAGGAGCTGCGTTCAATAAATGCTTGATGCCCTCAGTGGCATCCTTGCCTGTAGATTTTGCACCTAAGTCCAAAACGAGGTCATGGTCAAGGTCAAACTGTGGTCAGGTGATGTTTGAAGATGAGGAATGGTCACAGTTGACATCTGTATTAGTATCAATTCATTCTTGTAAGGGGTATTGATTCTAGACGAAACGGTCCCATTTGGTTAACCAAGAGATGGCCCATATAAAGCAACCTAAGTCCAAAATGAGGTCAAGGTCAACGTCAAACTGAGGTCAGGTGATGTCTGAAGATGAGGAATGGTCACAGGTTACATCTGCATTAGTATCAAGTCATTCTAGTAAGGGGTATTGATGGTAGACAAAAAGGTCCCATTTGGTTAACCTCGTATGGTTGGATGGACAAACGAACAGGACAATCACTATATGCCTCCTGCATCAGTAGATGCTGGGGGCATAAAATATGCATATTTATTCATCATTTTTCTTTTGGGGTAAGGGGAAGGGTAGGAGAGAGAATAAATCCCAAATGTGCATAATCATGTCTCATGATTCTATGTCAAATACTTTTTGAGATACATGTTACACAAACTTTTTGTCCCTGTTTTGACTGCAAGGACTTGTTGAGTGAATTCCCCAAAACCCCAGATGCAGAACTTCACATGCTAAATAGCAATCCTCTAAAGTTTCACAATTATAGGTCAAATACTTTTTGAGATATGAACAACACAAACTGCAAACATCAACAGTCAACATATGTGATATAGTTTACCACTAGACGTGTGTTCATAGGACACAGGTGCCCCCACTTCCTGTCACTGAACATGGTTTTATGACTCTTAGGTGATTTTATTTTTTAGATATATGCAACAAAAAAGTTTAAGCACTTCATGTGTGTTTTTTACTAAGTCAAGGATCATAACTCTGGTCTGTCTGAGTGAAATCTAAAACAGAACACCAGATGCACCACTTCACAAGATATATAAATATCTTCTAAAGTTTTATGACTCTAGGTCAAATAGTTTTTAAGATACATGGGACACAAACTTTTATGCCTGTAAGACATATTCTTAAACAGTTATGGGCTTTAACTCTGGTCTTTCAGAGTGAAATCCTAAACAAAACTCATAAATTCAAATGCTGAATAATACTTTTATATGGTTTCATGACTATAGGTCAAATACCTTCTAAGATATATGCAACACAAACTTTTACGCATTTTAAATCAAGGGCCATAACTCTGGTCTGATAGACAGGAATACCAAACAAAACCCCAAGTGCACAACTTCACATGTTGAACTAGAGATGCCTTTGAGAAAAACGCAGTCTCCCACAATGGCCCCTATGAAAAATGTCTAGTTTCTCCAGATGAATTAGATGAGTGGACCCAATTAGATGGCTTGGACGAGTGGACTCAATCAGTAATTCAAGGGCCATAATTCAAAAGTGCCTGGATTTGGCTAGTTATCGAACTTGGCCGAGTTCTTACGGTCAAACACATTTTGTTCAAGTTTGGTGAAGATCGGATGAGAAATGTTCGGTTTAGAGTGCAGACAAGCTTTGTGACACACAGACTGGAGTAAATCAAAAATTCTCCCACACCACTGTGTGGTGGGAGACATAATAATATTCTTATTTTGTTTCATGACCCTATGTCAAACACATTTTAAAGTTTGTGTGACACAAACTTTTATACCTTTTAATGCATATTTTTACTTAGTCAAAAAGTAAAGCTGAAGGGATACTTAGCATATTCTTTTACACATACAAAGATTACAACAAAAGCAACATACAATGAAGTATCTTTATTCAGTACTGAGAATTTAGTAGCATAGTGAGAATTATTTTCTAGTCTGTTATCAGATTTCATTTCTGGAATGACCTTAAATAGCAGCCAGGGGAAATAAAACGAAATGTGTGACAATCTACTTTGACACTGTGTCACTGTCTGAAAGGTGTAGCTGTTATACTTATGACAACAGTCCAGTTCCAGGTCACTGTGACCTTGACCTTTGACCAATTTATCCCCAAAATACAAGGGATCCTCCTGAATGTGTGCTCAGTCACCCTGTAAAGTTTGAAAGCTGAAGCTGAAACACTTCCAGACTCTAGATTTCTTCTGAGACAGAAAATGTAGACAGGCGGACACACAGAAAACGCCATTCCATAATAAGTCTGTTTCCTTTTAAATTACATAACGAATTTCTTGCAGAAATTTTTCCTACACTAAAGACACGTTTCTGTTAGTCAAACTACTCCCTTAAATTCTGCTATTGTTCTACTTTTAAAATGATTTTGGTACATTTATGAAACAGAGATTTAAGGATCAAAAGTGGAAGAATGATATACAGTGTAACTTCCGAAAACCGAACGACCTCCGGACCAGCCTAAATGTTCGGTATTTGGAAGTTTCCGGAATTCAGAAGTTTGGAAATTTGCAGGCAAAGCAGACGAGGTGCACTATATTTATCTTTTCTTACACCTTTCTTACACATCTTAGGATGAAAGAGATTATTATCCTTTATGATAATTGAACAAGTTTGTATAAAGTAATTAATTAATATATAAATGAATTAATTACAAACATTAAGGATAATCAAGTATGTATAAAAAAATTACCGACATAAGAAATATGAAAACATTTCTTTAATAACAGCATTTACTCAAATATTATACACATACAATTTACCTTCATTGAAGTTCGAGTTTGTCAATATTTAATAGATGTTTATATTGCATAGTTTACTCGATTTTACTGAATCAATTAAAACATCAATCTTTCTTTCATTCAAACATTTAGAAGAGTTTTCACACTTAAGGTATTTAATTCATCACGTTTTCATAAATTTAAAACAAGTTAATCGCCAATTACTTCTTTACTTTTGCATCAAATGATCATTGTTATTATAATGCGTGTCAAAATAAACATGCGCCGCTAATAGATACACAAAAGAACATGTTGACAACTTGCCATGAATGGTTTTGGATTTACAGGTGACACTTTTAATCCGGCAAATATTTTGCTGTTCGGTTTTCAGAAGTCAATTTAAGTGTTAAAATATAAATGGTCCTTCAAAAATCGTCCAGTTTTCAGAATTCAGAAGTTCCGGTTTTCAGAAGTTAAAAGTATAGAGAAATAAGAACAAGAAAAGAGGGACTTTAAGTTTTATGCGGTTTTCAAAGGTTTCCGGTTTTCAGAAGGTCCGGTTTTCGGAAGTTCCACTGTATAAGTTATGTTATACCTTTCTGTATAGTTCTTGTAATTTCCAGTAGAACAGTCGCGCTGAGATACAACCAAACCTCAAATATGGACTCAATGTTGTCTGACTAGGAAACAAAGACTGTGATGTCATCTTTGGCTTTTCAAAACTCGCTACCCATGCCTGCAAAATATAACAATGATTTCTAACGTGGGTTAAAATGTCTATATATAAAATCCACCTTGTTCATTTACATACTTTTTGTCTGAAAAAAATCTCCCTCCCTGTTATACCAAATATCAATCTACTGGACAGTATCCATTTCACCCTGAAAAACATCATTCTGAGTCACTGTATATGCCAGTATATGTTTAAAGCTGTTACTGACTGCAGTACAATTTCTAATTGGACAAGGCAGTCTGAAAGACAGCTAAATCCCCCGCCACTGCTATGGATAGTGAAAGGGTAAAACCTTTGATTTCAGCTGTGACCTTGACCTTGAACTGACATGGCTGACTCATGAATTCTGCACAACGTCTTGATGAGGTGATCATTTGACCAAAGTTTCATGAAAATCCTTTAAGGGGTTTAGGAGATACAGAGCTGAAACCGTTGACCTTCAGTTGTGACCTTGACCTTGAGTTGACATGGCTGACTCATGAGTTCTTGATGAGGTGATCATTTGACCCAAGTTTGACGAAAATCCTTCAAGGGGTTAAGGAGATACAGAGTGGACACCAAATGGAAGGCTCAAACCTTCGACCCTTTGTTGTGACCTTGACCTTGAGCTGGCATGGTTGACTCATAATTTCTGCACATCATTCTGATGAGGTAATCATTTGACCCAAGTTTTATAAAATTCCTTCAAGGGGTTTAGGAGATATAGAGTGGACACGAAATGGAAGGCTCAAACCTTTGACCTTCAGTTGTGACCTTGACCTTGAGCCGGCATGGCTGACTTATAAGTTCTGCACATCGCCTTGATGAGGTGATCGTTTGACCCAAGTTTGATGAAAATCCTTCAAGGGGTTTAGGAGATATAGAGCGGACACAAAATGGAAGGTTCAAACCTTTGACCCTAAGTTGTGACCTTGACCTCGAGCCGGCATGACTGACTCATGGGTTCTGCACATCGTCTTGATGAGGTGATCATTTGACCCAAGTGTTATAAAATTCCTTCAAAGGGTTTAAGAGATATAGAGCGGACACAAAATGGAAGGCTCAAACCTTTGACCTTGAGTTGTGACCTTGACCTTAAACCGACAAGGCTGACTCATGGATTCTGCACATCGTCTTGATGAGGTGATCATTTGACCCAAGTTTCATGAAAATCTTTCAAGGGGTTTAGGAGATATGGACCGGACACGATTTTGTTACGGACGGAAGGACGGACGGAAAGATGGATGAAAGGACGGACGGACGCAGACCATTCCTATAATCCCTCCGCCACGGCGGGGGATTAAAAATGTATGATTAAAAAAATTAAGGTATTTCTTCAGTTGGATATTGGTCAATAGCCTTTACCATACTGTACAAACATCAGTTCAGATTTTTCGGTTGGATATTGATCAATAGCCTTTACCATACTGTACAAACATCAGTTCAGATTTTTTGGTTGGATATTGGTCAACAGCCTTTCCCATACTGTACAAACATCAGTTCAGAAATCTCAGGTATATCACACTTAGTAAAACAAGAGGACCATGATGGTCCTGAATCGCTCACCTCTTCCCACATGACCCAGTTTTGAGTATGACGTCGTTTTTTCTATTATTTGACATAGTGACCTAGTTTTTGAGCTCATATGACCCAGTTTTGAACTTGACCTAGATATTATCAAGATAAAAATTCTGACCAATTTTCATGAAGATCCATTGAAAAATATGGTCTCTAGAGAGGTCACAAGGTTTTTCTATTATTTGACCTATTGACCTAGTTTTCGAAGGTATGTGACCCTGTTTTGAACTTTACCTAGATATCATCAAGGTGAACATTCTCACTAATTTTCATGAAGATCTCATGAAAAATATGGCCTCTAGAGAGGTCACAAGGTTTTTCAATTTTTATACCTACTGGCCTAGATTTTGACCGCACGTGACCCAGTTTCGAAACTGACCTAGATATCATCAAGGTGAAAATTCAGATCAATTTTCATGAAGATCCATTGAAAAATATGGCCTCTAGAGAAGTCAAAAGATTTTAATAATTTTAGACCTACTGACCTAGTTTTTGACCGCAGTTGACCCAGTTTCAAACATGACCTAGATATCATCAAGATGAACATTTAGACCAACTTTCATACAGATCCCATGAAAAGTATGGCCTCTAGAGAGGTCACAAGGTTTTTTTATTATTTGACCTACTTACCTAGTTTTTTTAAGGCACGTGACCCAGTTTCAAATTTGACCTAGATATCATCAAGGTGAACATTCTGACCAATTTTTATGGAGATCCATTCACAAGTATGGCCTCTAGAGAGGTCACAAGGTTTTTCTATTTTAAGACCTACTGACCTAGTTTTTGACCGCACATGACCCTGTTTCGAACTTGACCTAGATATCATCAAGATGAACATTCAGACCAATTTTCATACAGATCCCATGAAAAATATGGCCTTTAGAGAGTTAGCAAGGTTTTTCTATTATTTGACCTACTGACCTAGTTTTTGAAGGCACGTGACCCAGTTTCGAACTTGACCTAGATTTCATCAAGATGAACATTCAGACCAATTTTCATACAGATCCCATAAAAAATATGGCCTCTAGAGAGGTCACAAGGTTTTTCTATTATTTGACCTACTGACCTAGTTTTTGATGGCACGTGACCCACTTTCAAACTTGACCTAGAAATCATCAAGATTAAGATTCTGACCAATTTTCATGAAGATCTCATGAAATATATGGCCTCTAGAGAGGTCACAAGGTTTTTCTATTTTTAAACCTACTGACCTAGTTTTTGACCGCACGTGACCCAGTTTCGAACTTGACCTAGATATCATCAAGACGAACATTCAGACCAACTTTCATACAGATCCCATGAAAAATATGGCCTTTAGAGAGGTCACAAGGTTTTTCTATTATTTGACCTACTGACCTAGTTTTTGATGGCACGTGACCCAGTTTCGAACTTGACCTAGATATCATCAAGGTGAACGTTCTGACCAATTTTCATGAAGATCTTATGAAATATATGGCCTCTAGAGAGGTCACAAGGTTTTTCTATTTTTAGACCTACTGACCTAGTTTTTGAAGGCACGTGACCCAGTTGCAAACTTGACCTAGATATCATCAAGGTGAACAATCTGACCAATTTTCATGAATATCTTGTGTAATATATGGCCTCTAGAGAGGTCACAAGGTTTTTCTATTTTTAGACCTACTGACCTAGTTTTTGAAGGCACGTGACCCAGTTTCGAACTTGACCTAGATATCATCAAGATAAACATTCTGACCAACTTTCATAAAGATCCCATGAAAAATGTGACCTCTAGAGTGGTCACAAGCAAAAGTTTACGGACGCACGCACGGACGCACTGACGCACGGACGGACGACGGACGACGGACACCGCGCGATCACAAAAGCTCACCTTGTCACTTTGTGACAGGTGAGCTAATAACTGATGCTCAAGACTGAAAGGGGATACTCGCAATGAACTAGTTTTTCAGGGTTATGGAACTCTCAAAATAGAAAATTCAAAAGGCCCAAATGGGCATGAGTCACTCACCTGAGGAGAACTCTGACCTTAACACCTTGCTTCAGGCCAAGTTTGGCGAACATCCATTAAGCAGTTCAGTAAAAGTTATTTCAAAGTCTTTCTATTTGTTGCTGTGACACCCCTAAGAGCTGACATTCAAAACCCTTTGAATACATATGAGAGAGGTCCATACAAGAAAGCTACAGACATTCATCAAATGGTTCATGAGAAGAAATCATTTAAAGTTATAATATAGATTTCATAAAGGAAAACAATCTGACAAACTTTTATAAAGGTCAGGTAGAAAATATACATGTAATTCAGACTTATGGGACATGCACCTTTCACTATGTTTTATTCATCTCAATAATTTGCATATAGTTTCAATTCAGTATATGCATTGACTTTGAGGAGAACAATATGTATGCAAAACTTCAACCTAGATTTTCTAAGTCCAGGAAGGGGGCTGATTATATCAAAATAAATGTATAAGTTATGGGACCTGATGCTGTAACCTTGTGTTAATATCAAAAAGATGAGTGTGAAGTTTTTTACATATCTGGAATGGTTAAAACACTGTACTGAGCTCTTTGAAAAGATTTAAGAAAAATTTCTAAGTTAAAAAGGCACTTAACTCTAAAAATATTGTAGGTAGAGTTACAAAACTTATCACACTAATGAACATTGTCACTATGAGCAAGTACAGCAAGTTTCAACTGAATATCTTAAGTAAACAAGAAGATATATGACTTCACAAAAAACTTAAACCAATACAGACACCATCAAAATGTCAAGCTAAAAATAAATTCTTGTATGAGAGATGGGGCAAAAATTTCCCAATAATAGAATTTGTTCAAAGTTTGTATATGAACACAGTTAGAAACAGAAAAATGCAAAAGCAATCATAAGTCACCGTGCTTGTTTAGGACTTATCTGCCCTTAAAACTGGATTTTTCTTCAAATTTGCATATTCAAGGGCAGATGACTCCTGAACAAGCATGGTGACCTTCGATTTGTTTTCATAATTCTGTTTCTAACATGACACTGTGTTCATATACAAAGTTTGAACATATTCTATTACTTTAAAATCATTAATATTCGTGGGGGACTAACTTTCGTGGATTTCGTGGTTGAGTCAATCCATGAAATTTAATCCCAACGAACAAGCAAATTTCCCATCCATTTTATGTTCAAAAGTTGAAATCCTCGAATTTATATTCCCCAAGAAATTGCCCTTTTGACAAAAACCAAGAAATTTAATGCCCCCGAAATTATATGATTTTACAGTATTGGGATTATTTTTTACCCAAAACTGCAGTCCCTAACTTTACCAAAATGCATTTCAACACAAATATTCCAGTTATATGTAAAACTAACCAAAGTACTGATTATATACAGTTTGGTTCAAATCCTACCAGTAGTTTCAGAGGAGTAGTTGTGACAGACAGACTGATGGACAAGATAAAGTCTATCTATCTCCCCATAGTCTTTCAAGTTTGCTAGGCTATATTGTAAAATTCAAACCCCTGTGAAACTTGTTTTTCTATTAAGTTGGTTCTCACCTTGACATTTCAACATGATATATTACTTGGAAGTATCTCAATTACATAAAACCTTCCTGTGGAAAAGTCTCATTAACTCTCAAATTTCTCTCACAAATCTACCATATTCTAACTTAATCAATATTTCAACCTGGTTATGGTACATGTAGGTTTCTAGCAAAAAACAACAACATCTTTTCTGGAAAATTTTAATACTTTTAACTGGCACAAAAATTATCTACTTGCCTTAAACTGTAAGGGACTGAGGCTGACTGGTAGGGGGCTACCTAACTTCCTACAGCAAGAACTTGTATGTTACAGTGTTACGGTCGCTAACACATAGCTTGTAAGTTTAAAACCAATCTCTGACAACTGCGTCAGGGAGTTGACTCTTTGTCTCAGTGGTTAGAGCATTGGACTTCCACCCGTGCGACCCAGGTTTAAATCCCGCCTCGGGCACTTGGGATTTTTCATCATAAAATTCTATCCTTTTCAATTTCTGTTATGCTCTTAAGTCGTAAGAACAGTAAAATTTTGATAAAGCCAATTTGTCGCCTATCTGAATTTCTTATATGCAAGGTTGAATAATTTATTGTTAGAGACTAATTAAGTTATTCAAAGTATTCTATCATAAAATAGTATCCTTAGCTTTAATTATCTCTCGTGTTTGAAAGTGAAACTTTTATTATCTCTTGTCTGATATTTAGATATAGTTGGTATGCTATTACCTGTCTATTACATCCCATAAAGCAGGGTTTCAGAATTCTGCAAATACTGGTAGCCCAGCAGGACTGACAATACTTTTGTCTGGTAGCACAAACATTTTGGTTTCTTTGGCAATATCTGCTTAGTGCTTGTATACTATATAATATTAATAAGGTTTCCTAATTTTAGCCTTCTGCATACATGACATATGTTGTTATAGATTTTATTTCCTAAAATAGCAATTATCATTACTCATTTTTTCTCTTGGATTTTCTCATTTGAGTTAAGAAGACAGAACTAGTTAAATTGGGAATTTTTCTCCCTTTAATTAACGCAAAATGACAATGTCATAAAAGAATTGTCAGTCAGTTTTTATTAACTTGTAAATCCATTACAGCATTAATTATAAAATCATGTAAAGTCAATGAATAATGCCATCTGCACTGTGTATTCACTTATCCGAATTTTTGTCTGTCCAAAGTACTGTATAGTTTCTGATATGAGCTTGCCGATTTTTGCTAAATAATGGTAAATTTTTGCTTGCTGTGCAAGAATTTAAATTGAAAAGCATAAACTTGATAACTTGATGTAAACACTAAACTAAACGTAGTTTGGACATCTTTTTTGGTGACCCCTTGCTGGAAACCAGTGATACAATGTGGTACATGCTATAAAGTTAGTGAAGAATTTAGAAATTATATGCTTGGTAAAAGACATGCTTAAATGTCATCTAACTGACATGAGATTTTTGACCAAAAAAAAAAAAATGCCCCCCACCAGTGTTTAAGGTTTCTTAGAAAAGCATGATTCAGAAACAGCCTCACACAAGAAACTTTTCTATGTTATTTTTTATCATGATAAACATGTCAATTGTGTCAGATTGTTTCTGCACACTGTTGCTTTCTTAACTTCATTTTTGTCAAAGAAAATCTATCATCTATAAACGTACATACAATTTTTCATGATCTAGTCCAATATCAAACTTGTCCAAAATTAGGTTGGAAAGAAACCTGACAAATTAGTAAAACAAACTACAGACTGTTTATTTTTGCTATAAACAAATGTCTCCCAACCCTTATAAAGCAGAAATTGTAAATTGCCAGAAATCAAGGGCCATAACTCACTCTGAACCATAACATTTCAACTATATATACAACTAGGCCTGGCAGTGCTCCTGTGAAGTTCTGTATTATCCTGATGAAGGCGTTAGCCGAAACGTTGATGAGATAAAAAAAACTATACATAATACGTGTTGTTGTTGAAATATCTATCGCACTGTGAAGTTCGGTGGAATACCAAGCAATGGTACAGGAGTAGTAGCAAAGATATAAACTAACTGTATCCAATGGACACAGATGCCTCCACATACTGTACCATCCTCTAAATAGTAGACTATCTTCACATCAAGGATGTTTGACTAAATGTTTGAATCAAATTGTATTCAGATAAGATCGTGTATCTAAGCAACTTTGAATCCATTCCTTCAAAAAGTGTATGAAGCACTAACACATAAATTTCTTCACTATGGCCTATTTTGTGAACATAAGAAAGGGCTATAATTCTAGAACAAGAGGGTCATGATGACCCTGGATCGCTCACCTGAATAATAAGAGCTACATGTTTCAAATGTCAAACTGATGCTAAAATATAAAGAAAGTAGGTCAGTAGGTCACATCCATGGTCACTGAAAGTCAGTCTTAAGATCGGTGTGCAAAACTGTATACATTTGTATTATGTCATCCAAATTTCAAAGATGTACAAGTCATGTATCTTAAAAACAAGAAAGTAGGTCAGTAGGTCAAGGTCACTGTCAGGTGACCCCTAATTACTTGGGGTTGTCAGGAAATTATAATTAAACAGTCTAGGAAATATGATCAGATAATTTTTGAAGAATTTTTTCCTATATAATTCATATACAAGTGACCCCCGGGGTGGAGCCTCTTTTCACCCAAGGGGTATGATTTGAACAATCTTGTTAGAGAACCACTAGGCAATTCTACATACCAAATATCAAAGGCCTAGGCCTTGAACTTTCAGACAAGAAGATTTTTAAAGTTGTTTTTCCTATATAGGTCTAGGTAAAACTTTTTACCTCAGGGGTATAATCTAAATAATCTTGGTAGAGGATCACCAGGCAATGCAACATACCAAATATCAAAGGCCTTGCTTTGATAGTTTAGGAGAAAAGCTGACCTAAACACAAAACTTAACCAAGAAATCTGATTTTCTAAGTCCAAAAAGGGCCATAATTCTTGCAAAAAGCAATGTAGAGTTACAGTACTTGCTGTGCAGAGTCTTCTTTTAATGGCAAATAACTGCTTCAAGTTTTAAAGCAATAGCTTTCACCGTACAGGAGAAAAATTGACCTAAACGCAAAACTTAACCAAGAAATATGATATTTTTTAAGTCCAAAAGGAGCCATAATCCTTGCAAAAAGCAGGATGGAGTTATGTTTCTTCCTGTACAGAGTCAGCTATTGATGGTGAACAAGTGTTGTTGCAAGTTTTAAAGCAACAGCTTTGATAGTTTAGGAGAAAAGCTGACCTAAATACATGAGGGTCATGATGACCCTGGATCGCTCACCAGAGTAATATGAGCTACATGTTTCAAATGTCAAACTGATGATTTTTAGAAATTTTTTGGAAGATTTTCCGATGTAAAATCAACCCTGGGGCAGGGCCAATTTTACCCCGGGGGTCATGATTTGAACAAAGTTTGTAGAAGTCTACTAGGCAATGTAACATATCAAATATCTAAGATCTAGGCCTTCTGGTTTGTTTTTAGATAATTTTGAAGATTTTTCTATGTAAAATCAAGTAACCCCATGGGGCGGGGTCAATTTGACCCCGGGGGTCATGATTTGAAAAATTTTATAGAGGTCCACTAGGGAATGCTTCACGTGAAATATCTAAGCTTTAGGCCTTCTGGTTTATTTTTAGAAAATTTTTGAAGATTTTCCTATGTAAAATCAAGTGATCCCAGGGGCGGGGTCAATTTTGACCATGGGGGTCATGATTTGAACAAATTTTGTAGAGGTCCACTAGGCAATGCTACATGTCAAATACCTAAGATCTAGGCCTTCTGGTTTATTTTTAGAAAATTTTGAAGATTTTTCTATGTACAATCAAGTAACCTCTGGGGCGGGGTCAATTTTGACCCCAGGGGTCATGATTTGAACAAATTTTGTAGAGGTCCACTAGGCAATGCTACACGTGAAATATCTAAGCTCTAGGCCTTCTGGTTTATTTTTAGAAAATTTTTGAAGATTTTCCTATGTAAAATCAAGTGACCCCTGGGGCGGGGTCAATTTTGACCACGAGGGTCATGAGTTGAATAAATTTTGTAGAGGTCCACTAGGCAATGCTACACGTGAAATATCTTAGCTCTAGGTCTTCTGGTTTATTTTTAGAAAAATTTTGAAGATTTTCCTCTATGTACAATCAAGTGACCCCTGGGGCGGGGTCAATTTTGACCCTGGGGTCATGATTTGAACAACTTTAGTAGAGGTCTACTAGGCAATTCTACATGTCAAATTTCTAAGCTCTAGGGCTTCTGGTTTTTGAGAAGAAGATTTTTTAAGATTTTCCTATGTAAAATCAATTGACCCCTGGGGTGGGGTCAATTTTGACCCCGGGGTCATGATTTGAATAAATTTGGTAGAGGTCCACTAGGCAATGCTACATGTTAAATATCTAAGCTCTAGGGCTTCTGGTTTTTGAGAAAAAGATTTTTTTAATTTTTCCTTTCGGTTGCCATGGCAACCAGAGTTCTGCATGGAATTCAATTCTATGAACAACATTTGTAGAGCTTCACCCAAGGAACATTCCTGTGAAGATTGGATGAAATTGGCCTAGCGGTTTATGAGGAGATGTCGTTGAAAGTAAAAGTTTACGGACGACGGACAACGGACGCCGGAGGGTGACTGATCAGAATAGCTCACCCTGAGCCTTTGGCTCTGGTGAGCTAACAAACCAGAGTTCTGCATGGAATTCAATTCTTTGAACAATTTTTGTAGAGCTTCACCCAAGGAACATTCCTGTGAAGTTTGGATGAAATTGGCGTAGCGGTTTATGAGGAGATGTCGTTTAAAGTAAAAGTTTACGGACGACGGACAACGGACGTCGGACGCCTGACGGTGACTGATCAGAATAGTTCACCCTGAGCCTTTGGCTCGGGTGAGCAAATAAAACTTAACCAGGCAACGCCGACGCCAATCAAGTGATGACAATAAAGGAGGCATAATTCATGAAAAATTGCTGCTAGAGTTATGTACCTTGTATCATATGATGTGGGCGATGATGTGGAACAGTTATTTTAAGTTTGAATTAAATCCATTTTAGTAATAACTGAGATAGAGTGAAAGTACATCAGAACTTTAACCTAAAATTCTAAGTAAAAGGAGGGATAATTCATGAAATATTGGTGTGAGAGTTATAGCCTTTGTGCCATATGATGTGGGTGATAATGAGGAATAACTATTTCAAGTTTGAAACAAATCTATCTTGTAACTAGCAGATGCTTTTGTAGAAAAGCGCATGTCTCCCCCTCTGCATAGTCGTATAGGCTATAAGTCAATAGGGGACAGGAGCGAAAGTCAGAGACACTGATGGTTGGCTGCAATCCGGATCATCTACTTGGCATGTCCAATCATCCCACTAAGTTTCAACATTCTGGGCCAAAAACAATAGTAGGGGGAGACATAATTACAGAGATAAAGAGAAAGTACATCAAATCTTTAACCAAGCTGCGTATGTGGAAAGATGCCGACGCCGGGTTGAGTAAGACAGCTCTCCATACCTACAGTCAAGCTAAATAGAAATATCTGATAGTCACCTTTCTTTCTAAATGTCTGTGTAACCTTTGAAGTGCTTCTGTCTCCCCACCACGAAAAACTTTTGAGTTAAGCTCAGCTGTATCAAATCCTGAAATGTAAAACACATTTTACACCTAGCACTATGTTATTACTATTGTTTTCCAGAATGTTTTTTTTTAAAAGAAACAGAATGAGTTGAAGAAATTTGGTAGAGAGTCACCAAAGGAATATTGCTGTGAGAAAGTTTCTAAATTGGGGAAGCACTTTCTGAAAAGAAAATTTTCAAAAGTTTCCCTTTGGTTGCCATGGCAACCATAAATCTGCATGGATAGCCTAGATTTAAAAGATTTCTGAAGGTGACCATCACGGAAGTTCTGTGAAACTGGTTTGTTGGTTTTGGAGGAAATGCTCTTCAATAATCTCCAGTCTTACTCCCACCATCAAACACTAGAAAAGTTGCCATATGACCTATATTTGTGCAAGCTGGTGTAACTTTAACCCTAACCAAAAAAAAGAAACAAACAAAAGCATCAGGCTTACATGTCAATGTTTGGAGATTTTTGTTTACACTTAAAATGAGTTTCCGTGACAATGTGAATATTTCAAACAACTGTGTACTGCAAAATATTATTTGTGTCAGTAAACTGCTTTGAAAAACAAGAGACGTCTGTAAGACAGCCAATGCTGGACTATTTGAATTGTTGTCCGAGAAGCAGGAATATTACACTAAATATTAAAATATCTGTAGAGTTTCAATCCAGTATCTGCATTAGTTTTGGAGACAGTAACTTATATGCTAAACTTTAACTGGAAGTTGTTAAGTTCAAGAGGGGACATAATTTTGCAAAATACATGTCAGACTTATGGGACTTGATATTGTGAGGTTGGTTTTGACCTAGAAAAAGAAACAAGAGCTGTCACAGGAGACAGCACACTAGACTATTTCTATACTGGATAGCGCACATGGGCACATCTGAGATGGGCATATCTGAGGAAGATGGAGCTGTCACTGGAGTGTTTAAGGCATAAAAAAAAATTGTTTGTTTCCGGTATCCCGACCTACCCTAAATTTTTGGCCCGACCCTAAAAGTTTTTTTGGCCTTGGAGAATATTTTTTCAACATTTTAACAAAAAATTGCAAAACTTCACTTTTTATGCTTTAAACATGGTTAGATATGTTAGAAATCAACTTACTGATGATCAAAAGGCATAACTCCCTTATTTGTATTCATTTTTTGACATAAAGATAATTTCCGAAAAGTCTCACTTAATAAAAAAAAATCCAAAAAAAAGCAAACAAGAGCTGTCACTATTGGTGACAAATGCCCCCGAAGTAGGCCCAAGAATGCCACAGTTGTATTCGCAAAAAATCACACATCATTTTGTGACATTGACCTAAGAGGCCTCGGTCGTAAGTGTGACACATCTTCTCAATATGGTTAACATTTGTGTCAAATTATTTTCAAATCTCTAGATAAATGGCAGAGTTATGGACCAGACAAGAAACACCTTTGACTTCTAAATGTGACCTTGACCTTTGAGCCAGGTTTCTGCGTCTAGCACATGACACCTCATCTCATTATAGGGAACATTTATGCCAAGTAATTTCAAAATCCCTTCATCATTGGCAGTTATGGACCGGACAAGAAACAGACCATGTTAACCTTTGACCTCTAAGTGTGACCTTGACCTTGACCTTGGAGCTGGGGGTTTTGGTTTTGCTCATGACACATCGTCTCATTATGGTAAACATTTAAGCCAAGTAATTTCAAAATCCCTTAATGAATGGCAGTTATGGACCGGACACGAAACATACCCTGTTGTTCTTTGACTTGTGTGACCTTGACTTTGGAGCTAGGGTTCTGCGCATGACATGTCGTCTCATTATGGTAAACATTTATTTCATGGATGAAAGAGTTACAGCCCGGACAGGAATTTACCGGACGCAAGCGGACACATGCAAGTGCGCACGCACAAACAGACAGTGCGATTTTAATATGCCCACCTTTGGGGGCATAAAAATTTTCCGATCTACCTACCCTAATTTTTTTGAGAATGTTACCAGAAACAAAGAATTTTTTTTTTAGGCCGAATGATTCCAATGTGGATGAAGATATTGCACAATAGCTTGAGTCTGTGTCAAATGTATTAAGTAATATAAGAGATAAAGATAAAGTTCATCAAAACATTAAATAAGTATAATGCTAAGCATGATGAGGAATAACTATTTTAAGTTTGAAACAAATCCATCAAGTAATTACAGAGATAAAGAGGAAGTGCATCAAAACTTTAACCAAAGTGCGGATGCGGAAGGACGCAGACACCGGGTCAAGAAGGACAGCTCTCCATACTTCGTATAGTCAAGCTAAAAATATCCTCAGAATGATCATTATTACTTAAATGAAGCTTTATTTACCCAGCTCTTCTAATGATGGCACTCCATATTGTTCATCATGGTCAAGTGTAATTGGAGTCTTTGCTTCTCCGATAGTTTCAAATGTTATTCGCTCTTCTGGTTTATCTGGTAAGCTCATTCGGGACAACACTACTTGGAATCTCTTAAATGTGAGTGGAGGTATTCCATTGTTTTCTGCAATTATTCTGAAAATAAAAAGACATAATAGACAAGACTGTCAAAACGACACAATAATCACCTGCTATACGACATGTAATTTTACTTATGAAACACTCAGTGAAAATTGTAGAAGATAACTATTTTCTTCTGTTTTAGAAACTGTTAAACCTTGGACACTTTTATTTGATCATCTTCATGTTTACAAATTTGACAAGTAAATTTTATTTTTTCTACTTTCAGAAATAATAACTATGAACCCAATGGCTCTATAAACAATCTAAGACTTGTTCTTTAAATTAACTTCCAAAAGTCTAAGTTTCATTTGATTCCGATTCAATCCTTGCTTGAAAGGACATAGTTCACTAAAACCTTATATGGCCACACAATTTGGAAATTTTTTAAAATCATTATAATTAGAACAAGGCAGTCTGAAAGACAGCTAAATCCCCCGCCACTGTTATGGATAGTGAAAAGGTAAACCTTTGACCTTGAGCTGTGACCTGACCTTGAACTGACATGACTGACGCATTAATTATGCACATCATCACGAGTTGTGACCTTGAACTTGAGTAAACATAGCTGAATCATGAGTTCTTGATGTGGTGATCATTTGACCCAAGCTTAATGAAAATCGTTCAAGGAGTTTAGGAGATACAGAGTGGACACAAAATGGAAGGCTGAAACCTTTGTGACCTTGACCTTGAGCTGGAACGGATGACTCATGAGTTCTGCACATCGTCTTGATAAGGTGATCATTTGACCTAGGTTTCATGAAAATCCTTCAAGGGGTTTAGGAGATATGGAGCGGACATGAAAGTGTTATGGATGGACAGAAGGATGGAGACCATTCCTATAACCCCCCCCCCCCCCACCACTCGTTGCGGGGGATTAAAAAATATACATTGTTTGCTCGCAGAATGTTTATAATATAGTGAATTCAGTTTTTCAGAAACAAATTTATTATTTTGATCATAACATGTCAGAATATATCTGAAATCACTGATTTTGGGGGAATTTTTTTTTGCCATATTTAGGTCACATAGGTATGTTTTTAGAAGTGTGCACACTCAAGGACCACAAAAATATTTTGACCTTTCACAGAATTTATGGTCATTTTTTTATTGTGGTCAATGGCTGTGCTCATATTGAAAATTTCAGATTTCTTAAAAAAATTAGTTAAAAACTGAAGGTTTCTCATACCCTTCATGTTAAAAGTATTTTCATTTACGTCTGATATTTTCTTTGATAATGAATAAATTGTAAAATATTTCATGCAGTTTTTATAAAACAATACTTCTTGATGAAAGAAAACTTGTTCTTCACTCCATTTTGAGACTTCCCGTTTTTAGGCCATTTTTGGGCAAAAGTGAACCTTCTTTTGCTGACTATAGGCAAAAGCTTTCTTCAATTACCAATTGGAAGCTGATTTTTCACTAAAGATCACTGCAACCTTGACCTCTGACATACTGACCCCCAAAACAATAAGGTATTTACTGACCACAGGTAATTATCCTGATAAGGTTGATGACTGCGGATTGATGCATTTTTCAGTTATCAATTACATACAGACAGACAGATGGTCCTATTACTACACACTGACCCATTCCGAAGGAGGGAGGGGGGAGCATTAAAACAGATTTGAGACTTTGTAGCTTCCAAACAAGTATTACAACGCCCTGTGGTTGAAATGAAGAAAACAACATATCTTATGTCTGTGTCAGAATTCCAATATCTGTCTGATTTGCTTGTTTGTATCTGCGTCACTTATGAAGGCTTTTAATTTGTTTTCAATATCGCACATGACCTTATACAGCTAGAGCCATAATGGAACCGAAGGTAATAAAAACAATTGTCTACTATATTAATCATTATTCATTGACAAACATTTGACAAACATATCAGAAAAGCTAAAAATAAGATTATACAAGAAATTTGTATAATTATGTTATACTAGAAATTTGTATATTTATGTCCATAACAAAAAACGTGACAGAAACATTATATGAGCCACGCCTAGAGAAAACCAACATAGTGCATTTGCGACCAGCATGGATCCAGACCAGCCTGCGTATCCGTGCAGTCTGGTCAGGATCCATGCTGTTCGCTAACGGTTTCTCTAATTACAATAGGCCTTGAAAGCGAGCAGCATGGATCCTGACCAGACTGCGCAGGCTGGTCTAGATCCATGCTGGTCGCAAATGCACTATGTTGATTTTCTCATGGCACTGCTCATATTATAAACACTTAAACTACAATTTTTACCTGCATGAACACATGCCTAACTTAAAACATACTAAATGCAATACAAAGGACAAGTAGAGCCTGTATCATATAGGCAAGAAATCAATAGGGGTCAGGAGCGAAAGTCAAAGAGACACTGATGGTTGGCTGCAATAGGGATCATCTACTTGGCATGTCCAGTCATCCCGCTAAGTTTCAATACTCTTGGCCTAGTGGTTCTCAAGTCACTGTTCAGGCTCCTGTGACCTTGACCTTTGATCAAATGACCCCAAAATAAATAGGGGTCATCTATTTTGCATGTCCAATTATCCTATTAAGTTTCAACATTCTAGGTCAAGTGGTTCTCAAGTTATTTTCCGGATATGATTTTACATGACCAGGCCCCTGTGACCTTGACCTTTAATAGACTGACCCAAAAATCAATGGGGGTCATCTACTCTGCATGTTCAATCATCCTATGAAGTTTCAACATTCTGGGTCCAGTGGTTCTCAAGTTATTGATCTGAAATTGTTTTCCATGTTCAGGCTCCTGTGACCTTGACTTTTAACAGAGTGACCCCAAAATCGATAGGGGTCATCTACTCTGCATGTTCAATCATCTATGACGTTTCAACATTCTGAGTCAAGAGGTTCTCAAGTTATTGATCGGAAATGGTTATCAATGTTCAGGCCCCTGTGACCTTGATCTTTAACGGAGTTACCCCAAAAACAAATAGGGGTTATTTACTCTGCAGGAACAATCATCCTATGAAGTTTCAACATTCTGGGTCGAGAGGTTCTCAAGTTATTGATTGGAAACAGTTTTCGATGTTCAGGCCCCTGTGACCTTGAACTTTAACAGAGTAACCCAAAAATCGATAGGGATCATCTACTCTGCATGACCAATCATCCTATTAAGTTTCAACATTCTGGGTCAAGTGGTTCTTAGTTAGTGACCGGAAATGGTTTTCAATGTTCAGGCCCCTGTGACCTTGACCTTAGACGGAGTGACCCCAAAATCAATAGGGGTCATCTACTCTGCATGACCAATCATCCTATGAAGTTTCAACATTCTGGGTCAAGTCGTTCTCAAGTTACTGATCAGAAATGGTTTTCCATGTTCAGGCCCCTGTGACCTTGACCTTCAACGGAGTGACCCTAAAATCAATAGGGGTCATCTACTTTGCATGACCAATCATCCTATGAAGTTTCAACATTCTGGGTCAGTCTGTGACCTTGACCTTTGACGGAGTGACCCCAAAAACAATAGGGATCGTCTCCTCCATAAGCCATACCAACCTATGAAGTTTGAAGGTTCTAGGTCAAATGGTTCTCCAGCTATTGCTCGGAAATGAAGTGTGACGTACGTACGGACGGACAGGGCAAAAACAATATGTCTCCCCCAGACATAATTACAGATGAGAATGAACATAATATTTGATTTCAACCAAACATGTAAAGAATAAGTAACAGAATCATGGAAATTCCATAATGCCTTATAATAAGAATAAGCCCTATCTACGTAAAATGACAGGTACAGGACACAACAAAAATAGGGTGATGAAATGACAAACTTTTCTGTTCAAGTTGGCCCCCTATCCTGCCGATTCCTGATGCTGGGAGGGGTGCCATGCATCAACATGTGGACACAACAAAAAATAGCATTTTGTCACGATCATTCTATCGTGCTGGGAGGAGCAACATGTGACAACTGGACAAATTATATTGTTGTTGCTTCCTCTTCTGATTGACATGTGAAGTTAAATTACACATAATCGTTTTCAAATAATGAAGGTAAATGAAAGTAAGTGCTCATCACTGAGCCAAGATTTTATTTAATGCAGTTGATAAAATTATTTTCTATTGTCACGATCATTCTATCGTGCTGGGAGGAGCAACATGTGACAACTGGACAAATTATATTGTTGTTGCTTCCTCTTCTGATTGACATGTGAAGTTAAATTACACATAATCGTTTTCAAATAATGAAGGTAAATGAAAGTAAGTGCTCATCACTGAGCCAAGATTTTATTTAATGCAGTTGATAAAATTATCTTCTATTGTTTCGGCTTGCCATTTAATAATCTGCGGGATGGGCAGGATGGCAAATTTATCCCAGATTTTCAACGGCTGAACACTCTAGGTCTTATGAAGATCAAGTAGGAAATACTGCCTCTTGACTGTTAACAAGGATTTCTTATGAGTTATTCTAGTGACCTACTTTTTGACCTTAGATAATCCAGTTTCAAGCTTGACCTAAAATTATTCTGACAATTAGGATGATTCGGCACAAGATGTTCACAAGTTGTTTTTTATTACTTGATAAAGTGATCTTACACTAGTTTTTGACCTTAAATAACAAAGTTTCAAACCTGACACAGATTCCAGAGAGATAACTCTCTGATGAAGAAGATAAAGTGGAAAAGTTGGCCTAGAGTGTTTGACCTAGTGACTTTAATAACAGTCAGGTTACCCTGATTCTAATCTGACCTTAATCTCGTAGAGGCAGACATTCTAACAAAGACTATTTGATCTTGTCTGTGATTTGACCAAGTGACCTTGTTTATGATCTCCAGTAATCCAGTTTTGAACTTGACCAAGATTTTATACAGACAAATATTCTGACAAAGTTTCATGAAGATCAGGTAGAAAATGTGGCCTCTATGGTATGGTGACCAGGTGGTCTAGTGGTAACACTCTACTGGAAACTCGCCTGTCAATCCAGAGGTCCAGGATTCGAATCTCGGTCCAGGCACTAGAAATTTCTGAGACCCTCTTGAGTGTTTCCAACCTAACTAAGAGGCCAGTACTGGTTCTTCCAAGGAACGATGGCTTCACATGTATCGGTGCTATACACCGGTCAAGTAAAGAGCTAGACTAATTTAGCTGGACAGGCCTGTGTCTAAAGGATTTCTCTCTCTCTCTGTTCTGGGGGCTTTCTCTCACTCTGTCTCTCTGGTCAGATTACTCTAAGATTTGACTTAGTGACTTTGTTTTTGACCAGATGACCCAGTTTCAAATTCACCTGATTTTTTAAAAAGAGAAACATTGTGACCACGTTTCAAACTAAGAAACTGTGACCTCGATAGTGTTAACAGTAAAATTTCCCCACACCCTTGACCTTTGAGCTAGGAGTCTGAAAGTTGTGCATGACACATCGTCTTATTATGAGGTACATTTGCGCCAATCCCTTCATGGATGGGCGAGCTATGGACTGGACAGGAAAAAAGCCCTGCTGACCTTTGACCTCCAATTGTGACCTTGACCTTTAAGCTAGGGTACCAGGTTTTGCACATGACATGTCGTCTTATCATGGGAAACATTTGTGCCAAGTAATATTAAAATCCCTTCATGGATGACAGAGTTACGGACTGGACACAAAATTGTGGACAGACGGACAGAATTACAGAATGACGGAAATGCGCATTGCTATAGTCCCTAAAACTGGTTTTCAGCCAGTAGGGGACTAATTACTTGTGCACCCACTATTGATAACTTACTTTCTGGTAATGAAAACCTAAATATATCTGTCTTTGCTAAAGTGCAGCAATACACTGTTGCCTCTAAGCAATTCTCTGCGTGACCAGGTGACCATTGGAACAAAATGGCCACATGCAGCACATTCTTGGTACAAAGCAGCAGGGCTCTGGAAATTTTGAAACCCCAATCAGTCCTAAACGAGTCACGTCAATTAAGGTTACCCCACCCAAAGTATATATATGTAGTCTCATTTATAATGAGATAGTTCAAAGAAAGTGTTACTGGTACTGATGATAAACCCGAACAGAAAATGAGGTTTTTTACCTGTAACTTTTTTATTTCTGCAGTTTGTAATCAATGGTCGGTATCAAAATAAAGCTTAACCTTTGCTGAAAACTTTACATAATTCAAATTTATATTTTGTAAGCAAACTCACACGAAGTGAGGCCCTGAAAGGGGTATGTAAAAATGGGACTGTATGAACGTTGACTGATGATAAATTCGGACACTTTGTCATTTACAAAATTTTCTTGGTATTATTATATTGAAACTTTCGCCAAAAAGCTGCAACACTCATTCCTGATCAAGTAATGAAAAGTTACCAAATATCAGGCCTTCATGTTTCGACAGTGAGCATGCGCAAAAAAACACCCCCTTCCCCAGTAATTTTGGATAAATATTTTTTATACAAATTTATGTAAGTCATTTATTTATACAGAATATTTACCAATTTTGTTTTTGTTTACACCAATTGGTGTTGTAAGTGGAAACTATAAGATGGTGTGTTCAATTTTATATATAACCGATTGCAATCGAATATTTCCAAGGTGGTCGGCTTTATCATCTGTCCGGGTTTATCATCAGTACCAGTATATCTGATTGTTACTTTGTTGGAATATTCTTATTTTATCGAAAAATACCGTAATGGACAATTTTGCCAAGGCATTTTAGCACCAATTTACATTTTATTTAACCACATTATACATCATTATGTTTATTTATGACTGTGAGAAGTCTCATTAAAATCTACATTGTAGAAAAATTTCTAATCGCGAAAATTCTATGAAAGTTGTGATTTTCCCATAGTCTCCCAGTATGAACAAGAGGACCATAATGGTCCTGAATCGCTCACCTGTCCCCACGTGACCCAGTTTTGAACCGAGTATAACGTCGTTTTTTCCTATTATTTGACAAAGTGACCTTGTTTCTGAGCTCATGTGACCCAGTTTTGAACTTGATCTAGATATCATCAAGATAAAAATTCTGACCAATTTTCATGAAGATCCATTGAAAAATATGGCCTCTGGAGAGGTCAGAAGGTTTTTCTATTATCTGACCTAATGACCTAGTTCTTGAAAGCACGGGACCCAGTTTTGAATCTGACCTAGATATCATCAAGGTGAACATTCTCACCAATTTTCATGAAGATCTCATGAAAAATATGGCCTCTTGAGAGTCACAAGGTTTTTCTATTTTTAGATCTACTGACCTAGTTTTGAAACGCACGTGACCCAGTTTCGAACTTGACCTACATATCATCAAGATGAACATTCAGACCATATTTCATACAGATCCCATGTAAATATGGCCTCTAGAGAGGTCACAAGGTTTTTTTATTATTTCACCTACTGATCTAGTTTTTCACTGCACGTGACCCAGTTTCGAACTTGACCTAGATATCATCAAGGTAAACATTCTGACTAACTTTCATGAAGATCAATTGAAAAGTAAGGCCTCTAGAGAGGTCACAAGGTTTTTCTATTTTTAAACCTACTGACCTAGTTTTGGACCGCACATGACCCAGTTTCAAACCTGACCTAGATATCATCAAGATGAACATTCTGACCAACTTTCATAAAGATCCCATCAAAAATGTGACCTCTAGAGTGGTCACAAACAAAGGTTTACGCACGGATGCACGGACGGATGGACAACGGACGCTGTGGGATCACAAAAGCTCACCTTGTCACTTTGTGACATGTGAGCTAAAAATGGAGTGAGGTTCAAATTTTTCAAATCAGTCTAGCAAACAAGAGGACCATGATGGTCCTGAATCGCTCACCTCTTCCCATATGACCCAGTTGATAAACATTCAGACCAACTTTCATACAGATCCCATGAAAAATATGGCCTCTAGAGAGGTCACGTTTTTTCATTATTTGACCTACTGACCTAGTTTTTGAAGGCACATGACCCACTTTCGAACTTGACCTAGATATCATCAAGATGAACATTCTGACCAATTTTCATGAAGATCCATTCAAAAATATGGCCTCTAGAGAGGTCACAAGGTTTTTCTATTTTTAGACCTACTGACCTAGTTTTTGACCACAGTTGACCCAGTTTCGAACTTGACCTAGATATCATCAAGATGAACACTCAGACCAACTTTCATACAGATCCCATAAAAAGTATGGCCTTTAGAGAGGTCACAAGGTTTTTCTATTATTTGACCTACTGACCTAGTTTTTGAAGGCACGTGACCCACTTTCGAACTTGACCTAGATGTCATCAAGATGAACATTCTGACCAACTTTCATACAGATCCCATAAAAAATATAGCCTCTAGAGAGGTCCCAAGGTTTTTCTATTTTTAGACCTACTGACCTAGTTTTTGAAGGCACGTGACCCACTTTCGAACTTGACCTAGATATCATCAAGGTGAACATTCTGACCAATTTTCATGAAGATCTCATGAAATATATGGCCTCTAGAGAGGTCACAAGGTTTTTCTATTTTTAGACCTTCTGACCTAGTTTTTGATGGCACGTGACCCAGTTTCGAACTTGACTTAGATATCATCAAGATGAACATTCAGACCAACTTTCATACAGATCCCATGAAAAATATGGCCTTTAGAGAAGTCAGAAGGTTTTTCTATTATTTGACCTACTGACCTAGTTTTTGATGGCTTGTGACCCAGTTTCGAACTTGACCTAGATATCATCAAGGTGAACGTTCTGACCAATTTTCATGAAGATCTTGCGAAATATATGGCCTCTAGAGAGGTCACAAGGTTTTTCTATTTTTAGACCTACTGACCTAGTTTTTGACCGCACGTGACCCAGTTTCGAACTTGACCTAGATATCATCAAGGTGAACATTCTGACCAATTTTCATGAAGATCTTGTGAAATATATGGCCTCTAGAGAGGTCACAAGGTTTTTCTATTTTTAGACTACTGACCTAGTTTTTGATGGCAAGTGACCCAGTTTCGAACTTGACCTAGATATCATCAAGATGAACATTCTGACCAACTTTAATAAAGATCCCACAAAAAATGTGACCTCTAGAGATGTCACAAGGAAAAGTTTACGCACGGACGGACGGACGCTGCATGATCACAAAAGCTCACCTTGTCACTATGTGACAGGTTAGCTAAAAATCAAGCACACGACCCTATCTATTTTATTTTGCAGAATTTTCTAAGTGTATTCCCAAGTTTTGTAAAATCAGAGTTTTATCAAATACTAAATTGTAAGAAAATTTCAATCCAAACATGCAGAACAATCCTTAGTGTATATGGATGGTGGTTAGATATACATACCTTTGAAGATCATATAATGTATGTGAGGATCTCTTAACTACCTCCACACCGACTTCTTTGGCCATTGCTGTAATTGCTGCATCACGATTTTTGCCAAAAGGCTCTGGATCCGCCTCAAAAGAAAGAACTGTAATATTCCATTCCTGCAAACAATATCAACATAAAACTGTAACATTCCATTCCTGCAAACAATATCAACATACAACTGTAACATTCCATTCCTGCAGATAATATCAACATACAACTGTAATATTTCATTCCTGCAAGCAATATCAACATACAACTGTAATATTCTATTCCTGCAAACAATATCATCATACAACTGTAATATTCCATTCCTGCAAACAATATCAACATACAACTGTAACATTCCATTCCTGCAGATAATATCAACATACAACTGTAATATTCTATTCCTGCAAACAATATCATCATACAACTGTAATATTCCATTCCTGCAAACAATATCAACATACAACTGTAATATTCTATTCCTGCAAACAATATCATCAGACAACTGTAATTTCTTTGCTTAAGCTTCACTAACAAAAACTCTAGGTGAGTAGGTTATGGTAAAGATTATTCAAGATAACTGCTGACATCTGTTTAAAAATTAAACTGGTGGTCCAAATTTCTATGCTGTACCTTCAAAAACAAGAAAATAGGTCAGAAGGTCATGATTAAGACAATTCAAGATGAATATTGAAATCTGTATCAAACATTATGCTTGTGGTCCAAATTTCTTTGCCACTGCTGCAAATAAGTCTATGTAAATCAAGGGACCAAATGGGTGTGGCCTGTATTGACCCCAGGGTCATAACTGAACAATCTTGGTACAGAACCACTAGTGGAATAGTAAGTGGTGCTGCCCAAATTGAATGACGGATCAATCCATTTTAGAAATTTTGCAGGGTAAAGGTTTATAAATTTTCGGACCTAATAATTATATGAGCTTGCAAAAAATATCATCATCTGCATGGTAACATCACAAGGTACTTATCAAAGGCAATGCATGAAGCATGAAATACACAGTCAGGTGTCATCAGTTTAAGAAAACAGGCAATAAAAAGGGCACTTGAGGAAGGCATCATGATGCATAAGAAAAGGTCATGGCGCTGCCCCAAGCTGAAAAGGCCTGAAACATGATCAGGCTGATCATGGTCTTCAATGTTCGCTATTCTGTCAGTAAATTTCAGTGAATACCCCTGCAAATAATAAACGGTATTGCCAAAATTGACTGATGGACCTGTCCTTTATAGATATTTAGCAGGGTAAAGGTTAATGACTCCAGGCCAAATCTTTTTCCGATAATTTATTTATTTATTATTTGGGTTTTACGGCATACCAACACAGTATGTGACACAAACTTTTATACACTTTAAGCATATTTTGACTAAGAAAAGGGCCATAACTATGGTCTGGCTGAGTGACATCCAAACCAAATCCCTTGTGCACAACTTAAAATGCAGAATAACATTTCTATGTTTCCTGAACCTAGACAAAAAACTTCTTGAGATACATGGGACACACATTTTTATGCCCTTTTATATAATTATATCTTTGTCTTAGACACTGACCACATCTTTGGTCTGGCTGTGTGATATCCGAAACAAATCCCAAGACGCACAAATGCCCAACTTCTCATGCTAATTAACAATAGAAATTCAACGGGATAGAGATTACCTAACAAGCCCTCAAAAAAAACAAACTGCAGAGGCAAAAATTGGTTCAAATCGAAAATAAAACCTCACGAGAATCAACGGTTAAAACCATTTTCTTACACTTTTAACTTCAACCAGATTTGTGTTTATAGGACACTGGTGCCCAAATGCCAGTCATATGTTACTTGTTGACAATGCAAAACAAAGTAAACTTTCACTTTACCTTAAAGAGGGGTGCATGTTGAGACAGTTATGGGTGGTGGGGGTGGGGGGATACAGCAAAACATCATCAAGAACATTTAAAAATTGGTCAATTATAACAGAAATCAAACTTGGTCTGTATCCTGTAACTGTCTATCAAACATGAATTCAGACCATTCATTTTTCAAGAGGAGTTTGGGAAAATTAGTGGACTGTAACCAGGATCCTCCTCCACCTCTATCTTATAATGATCATAAACCCGTGTACAAAAACTGAACACAATCCATCTATTCTTTAAAGAGCTATTGCCAGTGCATATACAGACAGATGGAAGGAAGGATTGATGCATTGACACTGCAATTCCACTATTACCCTCTTTCAAACTACTGTGATATAATAACAGATACTAATAAGTGGGTGGGTACAAAACTGAATTGTATGTGGAAGTATGCATTAAGTGCTAATTAACTTCTGGTATATTACAGGAAACATAATCTTCTTATGTTAAGTACACTGAAAGTATTTCAGACACTTCCCAGTAATGTCAGACACTAACATCTCTCTAATCTTCTACTGAGTGGTTATGTATTTAGTGTCATACAAAAGTAACCAAACAAACAGGGCCATAGTGGCTCCAAGTCGCTCACCTGACCTTGACTATTTGACCTTAAATATATGTGTGCCATTCGGAAAAAAATCTGGGACAGGACCTTATAATGATACTACAGACCAAGTTTGATGAAGATCAATCAAACAGTTCATAAGATGTTGTTTCAATGCATTTCTATTTTTAGCTCAAGCAGGCCCTGAATGGAACAAAGTGTCCCCATCTGAATAACTTTGAAAGAGGTCCTTACATTGATACTACTGACCTATCAAGCAAGTCATTTAAAGGAATTTCTATTTTAGCTTTCCCCTGAAAGAGGCCAAGCTCTTTAAACAGGGCCAAGATGAACAATTTGAATAAACTTGAAAGAATTCAAGCCAGAATATTACAAACCAATTTTGAATGTAATTCTTACCAGTAGTTTCAGAGGAGATATTCAAGTAAATGTTGATGCTGAATGATGGACCATCCATCCATACTAAAATCTCACCCTGAACACTAACAACTTTGGTATTTTCCAGACTTTTGTTTCTCTTTTTGAAAAAAAAAACTGACATGACCAATTTAGTCAATCTGCAAATTCTTTTCACAAAAAAGGAAAGAAAATGCATGAACAACTTTCAACTTAGAATTATTTGTTTCTTATGCAAGAACAAGAGTGCCAGAATGTCACAATATACGCCCGTCACAGCAAATTTCTTTACTCTAGCACCTGTATTTGCAAATGGAATTTTAATTTTGTGGTTGTTTAGTAATCATTGTAAGTCATTTGTTTTTCTAAGTCCACAAAAAAACTCCTTACCAGGTAGAGATACCTTAAAATACACCTAAAATTTGAAAGTAACATCCCTGTTGTACCACAGAAAAGTGGTCTTGTTTTTTCCCTACGGTCAATTATAAAAAAGTTACAATATAAGTTATTTATAGTAACAACTAAGGGAAGATAATCTTAAAAAAAAAAAAAAAAAAAAAAATCCAAAAAAAATTGTAAGTCCACACAAAAATCTTTACCAGATAGAGATTAGTCAAAATACACCTCATAATTGGATGTAGCATGCATGTTGTACTACAGAAAAGTGGTCTCGATTTTTCCCTACAACTAGTAATGAAAAAGTTACAATATAAGCTATTTATAGTAACAACAAAGGGAAGTAATTCTAAAGAAGGGAATTGCGCATGACACTTCGTCTCATAATGGTGTATAATTGTGCCAAGTTAAATCAAAATCCCTCCATGCATGAAGAAGAAATGCTTCGGACAAAGTCATTCTTGTATCTGACCTTTGGCCTCTAAGTGTGACCTTGACCTTTGACCTAGGGACCTGGTTCTTGCGCATGACACTCCGCCTCGTGGTGGTGAACATTTGTGCAAAGTTATATCAAAATCCCTCTATGCATGAAGAAGATATGCTCCGGACAAAGTTTTCTTTCTTGTATCCTTTGACCTCTAAGTGTGACCTTGACCTTAGAGCTAGGGACCTGGTTCTTGCGCATGACACTCCGTCTCATGATGATGAACAATTGTGCCAACTTTCATCAAAATCCCTCCATGCATGAAGAAGATATGCTCCGGACAAAGTCATTCTTGAATTTGACCTTTGATCTCTAAGTGTGACCTTGACCTTAGACCTAGAGACCTGGTTTTTGCGCATGACACTCCGTCTCATGATGGTGAACAACTGTGCCAAGTTTCATCAAAATCCCTTCATGCATGTAGAAGATATGCTCCGGACAAAGTCTGTGGACGCCGCCCGCCCGCCTGCCCGCCAGGGGCGTTCCCATAATACGTCCCGTTTTTCAAACGGGCGTATAAAAAAAAAAATGAAATCTACATATCAAGCTTGTTGATCTGTGAAAGTATAAAGCAATTCAGATTAATAGTCTGTGATGAGTTGGCCACACAAAATATTCCATATAGCAAAAACTATCAAAGGGCCATAACTGCAGTAAAAATATTCACAGAAAACATTCCTTCCTTTATGGTCATCTGCACATCAAGCTTGTTACTCTGTAAAAAGTTTGAAGCAAATCAGACTAATAGTGTGGGAGAAGTTGGACACACAAGATTTCAGGACATACGGACGGACCGACGTACGGACAGCAGCAATGCTATATGCCCCCCATATAAATGTGTGGGGGCATAAAAAGATTTTATCTGAATTCGCAGATCTACCTAAAACTGAAGTACATCAAACTTGGATAAATGAGGACTTCCTGGATCGCTGTCCCCAATCTGGACTTTTCTACAAAATCCACCATTCAATGGAGTATAGGGTTATAGGTGACACAGGTCCCAATGTGTTCTGTTTCAATATTAAAGGGCCAGGATAGCCCTAGATTGCTCACCTGAGTTACATCGCTTGCTTGAATAGTTTTTGTAAATGGTTACACACGGAAATTTCTTTGAAATCATTTTGAAATAGTGCCAGTGTTATCTGACATGAATATTTCAAAAGTTTGTACTAAATAAATATGGTTGGATAATGTATGTGTGTGTGTGTTGTGTGGCTGTGGGGGAGGTGGAGTACGAGGTTGGGGGAATGATGACATAGGATACTAAGAGACAATATCAAACAGGAAGATTTTTAAAATTTCCAACAATAACATATTGGGAAAAGAGACCACACCCATGGTGGCAGTGTTTTTTGACAAACTGGAATAATTTGTATCTTTGCAAAGGTCCAGTAGTTTCTGACAAGCAGATGTTTAAAATTTTATCTATACACACATAGGGAAAATTGGACAAATCAGAAAAATTGAGCAATCTTGGTAAAGGGTCACACATTGATCATTTGTCCCAGCAATTTCATACAACAAGATTTTCAAAGTTTCCGCTATATACATATAGGGAAAAGTGACCAAGCTCCCTGACAGGCATGCTTTTTGACAAATGTGAACAAGTGAATGAAGTATTGCCATGCAATACAAAGTCCCCTACTGGAAGGCACCTAATTTTCTCTTCTGCAGTATAACATAATGAACTGATATCTGTCAATGATGTATGAACAATATTGTACTATATATACAATAAAATATAACAAAGAACTTGGATTAAAATTTGCATATATAAAAACGTACAGTTGTTTTCATTTGGATTTTTTTTTTTGGCCGATTATACAAAAAATTATCATAAAAGATATTTATAGTAACAACAAAGTGAAATAAACCCTTAAAAAAAAAAAAAAAAAAAAAAAAAAAAAAAAAAAAAAAAAATCTATAAAATATAAGTCCACAAGAAACTCTTTACCAGTAGAGATAGATCAAAATACACCTAAAATTTGGATGTACCGTGCATATTGTACCACAGAAAAGTGGTCTCAATTTTTCCCTATGGCCAGTAATAAAAAAGTTACAATATAATCTATTTATAGTAACAACAAAAGGACATAATTCTAAATCAAAGGCCTGAATGGCCTGAGTCGGCTAATGATTGATGTACTGACAGTATAGTCTACCAGTTTCAGTTTGGTTTTAGTTTTTTTCTTAAAATTTCATAACACAGCTCGATATTTACCCAAAATATTATATCCGGATACGATTACACTTTTCTCCAGTTTGAACAATATATTTTACAAATTGTGATGATACGAAGACATTTAGCAGCAATTGGCAGTATCTGACATTGAAGTTTACGGTAAAATTACCTCTTTTATAAATCTTTTCATAAAAAAGTTGTTTCGTTTCGCCAAACATAGACGATCTACTTTCGATTTCAAAAACTACAAGAAAATACAATTTAATGTTTCGCCGATTTGTTTATTTCTCGAAAAATAAGAATTAAAATCATTTTTAATATCAGTAGTAACTAAACAAACCAGTAAGAGCTTCTTCTTCCGATAATTTATCCGTTTACTGACTGCAAAATTCAACCCACAGACAGTTTATAGAAATCATACGATGCGTGTTTACGTTCAATGTGGGAGAATTAAGGCTGATCGGCTATGTTACCTAACGCATCCAGACGATTCAGATTTTGTTTTTAAAAAAGCATTGTGTGCGTTTCTGTAATTTTATATACGTTTTTATACGCTTAGAAATTATTAGACATGCGTATTTGCATTATTTCTATACGTAATTTACGCTAATACGCATCTTATCTGGAACCCTGCTGGAACTATTTTTTGTCTTTCGCTGGATGTTACCCAAGCTTTGTAAGCCTGCGCAATTCTTAAAATGCACATTTATGCTTAATGAGTTACATTCGAGAATTGCACAATTACAAGTCATAAATATGACAGATTACATCGTATATTGGTCATAGCAAAGGGAATTGACACAACTTAACTTCATTCATGCAGTGAACTGTTTGAAGTTTGAGAAATCTATCGGAACTACATCCCTTCACTGTGTTATTTGGTCTATTTAGAGAATCGTTGGATAGCAAGGACTCGTCAAAAGGCTTTCAGCCTTTAGCCGACTCAAAAAAGTGCGCTTCATAGTGGTGAACATTTCTGCCAAGTTACATCAAAATCCCTCCATGCATGAAGAAGAAATGCTTCGGACAAAGTCATTCTTGAATTTGACCTTTAACCTCTAAGTATGACCTTGACCTTAGACCTAGAGCCGGGGCTTTGCGCACAACATCTTGTCTCATCCAGGGATATGTTTGTGCCAACTGATATTCAAATCCTGTTTTGCATGACAAAGTTATACACCTGACAGGAAAAAAATCCTTTTGACCTTTGATCTCAAAGTGTGACCTTGACCTTTAAGCTAGGGTTCTAGGTGTTGCGCCTGACACGTCGTCTCATCATGGGGAATATTTATGCCAAGTAATATTGTAATCCCTTGATGGATGACAAAGTTCTGGACCAGACAGGAAAAAAACCCTATTGACCTTTGGCCTCCAATTGTGACCTTGACCTTTGAGCTAGGGGTCCGGATTTTGCGCATTACATGTTGCCTCTTCATTAGGCACATTTGTGCTAAGTAATATCAAAATCCCTTCATGGATGGCAGAGTTATGGACCGGACTGGAAAAAAGCCCTGTTGACATTGGACCCCCAATGGTGACCTTGACCTTTGAGCAAGGGCTCCAGCATTTGTGCAGGACATGTTGTCTCATCATGAGGAACATCTGTGCTAAGTAATATTGAAATCCCTTCATGAATGACAGAGTTATGGACCGGACAGGAAACAGACCCAGTTCAATGCCATGTTAACATTTGACTGATAAGTGTGACCTTGACCTTTGAGCTAGGGGTCTGAAAGTTGTGCAAGACACATCGTCTTATTATGAGGTACAATTGTGCCAATTGATATTAAAATCCCTTCATAGACGGGAGAATTATGGACCGGACAGGAAAAAAGCCCTGTTGACCTTTGACCTCAAATTGCGACCTTGACCTTTGAGCTAGGGGTGCAGGTTTTGCGCATGACACGTCATCTCATCATGGGGAACATTTGTGCCAAGTAATATTAAAATCCCTTCATGGATGAAAGAGTTATGGACCGGACACGAAACAGACCCTGTTCATGCCATGTTAACATTTGACTGCTAAGTGTGACCTTGACCTTTGAGCTAGGGGTCTCAAATTTGTGCATGACACATCATCTTATTATGAGGTAAAATTGTGCCAAGTGATATTAAAATCCCTTCATGGATGGGAGAGTTATGGACCGGACAGGAAAAAAGCCCTGTTGACCTTTGACCTCCAATTGTGACCTTGACCTTTAAGCTAGGGGTCCGGGTTTTGCGCATGACACGTCGTCTCATCATGGGGAACATTTGTCCCATGTAATATTAAAATCCCTTCATGGATAAAAGAGTTATGGACCGGACACGAAATTGCGGACGGACGGAATGACAGAATGACGGAATGACGGAAAAGCGCATTCCTATAGTCCCCGAAACTGGTTTTCAACCAGTAGGGGACTAATAACCTGAACAGTCCTGGTAGATGGTCACCCAAGGACCATTTGGTGGAATAATTTTAAAATTGAGCCAGCAGTTTTTATACAAGACAATTTTTGAAGTTTACATTTTAATCATATAGACAAGAGGACCATGATGGTCCTGTATCGCTCACCTGTCCCAAAATGACCCAGTTTTGAACTGAGTATGACGTCGTTTTTTTTTCTATTATTTGACATAGTGACCTAGTTTTTAAGCTCATGTGACCCAGTTTTGAATTTTATCTAGATATCATCAAGATGAACATTCAGACCAACTTTCATACAGATCCCATGAAAAATATGGCCTCTAGAGAGGTCACAAGGTTTTTTCATTATTTGACCTGCTGACCTAGTTATTAAAGGCATGTGACCCAGTTTCAAATCTGACCTAGATATCATCAAGGTGAACATTCTGACCAACTTTCATGAAGATCCATTCAAAAGTATGGCCTCTAGAGAGGTCACAAGGTTTTTCTATTTTTAGACCTAATGACCTAGTTTTTGACTGCAGCTGACCCAGTTTCGAAACTTGACCTAGATATCATCAAGATGAACATTCAGACCAACTTCCATGCAGATCCCATGAAAAATATGGCCTCTAGAGAGGTCACAAGGTTTTTCTATTATTTAAGCTACTGACCTAGTTTTTGATGGCACATAACCCAGTTTCGAACTTGACCTAGATATCATCAAGGTGAACATTCTGACCAATTTTCATGAAGATCTTGTGAAAAATATGGCTTCTAGAGAGGTCACAAGGTTTTTCTATTTTTAGACCTACTGACCAAGTTTTTAATCACAGTTGACCCAGTTTCGAACTTGGCCTAGATATCATCAAGATGAACATTCAGACCAACCTTCATACAGATCCCATGAAAAATATGGCCTCAAGAGAGGTCACAAGGTTTTTTTCATTATTTGACCTACTGACCTAGTTATTGATGGCACGTGAACCAGTTTCAAATTTGACCTAGATATCATCAAGGTGAACATTCTGACCAATTTTCATTAAGATCCATTCAAAAGTATGACCTCTAGAGAGGTCACAAGGTTTTTCTATTTTTAGACCTAATGACCTAGTTTTTGACCGCAGCTGACCCAGTTTCGAACTTGATCTAGAAATCATCAAGATGAACATTCAGACCAACTTTCATACAGATCCCATGAAAAATATGGCCTCTAGAGAGGTCACAAGGTTTTTCTATTATTTGACCTACTGACCTAGTATTTGAAGGCACGTGACCCAGTTTCGAACTTGACCTAGATATCATCAAGGTGAACATTCTGACGAATTTTCATGAAGATCTTGTGAAAAATACGGCCTCTAGAGAGGTCACAAGGTTTTTCTATTATTTGACCTACTGACCTAGTTTTTGAAGGCACGTGACCCAGTTTCGAACTTGACCTAGATATCATCAAGGTGAACATTCTGACTACTTTTCATGAAGATCTTGTGAAAAATATGGCCTCTAGAGAGGTCACAAGGTTTTTCTATTTTTAGACCTACTGACCTAGTTTTTGACCGCGTGTGACCCAGTTTCGAACTTGACCTAGATATCATCAAGATGAACATTCTGACCAACTTTCATAAAGATCCCATGAAAAATGTGACCTCTAGAGAGGTCACAAGCAAAAGTTTACGCACGGACGCACGGACGGACGACGGACAACGGACGCTGCGCGATCACAAAAGCTCACACTGTCACTTTGTGACATGTGAGCTAAAAAGTGACCAAGTCCCCTGGCAGCCATATTTTTGACAAACCAATAATCTGAACAGTCTTAGTAGAGGATCACACAAAGACCGTTTGTGTAAAATTATTTCCAAATAAGACTAGCGATTTAGGAGGAGATATTGTTTTAAGATTTATCTATTTTTACATCTGGTAGCCCCTATGTGCAACCAAGTGGAACCATTTGAAAAACTTTGGAAGAAGACTACCCAAGGAACATCAGGGCCAAGTTTCATCAGCTCGCACCTCATGGTTTCAGAGATGTTGTTTGAAGAAAAGTGTGTGTGGACAGACGGACAATGGATGGTGAATGGTCACAAAGCTACCCTGATCACTTTGTCTAAGGTGAGCTAATAAAACAGTTCATACCTTAAATAATCTTGGAAATACTTCTGCTGGTTGTCCTCTCACAACATAGAGCCTGGAATTCAATTTCCGTAAGCTTGAATCCAAATCTTCAAGACACTGCAACAGGAATCTGTAATTATAACAGGTATCATTATGGCTTGGTACTGACGATTTGTAATTTTGATTTAAGAAAAAAAGTATGACCCAAACAGCCATTTGTCACTGAATAAAACTAGCATTCTTTGGAGCTAAAAAGGGCTGTGCCCTCGATATATGATAATACACATCTGAATGACAAACAATGATTTTATTCTCCTTGACGTCATCCATCAAATATTTGCCTGTTTTATGTGGTATTCATAATATGTGACATAATATTTACATCATCATGTTTGGATATATACCATACTGACTGTGATATTTTTTAGCTCACCTGTCACAAAGTGACAAGGTAAGCTTTTGTGATCGCACAGCATCCATCGTCCGTCCGTCCGTGCGTAAACATTTGCTTGTGACCATTCTAGAGGTCACATTTTTCATGGGATCTTTATGAAAGTTAGTCAGAATGTTCACCCTGATGATATCTAGGTCAAGTTCGAAACTGGGTCACACGCGGTCAAAAACTAGGTCAGTAGGTCTAAAAATAGAAAAACCTTGTGACCTCTCTAGAGGCCATATTTTTCATGGGATCTGTATGAAAGTTGGTATGAATGTTCATCTTGCTGATATCTAGGTCAGGTTCAAAACTGGGTCAACTGCGGTCAAAAACTAGGTCAGTAGGTCTAAAAATAGAAAAACCTTGTGACCTCTCTAGAGGCCATACTTTTCACGGGATCTGTATGAAAGTTGGTCTGAATGTTCATCTTGATGATATCTAGGTCAAGTTTGAAACTGGGTCAACTGCGGTCAAAAACTAGGTCAGTAGGTCTAAAATTTGAAAAACCTTGTGACATCTCTAGAGGCCATACTTTTCAATGGATCTTCATGAAAATTAGTCAGAATTTTTATCTTGATGATATCTAGGTCAAGTTCAAAACTGGGTCTCATGAGTTCAAAAACTAGGTCACTTTGTCAAATAATAGAAAAAAACGACGTCATACTCAAAACTGGGTCATGTGGGAACAGGTGAGCGATTCAGGACCATCATGGTCCTCTTGTTTAGATACAGTACTACCTCTGTTACTAACACCTCCAAGGAGCAAGTATCTTCATCCAAAGGATGTTAAGTCTTTCCCAACAGACATACGTTATTCATAATAGTAAATTAACATCTCCTGAGCAACACTTGCTCTGTACAACCAAACAGATTCCTGTTTTCCGTCGGATGTCCACTCTAGAGAGTTTGCACTGTATAACTCTTGTCAACATTTATGCAGCAATATTAAAGACATATAAAATATTTAAAATAAAAGTACAAAATCCAATTATATATTAGAATACAAGACCAAAAAGAACTAATATTTTATAAGTTAGTGCAGTTTGGCCTTGACAGTACAGGATTGTATTAAATGTCTACGAGTGTTATCACAGACAAGATAACACCACAAGTCAAAATTACATTTCTGACAAAAAGTTACTTGCATTGTACAAAAGTTCTGGTCACTAACTGATGAGTTTCCAGATAGTGTTTAAATGATCCAAAGATTAAAGAATATAATTGCTAAACCATATTATTAGTTAATACTCAGAAACACCAGAACCTCTCATTACAGTATCATAGTTACCTTAAGCAATATGAAAGATTTATGCAACAGCTCTTGTTAATTGAATGAACGTGTTCAATTTTTCATGTTGTGTCTTGTGCAACGCTGAGTCTCTGACAAAGCGTTCATCCCAAAGGACTGTTGTTCACAGTTTCAAAGGTATGTTTCTGTCTGCATGTTTAGCAAGTATATTGTATAGTAAATATGTCCAGTAAGTTCAGGGTCATACAAATACTTGTACATACTGCATGTTTTATTAACAGGTGTGGCTATTTAAGTCTACCAGGTAGAGAAGGATGAGAGAGAAGGGTTTCTCACCGGGTAACAATTTTTCTTTTGTGAGCCATTTTCTATGAGAATCCTGATGTATTAATAAGTTTATATTGAAGAAAAAGTGTACTAGTATATGCTAATTGTGCTGATTAATATGACCATGACAGTGATAAAAGAACATGACAGTGATAACAAGAGCTGTCAATATTGGTGACAAATGCCCCCGAAGCATGCCCAAACAAGAGCTGTCACAGGAGACAGCGTGCTCGACTATTTCGATGCTGGATAGTGAAATTGGGCACATCTGAGGAAACTAGAGCTGTCACTGGAGTGTTAAATGACTCCAATTGTGGATGAAGATATTGCACAATAGCCTGAGTCTATATCAAAAATATCAACTTAAAGTAATAAGAGAGGTAAAGATAAAATGTATCAAAACACTAAATAAGTATATCCTAAGCAAAAAGGGGCATAATTCATTAAATACTGGTGCCAGAGTTATGCACTTTGTGTCATATGGTGTGTGTGATGATGCTGAACAACTATTTTAAGTTTGAATCAAATCCATTCAGTAATAACAAGAGACAGAGTGAAAGTGCATCAAAACTTTAACCTAAAATTCTAAGTAAAAAGAGGGAATAATTCATGAAAAAATTGTGCCAGAGTTATGCACCTTGTGTCATATGGTGTGTGTGATGATGCTGAACAACTATTTTAAGTTTGAATCAAATCCATTCAGTAATAACAAGAGACAGAGTGAAAGTGCATCAAAACTTTAACCTAAAATTCTAAGTAAAAAGAGGGAATAATTCATTAAATATTGGTGCCAGAGTTATGCATCTTGTGTCATATGATGTGGGTGATGATGCTGAACAACAATTTTAAGTTTGAATCAAATCCATTCAGTAATAACAGAGGTAGAGTGAAAGTGCACCAAAACTTTAACCTGAAATTCTAAGTAAAAAGGGGGAATAATTCATGAAAAAATGGTGCCAGAGTTATGCACCTTGTGTCATATGATGTGGGTGATGATGTTGAACAACTATTTTAAGTTTGAATCAAATCCATTCAGTAATAACAAGAGACAGAGTGAAAGTGCATCAAAACTTTAACCTAAAATTCTAAGTAAAAAGAGGGAATAATTCATTAAATATTGGTGCCAGAGTTATGCATCTTGTGTCATATGATGTGGGTGATGATGCTGAATAACTATTTTAAGTTTGAATAAAATCCATTCAGTAATAACAGAGGTAGAGTGAAAGTGCACCAAAACTTTAACCTGAAATTCTAAGTAAAAAGGGGGAATAATTCATGAAAAAATGGTGCCAGAGTTATGCATCTTGTGTCATATGATGTGGGTGATGATGCTGAACAACTATTTTAAGTTTGAATCAAATCCATTCAGTAATAACAGAGATAGAGTGAAAGTGCATCAAAACTTTAACCTGAAATTCTAAGTAAAAAGGGGGAATAATTCATGAAAAAATGGTGCCAGAGTTATGCACCTTGTGTCATATGATGTGGGTGATGATGTTGAACAACTATTTTAAGTTTGAATCAAATCCATTCAGTAATAACAAGAGACAGAGTGAAAGTGCATCAAAACTTTAACCTAAAATTCTAAGTAAAAAGAGGGAATAATTCATTAAATATTGGTGCCAGAGTTATGCATCTTGTGTCATATGATGTGGGTGATGATGCTGAACAACAATTTTAAGTTTGAATCAAATCCATTCAGTAATAACAGAGGTAGAGTGAAAGTGCACCAAAACTTTAACCTGAAATTCTAAGTAAAAAGGGGGAATAATTCATGAAAAAATGGTGCCAGAGTTATGCATCTTGTGTCATATGATGTGGGTGATGATGTTGAACAACTATTTTAAGTTTGAATCAAATCCATTCAGTAATAACAGAGATAGAGTGAAAGTGTATCAAAACTTTAACCTGAAAATCTATGTGATAAGGGGGGATAATTCATGAAATATTGGTGCCAGAGTTATGGCCCTTATGTCAGATGATGTGGATGATGATGAGGAATAAGTATTTCAAGTTTGAATCAAATCCATCAAGTAATTACAGAGATAAGTTGAAAAAAGAGAAAGTGCACCAAAACTTTAACCATGGTGGGGATGCGGAAAGACGCCGACGCCGACGCCGACGCCGCGGCGAGTAGGAAAACTCTCCTTATACTTCATATAGTCGAGCTAAAAATGCTACAGCTGTATGCACAAAATATGCCAAAATACAGTTCAGTTAAGAATCATTTTGTGACCTTGACCTTGATCTGAGAGACACTACTTCTCATTAACATTGGTGTCAAATTATTTTCAAATCCCTTGAAATGGCAGAGTTATGAACCAGACAAGAAAAATACCATGTTAACCTTTGACTTCTAAGTGTGACCTTGACCTTGGAGCTAGGGCTCATTATAGGGAACATTTAAGCCAAGTAATTTTAAAATCCCTTCATCGATGGCAGAGTTATGGACTGGACAAGAAACAGACCATGTTAACCTTTAACCTCTAAGTGTGACCTTGACCTTACAGCTAGGGGTCTGGATCTTGAGCATGACACATCGTCTCATTATGGGGAATATTTATGCCAAGTAATTCCAAAATCCCTTGATGAATGGCAGAGTTTTGAACCGGACATGAAAAAAGACCATGTTAACCTTTGACTTGTAAGTGTGACCTTGACCTTGGAGCTAGGGGTCTGGCTACAAGTTTGAAAAACCCAGAGGAGGCCCTGGGTTTTAGCCCATATATAATGGCAGAGTTATGAACCGGACATGAAAAAGACCATGTTAACCTTTGACTTGTAAGTGTGACCTTGACCTTGAAGCTAGGGGTCTGGCTACAAGTTTGAAAAACCCAGGAGGCCCTGGGTTTTAGCCCATATATAAATAAGACCTCTACCCAATAGTGCATAATCTGCCCATTAGCAAGCAGAATGGAACAGGGCAGTAAAAGCAAGAAATAGTAAGTTGGGGGTGGGGGATGGGGGGGGGGGAGGGAGAGAGAGGATGGAGATACTAAGAAACAAATAAATTTATGTTCAAAAACACTAAACATTTCATGTCGAATTTATATCCCATTTTGCACTTTTATCAAACAAGAGGGCCAAAATGGCCCTATATCGCTCACCTGTTATCATTGCACTTAAGGACAAGAAGGTCAAATAATGACCTAGTTTTTGAAGGCATGTGACCCAGTTTTATACTTGACATAGATATCATCAAGGTGAACATTCTCAACAATTTTCATGAAGATCTCATGAAAAATATGGCCTTCAGAGAGGTCACAAGGTTTTTCTATTTTTAGACCTACTGACCTACTTTTTGACCGCATGTGACCCAGTTTCGAACTTGACCTAGATATCATCAAGGTGAACATTCTCACCAATTTTCATGAAGATCCATTGAAAAATATGGCCTCTAGAGAGGTCAAAATGTTTTTCTATGTTTAGACCTAGTGACCTAGTTTTTGACCGCAGTTGACCCGGTTTCAAGCTTGACCTAGATATCATCAAGATGAACATTCAGACCAACTTTCATACAGATCCCATGAAAAATATGGCCTCTACAGAGGTCACAAGGTTTTTCTTTTATTTGACCTACTGACCTAGTTTTTGACCGCACATGACCTAGTTTCGAACTTGATCTAGATATCATCAAAATGAACATTCTGACCAATTTTCATGCAGATCCTATGAAAAATATGACCTCTAGAGAGGTGACAAGGTTTTTGTATTATTTGACCTAATGTCCTACTTTTAGACCGCATGTGAACCAGTTTCAAACTTGACTTAGATATCATCAAGGTGAACATTCTGACCAATTTTCATGAAGATACATTGAAAAATATGGCCTCTAGGGAGGTCACAAGGATTTTCTTTTTTTAGATCTATTGACCTAGTTTTGGACCGCAGTTGACCCAGTTTCGAACTTGAACTAGATATCATCAAGATGGACATTCTGACCAATTTTCATGCAGATCCCATGAAAAATATGGCCTCTACAGAGGTCAGAAGGTTTTTCTATTATCTGACCTACTGACCTAGTTTTGGACTGGACATGACCCAGTTTCGAACTTGACCTAGATATCATCCAGATGAACATTCTGATCAATTTTCATGAAGATCTTGTGAAAAATATGGCCTCTAGAGAGGTCACAAGGTTTTTCTATTATTTGACCTACTGACCTAGTTTTTGACCGCAGTTGACCCAGTTTCAAACTTAGCCTAGATATCATCAAGATGAACATTCAGACCAACTTTCATGCAGATCCCATGAAAAATATGGCCTCTACAGAGGTCACAAGGTTTTTCTATTAATTGACCTACTGACCTAGTTTTGGACCGGACGTGACCAAGTTTCGAACTTGACCTAGATATCATCAAGATGAACATTCTGACCTATTTTCATAAAGATCTTACGAAAAATATGGCCTCTAGAGAGGTCACAAGGTTTTTCTATTTTTAGACCTACTGACCTAGTTTTTGACCGCATGTGACCCAGTTTCGAACTTGACCTAGATATCACCAAGATGAACATTCTGACTAATTTTCATAAAGATCCCATGAAAACTGTGTCCTCTAGAGTGGTCACAAGCAAAAGTTTACGCACGGACGGACGGACGGACGACGGACGCTGCGTGATCACAAAAGTTCACCTTGTCACTTTGTGACAGGTGAGCTAAAAATAACTGAAAGTGACAAGAATAAATTTATACAGGACATGTATATCAAAACTTTGAACCCATTAATGAGAAATAAGTCAATTACTAAAAAAAGAAACAATTACCTAGTTTTTTGCACTACTGTCAACATATAATGTAAGGGTAACGCATGTTTTTTCATGTTATAACATCTCCGGATTCTGCAAATGATGTAACACGAAATGAACATTATATGCTAATGCTATTCTAGCACAAAACTCATAAAAAACTAATAAATGAATACATTGTCCATCAACGTCATTAAATTTCCACGAAATACGCAGGAATGTCTGAGTTTTTTTCAGACTGATGTCATTTCCTTTTGAATTATCTGTATTGGGGCTTTGCCACGGAACGTGCATAAATGATAAGGTGTTTTAACAGCTTGTGAGCATGAGATTCTGTTAACACACATTTTTTTTCAATAAAACACCCTGAAAAGTAGTTTTTGCTAGAACAGAAGTTAACACACTTTTAGATATTTTTCTTAAAGTCTACTAATTAGCTCTTAAGCCACACCAGACTGATTACCTGTTTGTCGGATTTCCCGCACCAATCTGACAGGAAATGAAAAAAAAAAATTTAGATTTTTTTTTGACTGTCCGCACCTGGCGTATTCTTTGCGCTGGGTCGAAATCAGTAGGAATGAAAAAAAAGAAGACGAAATTCTGAACTTTAAACGCACCTTGCTTGTAATTTATCGGAACATCGGAAGAACATGTTCTCTGACACAGCCACCGATTTGAATACATAGCCTCCCTACCACACAGAAGGGATAATTACCCCGGTAGTATCAGTTTATTCGATTAATTTTTTGTAATAGTCGATCACTAAAACAATCGGGCATAACAAAATGGAAGACCCCTATATCTTTTTTGTCTCATGCAGAGATGATGAACGGCAAGTATTTCCAACAGCAGCTGTTGAGATTTCTCAAGCTGCAGTTTTACAGAGTTGTTTAGGGCTGCTGCGCTATACAATAAGATGAATCATTCCGCAGATACAGTCGTATAAAATCCGCCGAGGGCTTGTGTGTTTTTCAAATGCAGGTGTCTGTTTTTGACTTTCGTTGATTCTTTATTTGGTTTGAGTGATATGAAAGATGATAGACATTTGTTTATATGCCACTCAAAAGTGTCAACATTTGTTTTTGTTTACTTTGTATAGTGAAACCCTCAAAGTGCTTGATTTTCATTTGATTGCTGACAGGTAAATCCAGCCTGCTGACTTAGCACCGAATAGTACCACCTCAGATTAACAGGTTCATTTGAGTGCTGATCTGCATTTGTAACAGATACATGTTGTCCAGCACTTCAAGGGTTAAATGGTCTAACATCACAAGCAGAGAAAATTGTTAAGTGATATGGGACAAATAAGTCATTTCAGAATAACAGCGCTGATGATTTGAAAAGAAAATATTTTAATTTTTTCCTCGCTCGCTCATCCCAAATATTTTTGAAAAAAAAATCCGAAGAACAAGACATCAATTTGGTGTGGCCTTACCAGCAGATAGCTAGATATTATTCATAATCACCTTGAAATTATTTTCAAACAAAATTTTACTAGTATGACCATTCTGACTTATAATCAATCTTCCTGCAGAAACTGCAATGCACCTCTAACCTTAATAAACATACTTTAAATAAATGGCCATAAACTGTTCTGAGACTAATAAAATAATCATTTCTCATCTTGTCCTTAAGCACGTTGCATAAAATGTGAGTACCTATATAACCTTTAAAAAAGCAACCCAGTTACTTTTTCCAATAGAAACATAGCATCATAGGAAGTAAATAGCTTCCACATTCTAGCCACCTTGAATAAAATATTATAACACCTAAAATAGCATAATCAATTGTTGCACAAGTCTCAATGCTTAATGTCACAGTATTATGGGTGGGGGAAGGTATTTTTAGCAGTATGTAATAATTAAACAATCATCAACATTCCGAAATATATATAATTATGAAATTAGTTCAAAAGATGGCTTGTTGGCACAGGGGATGAGATAATTTTGCAGTGATTCTTGTGTGATTGTTCCAATTCTGCAGGCATCTTTATTCTTTTTTATATATTTACATTACATAATATTTTTTGTAGGTTTGCTTTCTCTAGTTTTTAATTCATTATTCTGATCAGATTAAATCAAACAATACAGAAATTTATGACTGGGAACTGCTATTTAAAGTGTAGTACAAGACTGGCAATGCTATAAATTTATTATTAGACCTCTTGTCCTTTAAAATATCACTGGAAAACTTCAAATTACCATTACATACCTTAAATATTTTGTGCCTCAGAAGTTTTTACAATAAAAAAAATGGGAAGGTAAAATTGCCTATACTATATCGATAAAATATGGTTGGCCGTTACATTTCACCCCCTACGATTGTGACATAAGAAAGACTACTTCTGTTCCACTACAAATGAATTATTTCAGGACCAAACGGTTGAAAACAACATTTCAAAAGCATAATTATGACAAAAAGTCATACTGACTGATGTGTAGGACTGTAAAACACATTTTGATCCCTATGAGCGAATTCAATTAGTTCAATTATGATTCAGCGGTGACATCGTACATGTATGACTTAAAGTATGACGTCATAATGATGTGACGTCATATAAAAGTTATGCTTGTAACTCGTAACACAGGGTCAACTTACCTAATTTGATTATTCTGTTCATAAATAATTTGCGATTTGTTAGATAACTAGTTTATGGAAACTTCTCAAAATTCTAATAAAAAAGGAACAAATATCTATACGTTCCATTGGCTATGCAACACTTTCCAACCATGGGGGTAAATTGTAACTTCATATGATCCGAATGATGTATTACACTGGAAATGTAGTACTGTAAAATACGAATTATTTGCATTCTTAGAATCGAAATAATAAATATGTTCCAATAATTTTATCACTTAATAAAATATGAGCCCTCGTTTGGATGCGAATAATTAAACCACTTGTGCTATATATGCACCCGTGATTTAACTATTATAACTATTATTACATACTCATTTAAAAACTCCATTAAGCTTCAATGGAACCTGAAACGTCAATATTTTTCCATATTGACGTTGAAATTTCTTATCCTGTGTGTGAAGTCAGATTCATTTATGCCGTCGCGTTTAAAAGCTCTTTAACGACGATATTTACAATTTCACTCAGGCTTAATAACAAATTTTAATAATTTATGTAATAATTTTAAATGTAGATGTGTATGTAATAAAAAGATTATTAGATTTGCATAAATATGCATTCGTTCTTTCGCGGAATAATATTACGCTCCTAAAATCGGCATCGAGAAATATGTGTTCGTTCTTTCGCGGAATAATATTACGCTCCTAAAGTCGTGCAATATTTCCGCTGCAGAACTCATACATATTTCTCGATACAAACCTAATAACCTATAAATACTGACGTTCAAAGTTCATATCGGGTAAGTGACGTCATTTGTGACATCAGTTTCATGTATGCTGTCGCGTTTAAAAGTTCTTTAACAACGATATTTTCAATTTCACTCAGGCTTAATTACAAATCTGAATCCTTTATATAATAATTTTAAATGTAGATGCATATGTAATAAAAAGATTATTAGATTTGCATCGAGAACTATGCACTCGTTCTATCGCGGAATAATATTGTGCTCCTAAGGTCGCGCAATATTTCCGCTGCAGAACTCATGCATATTTCTCGATACAAATCTAATAACCTATAATTATGCATCCAAACTCCTGCCCATACTTTATTAACTGATAAAATATAGGAACAGATGTATTATTTCTTAAATCAAATAGCCTTTGTAATAACAGAGATACTGGTACTGATGATAAACCCGGACAGATGATAAATCGACCAACTTGGAAATATTTGATTGCAAGCGGTTATTTATAAAATTGAACACACCATCTAATAGTTTCCACTTACAACACCAACCGGTGTAAACAAAAACAAAATTGGTAAATACCGGTATTCTGTATAAATAAATGACTTATATTTATTTGTATAAAAAATATTTATCCAAAATTACTGAGGAAAAGGGTGTTTTTGCGCATACTCACTGTCGAAACATGAAGGCCTGACATTGGGTCACTTTTCATTGATCAGGAATGACTGCTGCAGCTTTTTGGGGAAAGTTTCAATAGAATGATACGAAGAAAATTTTGTAAAAGACAAAGTGGTCGAATTTATCATCAGTCAACGTTCATACAGTCCCCATTTTACAAACCCCTTTCAGGGCCTCACTTCGTGTGAGTTTGCTTACTAAATATAAAATTTGAATTAAGTAAAGTTTTCAGCAAATGTTAAGCTTTATTTTGATACCAACCATTGATTTCAATTTGCAGAAATAAAAAAGTTACAGGTAAAAAACTTCATTTTCTGTTCGGGTTTATCATCAGTACCAGTACAGTGAAAATGCATCGAAATTAACATAAAATTTTAAGGAAAAAACGGCATAATTCATGAAAAACTGGTGCCAGAGTTATGGACATTGTGTCATATGATGCTCAGTAATAGCTGAGATAAAGTGACAGTGCGCCAAAACTGAAATTATAAGTAAAACATCACCCACTAAAACTTTAACCTAAAATTATAAGTAACAAAAGTGCCAGAATGTCACAATATACTCCCCTAAAAGAAAACTATTTGATTTAGGATTTGTTGGTGGTCAGAAATGTACATGTACTTGTTTTAGATAAAGTCTGTGGAAGTTGCATTTACAACAGTTGGCTTGACCCCTGAAAAGCTGATCTTGACTCTTGAAAATCTGATTTTGACCCTTGAAAATTTAGGCTGAAAAGTCAATGACGTGAGTTTCAGAGCCTACCAAACGCGCAGAGTCTTTGATTATCACCTAACAATATGGCTTTATTACTCTGGCTTGTCACCAGGCCCTAGAAAAAGCTAGGACATATAAACCCCAATTTGCCCCAGCATATGCTGGAAGTTAAATAAAACTGTGCAAATATTATTGATAAAAAGGGTTTTGTCTGGCTCTTCTTTCCAGGTTTGTTAGTTTTATCTTATATTTTGTACTTATTATTATTAAAATGAATTAGATGTGGAAACTTAAATTCTTGTTCATAATGTTATATCACACTATTCCAGATAAACATTAATTTTAATGTCATATCAAAAGGTTCACATTATATCTAAGTATTAACTTGTTTGTCCTTAATTTATATTATTACATAATTATATATTATTAATATTATAGTTATTAAAATTTTAAGGTTAAAAGGTAGGGCTGGAGCAGGTCTTTAAGGTAACTGCTATATAACAGTTGATCATGAAGTTATACAGACTATGTAGGATAGTTCTTATCAATGTTTAAAAATAATTGTAAATTGATATGATGGAAGTTACAAATGTAAATAAAACTGTACAAATTGTTAAAAAAGGTTTTGTCTGGCTCTTCTTTCCAGGATCCTATAATTAAGTGCAATAGCTTGTTGATGCGTTGCAGCAGTTTATAAAACATGAATTGCGCTCATTGCATTGAATTCGTTTAAAAATACTGCTTGAGTAAACGGTAACTACTGGAAATCACTGCTAAAGTTTCATATTCAATTTTACATGCCTCAAACCCGAGCGGAAGCTAATTATTAATATATATAAAATACTTATTAAAAAACGTAATAAGTTAACAGTAAACTTATGACAAGTAATCATAACTTTGACCTGCAATTACCTTATTATTATAACTGGTAATACAGTACATAATAGTACATGTATATATAGTGAGGTTTTGTGCCGTATTGAGAGCTGTCTGGCTGATATTGTCTTGCAACATGCTGAAGCTCAATGCTAATAGAATTGAGGTAATGTTATTCACATCAACGCATAACTCCAAGTACATTTGAGGACGTCTCGGTGAAGGTCGGTGACTGATAAAATCCACAAAATGTGTTAGGAATCTTTGCAGTATTTGACAACAGTATAATGAATATGGAACAACAAGTCAACTCTGTGTGCTGGGCTGGATATGCACAACTACACAGAATAGGTTCAGACTCACAGTGTCTTACCAGTGATGCCACAAAGACCCATGTCAACAGCCTGGTTACCTCACGGTTTGACTACTGTAATGCCTTATTAAGTGGTATTCCAAACAGCACACTTAACAAGTTGCAACATGTCCAGAACATGGCAGCTCACGCTGTCACTAAGACGCCCTGTCGCAATCATATAACACCGGTTCTGAAGGAGCTCCATTGGTTGCCAGTGAAATACTGGGTGCAGTACAAGGTTCTGACCAAAATCTTTAAGGCTCTACACAATCAGTTCCCTGCCTATATAAGGGATATACATGTAATAGAAGTGTATAAACTGGCCAGAAACCTAAGACCATGCGACACGCTGTCACTGAATATGCCAAAAACTAAAATGTGATGTATGGCAATCGCAGCTTTTCGTTCACTGCTTCCAAGCTTTGGAACACCCTTCCTGTCAAGATCAGGGAAGCTCACATGCTGGCTGCTCTCAAAATATAAAAGTATATATATGAAAGCCTGATAAAAACCCACTTCTTCGTATTATAAACATTTTGTTAACTGACCATTATACATTTTATTCTTTTTATAATACAGCACAGGACAGTATTTTATCCTAGGGTCACTTAATAAATACTTTTAAATATATATGTATATATATGTTCGTCGTGTTTTATCTTTATGTTTTACATGCATTTTTGGTTCCTGTTGAATGCGTATTTGTTTGTATTGTTTGCAATTTGTTGTGTAAAGCATTTTTGAACGTGTACATGTGCATGAAACAAGAATGCTAAATAAATGTGGTATAATAATAATATCAATATATACGTCTGGTTACCGGACCCTAGCCAATTCCAGTTCCAGTTATGAATGTACATTAACATGCAATAAAACTAGTAAAAGTTTTTTTAGTGATCCGCTATCGGCGATACAACTGTAACAAAATGGTCTGATGACTAGTCAGGTACTGTTAAACATCCAGTCATTAACTGCTGTGTGTATTATTCATTTTGGAATATTTGAGAACAAATTAATTCCAACAGTGTCCTTGAACATACTGTCATAATGGAAACGAGAATTTTTAAAAAATAACAATAAATATTAAGATCTCGAATTTTGTTGAAAATGAAATATCAAATTAGTTTTAATAAATTTCTCCTAAACTTTAATCTAAATGGTATATACACCCAACCCGACTGTTTACATTTTCTTCGAAAACATAAATGACAGACAAACTCCAAATGAATACATGTATATACTGTTCTGTGTCGATTAATTTTTATCAAAATATACTGTACTGGTACTGATGATAAACCCGAACAGAAAATGAGATTTTTTACCTGTAACTTTTTTACTTCTGCAAATTGTAATCAATGGTCAGTATCAAAATAATGCTTAACCTTTGCTGAAAATTTTACATCATCCAAATTTATATTTAGTAAGGAAACTCACACGAAGTGAGGTCCTGAAAGGGGTATGTAAAATGGCGACTGTATGAACGTTGACTGATGATAAATTCGAACACTTTGTCATTTACAAAATTTTCTTGGCATTATTATATCGAAACTTTCCCCAAAAGCTGCAACAGTCATTCCTGATCAGGTAATGAAAAGTTACCTAATGTCAGGCCTTCATGTATCGACAGTAGATCGACAGTGAGCATGCGCAAAAAAACCCACCCTCTTCCCCAGTAATTTTGGATATTAAATATTTTTTATACAAATAAATGTAAGTCATTTATTTATATAGAATATTTACCAATTTTGTTTTTGTTTACATCAGTTGGTGTTTTAAGTGGAAACTATTATCAGTACCAGTACAGTTGATAATGTTCAGATTAAATAAATGAATTATATTGGACATTCAGCAGAAAAAAATAAATTAGGGCTGTCATCGATAGAAACGATATCGATGTATCAACGATATTTATTTGTCGATCGATTATCGATTCCCATTTTCAAAAATCGATATTTTACAGAGAGAAAAAACTATCCAAATAAACACTCAGACCCTCAAAAACAATTAAACTTACAAAGTTGTAAATTCAGATAAATGCAAAAGAGAAGTGAAGGCAAAATAAAAATGAAAGATTTTATTAATTTTTATTTGTTTCTTTTATTTTCATAAATACAAATACAACACAATCAAACAGTAATATGAAAAGTAGGCAATAAAACTAAAAATAGCATTTATGCATACAGGAAGGTATATAGTATGCATATGAACAAATAGGTTGTTAATCTAACTTAATAATCGATATATCGATGTATCATCGATATTTGTCTTCTGATATATCGGTATCGTCGATATGAATGCGGGTCAAAACGGTCCATACCAAGACGGCCCAGTCCAGGACGGCCCAGATATATTAAATATACCGTAATATACCGTTATGACAAATTAAAGATGCTATTTTGTAAGATCATAGTTGATTTAGAATAAAATTATATTAAGGGACAATTATTTTTTCTGATTTAATAATCGCTATTCACTTCTTAATTGCTAGAATAAAATAATTTATTTTTGCTTTTTAAGTGTCTAATGATCGTATCTATATAACGATATAAAATAAATTTAAATAAGACATAAAAGTTAAAAAAAAAAGATATGGCTTATTTTCGTACTTCCTATCCATATTCATTTATCTTTTATGGGCATTTAATTGCTTTAATTGCTTTAAAAATTAATTAATGTTCATTTTATAGATGTTTTTTTCGTGTCCTGCCCTGTTGTCCAATTATATGTATAATAAAATTTGTTGTCATTTTTGCTATGTAAATAAATAAAACATAAATAAAAAGAATTATTTGAAATTCTTGGTTATTCTTGGTTATTAATGAAAACTGGTCCATCATGGTATGGGCCGTCTTGGTTTTTGGCCGTTTTGGTGCCGGACCGTCATAGATTTGGGCCGTTTTGACCCGTCACCGTCGATATGCCTAAGACCCAATCAATGACAGCCCTAAAATAAATTGTTTAAAAACAAACTTTATGACATGACAAAGCATATGCAACTATCTATGTTATTATTTAATAAATAATTTACAGTATATCAGTGTATATAGCAAAACAGGCTTGTCTATAGCCCTAACAGTAAAATATTTGATTATGTGTCTAGCACCTGTGCTAGTAACAGGCTTGTCTAGATACAGTAGTCGGATCCATCCGTACCTCCAGATTCTTCAAAAAACACTTTTATACTGCAATAACGGAACAAGTTATATACATTTTGCTTTACCTCTTTTTTAAACGTTATATAAAATTGTGCTTTACCTCCATCTGTTGACACCGACTTGTGATACACCTGCAAACCATGGGTCCAAAATGTAAACACACCGGTAAGTTTGAGCTCCTTCTAGAGCAGCTCGTAGCGCCGGGTTATCGTGTAATCTTAAACCTTTCCGAAACCAGTGTAGAACTCTACGTTTCGGTTGTTTAGTTGTGACGTCCATTCTTATATGTTTTATCAGTTTGATTAATCCTCCATCATTCCTTGAAAATACATTGTCAATTTATGATAAAATTAGATGCAAAGTCACGTGACTGTGGTAAACATATTATTCGGAACGCTTCTTATTTCATCTCCTTTTTTTTGCAGAGTTAACGTTCCTTACACTACCAAAGGCACATATGAGCCGCGCTATGGGAAAACCAACATAGTGCGTTTGCGTTTGCGACCAGCATGGATCCAGACCAGCCGCGCAGGCTGGTCAGGATCCATGCTGTTCGCTTTCAAAGCCTTTGCAATAAGAGAAACCGTTAGCGAACAGCATGGATCCTGAATGGATATTGAACAAACAGTTTCAGTCTGTTTTTAGCCCCAAATCACCACTAAACCTCGCCTTGCTCAGCAAAATGAAACTAATTCCAGATGGTAATACAGTTTCTACTATGCCATATATTAAGATAGGCACAAATGGTATTGAGAAACTTCTCAGCAACCTGAACCCCTGTAAGGCCAGTGGTCCTGACAAAATTAAAACACTCTGTAGAACTACCCCCCCCCCCCCCCCCCCCCATCCTTGAGGTCATATTCCAGAAATTCCTGGAGGAAGGATCACTTCCATGCCAGTGAAAATCCGCGTATGTTGCCCCCCCCCCCCCCCCCCCCCCCCACATTTTTAAAAAGGGTGATAGGTCAAATCTAGTAGGCCAATTTCATTAACATGTGTCCTATGCAAAGTTCTTGAACACCTTGTTTCCTCATCTGTTGTTAAGCACTTCACCAACCATGGTATTCTGTATGACCTACAGCATGGATTTAGAGAAAAAAGGTCATGCGTTACTTAGTTAGTTATGTTAGTAAATGATTTGGTCACTTCAGTCTACAATAAGAAACAAGTAGTTATACTACTAGATTTCAGTAAGACTTTCGACAAGGTTAGCCATGAGAAAGTCCTTATAAAAATGCATGAATATGGAGTCAAAGGTAACACACTAAGATGTGTCAAAGGCTTCTTAGATAATAGGATCCAATCAGTAGTCCTAAATGGCACTACCTCTGATGCCATCCCAGTATCGTCAGGTGTCCCACGGGGGTCTATACTTGGTCCCCTGCTCTTCCTAGCTTACTTAAATGACCACCCACAAAACGTCAGTTCCAAAGTCCGTCTGTTTGCAGATGACACGGCAATATATCTAACTTTGTCATCTGCAGACCAATCTGTCACTCTCCAAAATGACCTAAAACTTCTAGAAAAGTCGGAGTTGTAGTGGGATATGGAGTTCAACCCCTCCAAGTGTCAAGTGATCCACGCCACTAGAAGGAAACATCCTATCCCTACCCAGTATTACCTACATGGAGTCCAACTTGAATCGGTCAGCTCAGCAAAATACCTAGGCGTGGATATCTCAAATGACCTATAATGGGACAATCACATAAACAGGTCAACCAAGAAAGCTAACCAAACCCTAGGGTTCTTACGAAGAAACATTAAGGTCAAATCCCAACCCATTAAGACCATTGCTTACCAGACTCTCCGACCCCAGCTCGAATATGCCTCCGAGGTATGGCCGCCCCACACCCAAACTCAAATTGACCAAATTGAAAGCGTCCAAAGGAGAGCCGCCCGTTGGATCAAGACCGACTACGGCCGTACTTCCAGTGTAACAGATATGCTACACTCCCTAAACCTTCGTCGACTGGATTTAAGGCGTATAGATTCTAGGTTATCACTCTTCTATAAGATTCATCATGATCTGGTTGCTATCCCAATCGTAGATTACCTGACCCCAATGACACGTTGTGTCCGCTATGGCCATTCCCTAAGTTTTAGGTTAATTACTGCAACCACTGACTATTACAAGTTTTCTTATTTTCCGAGAACAGTGTACCATTGGAACCAACTCCCCCCCCACCCCCCCCCCCCCCCCCCCCCCCCCCCCCCCCCCCCGCCTCCCTACCCTAGAGCAGTTCAGTGCTGCAGTTTGCAGTCTTGAACATGTCTCGCCCTAGTTATCCTGCAAACTCAAGTTTTAACCTTTTTATATCACCAAAGTTATTTTTAGTTTCTTCCACTCTAAATTTTTATCACTATATTCTTTCTCTGTTTGATTTTGACGCGCAAAACGTCTACGTTCCCGCAAGGGGGTTGACGTCTACGGCAGATAGATAGATCCTGACCAGACAGCGCAGATGCGCAAGCTGGATCCGTGCTGGTCGCAAACGCACTATGTTGGTTTTCTCATGGCGCGATATAATGATTCTGTTGCAATGTCTGTTTTAAATGTTGGTCATTAGTGCGTGGAACCCCAGGATATAGGTCTCTAATTATAATAAACTAGAACAAGATTTAGCTTACCAAAAGTTTCCTTAATTCTAGCGCGCGCATATTTAATATTCTTTTTAAGGGATCTGTTTTAGCATTACAGATGTCTAATAAAACAAACAATGATGAAAACGTGTTTTGTTAGTTTACGTGCATCCTTAACTATCTAAAAAATATTCAAAGTTATTTTACACAAACATTTATTTAACCCAGCCAATAAAGAAAGAACCAAACTGATAAACAGCTAACAATTGTAGGAAAGTTTCAGTTATAAATGCAAATGAGAATTTCACTAGTAGCGAACCTAGCTATAGTGCTATCCTTACTGAAGAATTCAGCTTATCCCTTCGTATACATAATCAATCAAATGAAAGTAGAAATGTTACCCTAAAACATTAACACATACGTAGGTAATCAGAACCTACAAAAGTTATAATCAAACAACTTTAGATAAGCGATTCTTCCTAAATATCAACAGCCGAAAATAAATAATATAGACCATCTATCAAAATTTCGGGAATCCACCGTCGGAACCTTCCTTAGTGGCACAGATCGGAATTTGGCCGTCTGTATGCCACTTTGTAAATGCACACGGACATGGCTGGGAAAAGACTTGTGAGGTGCATGCTTTGCGTTCTTTGTATGTTGCTTTGCCTGTTGGACTTTTGTCCTTGCTTGTAGGTATATAATTTAGAGTACTACAGAATATGTTTACTGTATTGCTGGAACAAGATTGCTGGTTATAAGCAAAGTCTACAACTGATTAAGTCCATTTTAAATGTATCTTCATCAAAATGTTTGAAGAACCTGTAATTAACTGAAGTCTAACCTAATACCAGTTCTAGATTTTCCAGAAAAATATGTCTGAAAATGACCTCCTCCATCAACGGGCGGGACAATCACTGCAGTTATTTTATCTGGACAATTGTGTAAATATGATCGATTAGGGATACTTGGCTTACATATTCTAGTTGAGGTTTTAACCAACTGTTTGAAACCTAGGGAATCTATTACTGAGGACCATTTTGCATTATCAAGACTTGTATCTGGAGAAAATTCGAAGTTACAGTGTCTACAAGACAATGGCCTCTTGGATTTTGCAAACTGCATATTTCATTTGCATTTCATATGAATGGATCCAATTTAGTTACTAATTTGAGGGCTGGGGTTTGAAGTTAAGTAAAAATTAAGGGCTTACTGTATTGTAAAGCCACTTGTATATAATACTCAGTTACCGATTTCAAAGTCAAATATACCAGAAACTGGTACGTTTTCCTTTACCTATACTAATAAGTCACCACCTAGTTTTCCTAGTCTGTCGAGTAGCCATCAATCAGAAGTTCTTTAGTCTTAGGAATGTTTCGCACAAACCTACATGTATGGAATTTTCATTACGGATCATTTTTATTTCATCAAGTTTTGGAATAACAGAACCTTAACGAATTCAGTTAATTTGTACCTTTATTAGAGGATTGCTGAGGACTGTTTGTGTGGCTGTAATAACGTTTTCATAGCACAAATCATTTGAACTATCAGATGTAAGTACGTTTCTTACACACGTCTGGGTTAGCTTGGCTTAAATTGTGCACAGCGAATTAAAGCAAGTTACGCACGCGATAAGTCAAATCTGGAGGATGAAGTAAAATTCAAGTGCAAGGCTATTGTAACGATTACTGAATGCATAAAGGGAAGTAATTCCATTAATATGCAAATTTGCAAACCTGTCAGTTGTCATTGGAGTAAGATGACAGTATATATGCACATTAAATCACCTTTGGTGATGAGCTAGCTTTTCACCGACGGGATTTGTGTGGCACTGAAACGTTACAAATGGTGGCAACGGTGGGATGAAGTCAACTGCCGGACTGGATTTGCCTTACCCATGAATTTCCTAGGCCAAATCTCGGGACGAGATTTCTCGGAGGGGAAAGTAATGTAACGATTACTGAATGCATAAAGGGAAGTAATTCCATTAATATGCAAATTTGCAAACCTGTCAGTTGTCATTGGAGTAAGATGACAGTATATAAGAGCGATAAATCACCTTTGGTGATGAGCTAGCTTTTCACCGACGGGATTTGTGTGGCACTGAAACGTTACACTATTACAATAGTAGCTTGGTCTGGGATACTGTATTCGGCTTGTAATGACCGTTTTAAAACAGAACGGAGTAGGGTTTTGTGCACTATTTCTGTCATGAATATTAATTATTGAAAGTAGTCCGGCAACATTTTACTATAAAAGTTATTACGCACCTCATATGAGCTGTAAGGTATCAAAACTACTTTCTGTATAAAAAAGAGATCTAATGTACAAGCACTGCATACAAAAAAATATATTATTTTAATATTTATTGTTCTTATACCGGTCTCTAATTTTCCCGGACCTTGAACTTTGACCCTTTCGGCATTGATGCTATCTTTTGTGGACTGCTGCGATTATACGACGTTTCATACATTTCTTCATTTTTGAAAATTGTTCGTGATCTTGCTCATACTTTTAACTGTTTCTGGCTCTGCATGATGTAAAAATTTCTGTTTCACATGTAGTATCTTGTAATAAATATGGAGGATCATGCAATTTCAATAAAATGCTCAGTGTTTTTTCGTTAACAAGTGCCATACAAGGTGAGAGTGGAAAGATGGGGTTTGCCGTCCGGAATTATATATTTATCTTAAAGAGAATTCCTATAGTTTTTTTCCTTTCATAGAATTTTTTAAATTCACATATATTATAGGAAAATTTGTGCTGAAAACAATGAACAAATAAAAACAATAGGTCACCAGGCTTGTTTTTGTGAAAAAAATGTTTTGAACACATCCACTGTTGCTGAAACTACCAGCGATTTTTCAACATTTTCATAATTTTCTTCTTTTTTATAAATACCAACCAAAATATACACCCAGGCAGCACAATACGGTTTTTTCTTTTTACAGATTTTATTATATACTTATTTGATATCATAGTCATATTTGTAATACTCTATCCTTACAATAATGGGTACAAATGAAAAAGATATTGTTTCATATTTACTTTTCTGAACTTTTTTCAATGAAAAATACCCATAGTGAAGAATTTTTTTTTTAAATTTTGAAAAAACTCTTTCATAGAATTTTTTCTTTTTCTTCTTGTGTATATATAATTGTATTGTGAGCATAAAAATGGCTAAAAATGTATGGGTCACCAGGCTAAATTTTATGTTAAGACCGCTAGAATACAACACCTGTTCGGACGGAAATGACGCGAACCTGGCCAAATTGATTACATGTATGTCTGCTAAAAGTTAAAAAAAAAGTTTTAAAAATTCTTAATTCTTTCTATAATTGAATACTAAATAATCTGAAAGGTGATATTGTCTTATCAGTACTAAGTCAATTGTCTTACATTATATGAACAACACTGTCTTTGTACTAAAATGCGATGTGAAAACACAACCACAAAAATAGCAAGATACCTGTCAGGCATGACACTTGTCAATACAACATAAACCAGTATCAACATTTGATTACTGATATAACTTATCAAAAATGTTATTTCATTCAAAATTCCTCATATTTAAGATTGTCTGTAACATGTTTCAACAAATGTTGACTTCAGTTCAGTTTTCCATAGAAAGTGTCGGCTGCGCAGAAAGATGCGCATAAAAAACTATACGATCAAATTTTTTCGACAGTTAAGATTTTTTTCATACCTTGTGAGCTTGAAGAACATTTAGTTTCTAAGACATTTAAGAGCAGAAAAAGCACAAATCACCACACTCGTTTTTACTTTATAGGGCATATTCTTCTCCCACTGTTTAAGCATTTTTGAAATTAAAGTAAACTTGAAAAATGGAAGTACTTTATAAAACACATATCTCACTCAATGTTAAAGGGATTTCAGATCTTACAGGCTACTATGGATACATGCAGATATCAGTATTATATAAGCATAAATGTCACTAACAAATCTCTTTCATTTTTACATGTTGATATAATTACCATATCCACTTTTTTTCAATGGAAAAACGTATTTGAATCCACAAAAAAATCTGTTGTTCAGAGTTAAAGAAATATTTTGCTGCTTTAACGACACACAAATATACTTCAAAATGGAACGAAAAAAGTTTGGGCCACCGTACATTAAAAAAGTCCTGTAAAGACCGCACGGTGAATTTAGGTATTTTCAGCCCTTTTTGTTTTAATTCATACCTCCTAGATAATATTTTCAAATATCTAAGTGGAACAGGTTGGTTCTGATATTTTCCTGACTATAATAGTAATAATAATAAGCTACAACTTAAAAAAAAATGTTTTCAACATAGCACTTTTTATTACATACTCGTTTCTATTCCCCGTTAAGTTACACCGGTACCGGAAACGTCAATATTTTTCCATACACTGACGCCTGAATTTCATATCGGGTGCGTGACGTAATTCAGTGTGTGTTGTTGCACTATTTTTTCTATTTAGTTCAGTATTGTCAATCCTATTCAGGCTATTGAACATATTTATGATATTTACATAATATTTATACATGTAGATGCGTATGTAATGAAAAGGTTATTATCTTTGCTTCGGGAAATATGCACTAGAATATTGCGCTCCTAAAGTCGCGCTGAAGAACTCGTGCATATTTCCCGATACAAAGCTAATAACCTATAATTACCGACTCCTTACATCAGATTTCGGAATAACCTTTATTAGATTTTTTTCATTGATACAAGTGTACAGGTATAGCAATTTTAATTCTTGAGATGAGATATGAAATAATTACCTGCATTTGAGTTCACTGTTGTATATGATTCTGCGTTGAATGAAATTTTGATTCCGCCGGGTTCTGTGATCAGAAAACTTTTTCTTTATTTAGGCTTTGATCTCTTGTTTCAGCAGCTCCAATCGAAATTCTGTGATTATCTCCAGTTTTCTGTGATTGGCGCTTAATCCACTTCTTTATTTTCCGTCATAATTTTAGTTAGTTTAAAATACATATTATAACTGATTAAATGCTTTAGTCTAAAATTTAAGTTCGAGCGTTTTAAAACCACGAGTCAAAACTTAAGATAATTGATATTTGCTCGTTATATAAAAACAGAACATTTAAGTGTATTTTGAGACTTTCTGACAGTTGGTAGAGGTCATAACTTGAAAGAAATGATGTCTTTTCACAATCTACTTAACTGCGTCCTTCCGTCCGTCACACTTCGTGTCCCGTCCATAACTCTGCCATCCATGAAGGGATTTTGAAATAACTTGGCATAAATGTTCCCCATAATGAGACGACGTGTCATGCGCAAGACCAAGACCCCTAGCTCCATGGTCAAGGTCAGACTAAGAGATCAAAGGTTAACAGGGTCTGTTTCGTGTCACAGGTGGCAGTAACGTACCTAGGATACAGTATGAGTCCATGAGCCATATACACTTAAATGTATTACAATTATAATGTTTTCTGCAAAAGAAAATGCCAAAAAGTCGTTTTGAAAACATTATAATTGTAATGTATTTAAGTGTATATGGCTCATGGACCCATACTGTATCCTAGGTACGTTACTGCCACCTGTGTTTCGTGTCTGGTCCGTAACTCTACCATTCAAGGGATTTTGAAATTACTTCCAAGCACAAAAGTTCCCCATAATGAGACAAGGTGTCATGCGCAAGTTCCAGACCCCTAGTTCTAAGGTCAAAGTCACATTTTGAGGTTAAAGGTCAACATGGTCTGTTTCTTGTCCAGTCAATAACTCTGACATTCATCAAGAGATTTTAAAATTACTTGGCACAAATGTTCCCTTTGAGTTGATGCGTAAAGGCCCAAACTAGCTCCAATGTCAAGATCAACTTTGGATATAGAACTTATTTTTGTCTGGCTTGTTACTTTTTTATGCATTGGGGTATATTCAAATAACTTGTCATGTGCAAAGGTCAAGGTCACAGGCACCCAAGTTAACTTTCTTCTTTTTTGTTTGTACATGAGATTACCTCCCTGATAATTCAACATTAGTAAACTAAACAAGAGGACCATGATGGTCCTGAATCGCTCACCTGCCCCCGAATGAACTGAGTATGACGTCGTTTTTTCTATTATTTGACACAGTGACCTAGTTTTTGAGCTCATGTGACCTACTTCTGAACTTGACCTAGATATCATCAAGATAAAAATTCTGACCAATTTTCATGAAGATCCATTGAAAAATATGGCCTCTAGAGAGGTCACAAGGTTTTTTATTATTTGACATAATAACCTAGTTTTTGAAGGCATGTGACCCAGTTTTGTACTTGACCTAGATATCATCAAGGTGAACATTCTCACCAATTTTCATATAGACCTCATGAAAAATATGGCCTCCAGAGAGGTCACAAGGTTTTTCTATTTTTAGACGTACTGACCTAGTTTTGACCGCATGTAACCCAGTTTCAAACTTGACCTAGACATCATCAAGATGAACATTCAGACCAACTTTCATACAGATCAAATGAAAACTATGGCCTCTAGAGTGGTCACAAGGTTTTTTCTATTATTTGACCTACTGACCTAATTTTTGTCCGCATGTGACCCAGTTTCAAACCTGACCTAGATATCATCAAGATGAACATTCTAACCAATTTTCATGCAGATCCCATGAAAAATATGGCCTCTACAGAGGTCACAGGGTTTTTCTATTATTTGACTTACTGACCTAGTTTTTGACTGCACGTGACCCAGTTTCAAACTTGACCTACATATCATGAAGATGACGTTCTGATCAATTTTCATGCAGATCCAATGAAAAATACGGCCTCTACAGAGGTCACAAGGTTTTTCTATTATTTGACCTACTGACCTAGTTTTGGACCGGACGTGGCCCAGTTTCGAACTTGACCTAGATTTTATCAAGATGAACATTCTGACCAATTTTCATACAGATCCCATGAAAAATATGACCTCCAGAGAGGTCACAAGGATTTTCTATTATTTGACCTACTGACCTAGTTTTTGATGGCACGTGACCCAGTTTCAAACTTGACCTAGATATCATCAAGATGAACATTCTGACCAATTTCTATGAAGATCCCATGAAAAATATGGCCTCTAGGGAGGTCACAAGAATTTTCTATTTTTAGACCTAATGACCTTGTTTTGGACCGCAGTTGACCAAATTCGAACTTGAGCTAGAAATCATCAAGATGAACATTCAGATCAATTTTCATTCAGATCCCATGAAAAATATGGCCTCTACAGAGGTCACAAGGTTTTTCTATTATTTGACCTACTGACCTAGTTTTGGATCGGACGTGACCCAGTTTCGAACCTGACCTAAATATCATCAAGATGAACATTCTGACCAATTTTCATGCAGATCCCATGAAAAATATGACCTCTAGAGAGGTCACAAGGATTTCCTATTATTTGACCCACTGACCTAGTTTTTGACCGCAGTTGACCCGGTTTCTAACTTGACCTAGATATCATCAAGATGAACATTCTGACCAATTTTCATACAGATCCAATGAAAAATACGGCCTCTACAGAGGTCACAAGGTTTTTCTATTATTTGACCTACTGACCTAGTTTTGGACCGGACGTGACCCAGTTTCGAACTTGACCTAGATTTCATTAAGATGAACATTCTGACCAATTTTCATGCAGATCCCATGAAAAATATGACCACCAGAGAGGTCACAAGGACTTTCTATTATTTGACCTACTGACCTAGTTTTTGATGGTACGTAACCCAGTTTCGAACATGACCTAGATATCATCAAGATGAACATTCTGACCAATTTTTATGAAGATCTATTGAAAAATATGGCCTCTAGGGAGGTCACAAGGATTTTCTATTTTTAGACCTACTGACCTGGTTTTGGACTGCACATGACCCAGTTTCGAACCTGACCTAGATATCATCAAGATGAACATTCTGACCAATATTCATAAAGATCCCATGAAAAATGTGACCTCTAGAGTGGTCACAAGCAAAAGTTTACGCACGCACGCACGGACGACGGACGCTGCGTGATCACAAAAGCTCACCTTGTCACTTTGTGACAGGTGAGCTAAAAACCATCCTTGTTCAGAGTATTCCTCAACAACACCCAACTGAAATTCATAAAAACTTCAAAGGACTCTTCACTCGCAAGAGGAGATGCACTTGCTTCTCAGGAGTTCTAAGAAAATTCTTGGGAAGCTTTACTACTAAGACAAGGTATGTGTCCAGTCAATGAATTCCACTTTTGTTCTTTTAATATGTAAAAATCATTTTCCGGGGAGAATCCGTTTTTTCGATATTTTCTTATTCAATAGTTTCCACTTAAGGAACATTCCTTAAAACTATTTTGAAATCAGGTCAGCAGTTTTAGTGAAAAAGTCATGCTATAGGTGCCAGTAAGAATTGATTACTGTACTCTGTATGTCACAGGTAGCAAAATGGACCTCCTTCAGTACAGGGGTAATCCTACTATGACCAGATGTTCTAGTTATATTGTGAGCTGCCATGTTCTAGACGTGTTGTAGTTTGTCCAATATAGTGCTAGGAATACCACTGAAGAATACATAACAGAAGACCGATTGTGAGATAACCTGGCAGTTTATTAGTGTTGGTTGCATTTCTGGTTAGGTACCATATGATCTGGCCTGTTATGCATAGTGGTGGATTTACAGACCTGCATGTGATCTTGTTAGAAGTCTAACATTGCCCAAGTTTTCTCATATTTTTGATTTTATCTCAGTCACTGGTCTGGTGAAATTACAATTTGTGCTATTTCCTATACTGGTCTCATTTTTATTATCTCATCTGTGATATCTAGATCGTACACTAGAGGTCACATTTTCTATTCAGTCTACATGAAACTAGGTCAGAATGTATGTCTTGATAAACAAGGACAAGAAGTTTAAGCCTATACCATGTTAACAAGGTTTTTCTATGATTTGACCTCGTTTAACAACTACAATAATCCGGTTTCAAATCTGACCTAGACTTCATAGAGACAAATATTTTGACAAAGTTTTATGAAGACAAGATAGAAAATGTGGCCAGAAATGAACCCAGTAAAAACACTTAGAGGGTAACGTTCAAACCAAGTTTCATAAAGATTGGGCAAAAGTTATGACCTCTATTGTGTTAATAAGGTTCCCTTACTATTTGACCTAGTGACCAGTCACCTAACTTTTGACCCCAGATGACCAGGTAACAAGCTCTTTCGAGAGCTTATTAAAGGTGACATTTTGACCAAGTTTCATAAAGACTGGGCCAAAATTGTGACCTTTGGAATGTTAACAATACTTTGACATATGTTTCGACCCCAGATGAGTAAGTAACAAACTCTTTTTTTATTGAAGGTAACATTCTGACAAAGTTCCATTCAGACTGGACCAAAATTGATATTTAGAGCATTGACAGTCCAACTGTTGACTATGACGGACAACCACAATAACTCACCTTGATCACTTTCTGCTCAAGTGAGTTAAAAGTCTAACACAGAAAAAACAAGAGCTGTCACTAATGCCCCCGCAGCGCCTTGACCTTTGACCTGGTGACATTGACCTTTGACCTGGTGACCCCAAAGTCAGTAGGGGTCGTGTTCTCAATAAGTATTATCAGCATGTGAAGTTTGAAGGTCCTGGGTGCAGTGGTTTGCGAGTGAAGTGCCTTCATGCAGAAAGTTAATGTTGTGATGAACGAACGGACGAACGAACTAACGGATGGACAGTTGAAAACTACTATGCCTCCCTTCAGGGGCATAAAAACTAAAATTAATATTTATAATTTAGAGAATGTGCAAACAAAACAGTGGTAGCTGTATGAAATCTGGAATACAATAAATCAGAAACTTCCAATGTGTTTCAAATTTTATTGTTTTTCATTTTTCAGAATCAAGTTTAATACAGACATTCCTTGCCATCTATCAGTTTTAAACTACTGAAAAGTAAGGGCATAATGTGCACAATGTTTTTTCCCCTTATTTTTAACAGATCTGTACAAACACAATATATCCCAACTAATTTTCTGTATGTCCCCTGAGACTGACATGTAAAAAGCACATGTCAAAAACCTAAAGGTAAAAGCTTCGGCAACACTGCCTATTCTCGAGTACAAATAAAACACCTCTACGTTTCCTTAACAATGTGGTTCTATTCACAGATCTAGCAACAGCAGTCTTCATCAAAATATGTACAGTCTTTAACCAGTTCTATTGCACTCCTGTTCTGTTCAAGTTGAAAATAGGTTTTTTACCCTTACTCTGCTAAATTTCTATAATGAACTTATCTATCTTTCAATTTGGACAGTACTATTAATTGTTAATAGGGGTGCATACCAAAAATACACTGACTGAATGGCAAACAGTGACTGTGTAGATCATGATCAGACCACAAGGATGTGCAGGCTGATCATGATCTACACTGGTCAAAAAGGCAGAATCAGTCATGTCCAGCATGATAAGGGTTAAGAGTCTCAGATACAAGAAATTAAATAGTTTATAACAACTTCTCTGTAAATCTGTTCATTTCTGTGTTGAACACGCCACTAACTTTACTCAAAAACTTTCAGTTCAAAAAGCGCAAACATAAATCGCAGATCTTCTGAGAGAAATAATTTATATTACATACAGGTCTGTTAACCATTAACCACTGCCTATACAACAATAAACATCCTATAACAAACATCTATTAACACTTCTTCACATACTGCTGCTTCAAAAGGGAATAATTTCGATGATTTACAGGGGTACACCTACAGATGCAAATCTTTACACAGACGGCTGCATCTGTTAAATATCAAAATGTAAAAATCAATATTACCTTCATTTTGAAGAGTTTTTACACAAAGTACAGGACCTGGTATTCTTTTTATATACAGGTAATATCAATATTTAGCATGTGACTAATGCAGTCAACAGCCTTTTGTCAGACTACATAAGGGTTCACTTATATACATATTACATAATACTCACTCATTCAGGTTTTACCTTTTGATCTACTATTACTAACAAATGAATGTAATCTGTTATAAATCTGATATGAATCTGTAGGTGTGCCGCCCCCTTGAAACAGACAACTTTTGAATTATGGATTATCCATAGTGATTTGTGACAATAATCACTCAACAAACCAGCTAGGCATACTGCTGACATTTTAGACTGAAATATAACAGTAGTAATCCAGATCTTTGTATAAAATCTGTTACTTCTTCATCTATAGGCAAATCTTAATGAAACTTTATCACCATTTCTCCACTGGAAATTGAGAATATCTTGAGGAAAAAACTGTAACTTGGCACAAACTTGATGAATGATGATTATGATACATGTAAACCTCCAACACGAAACGCTCCTCCTACCCCAGAAACACATTTCTCATGTTGAGCTTTTGTACTTCACTTCTTAAAGGAAAATCTCAATCAAATTTAAGTTTTCTCCCATTAGAGTGAATAAACCTGCAGTTTTTTTAAAGAGAAAAGTGTCATTTTGAGCGTTTTTGTTGCCGACTTCGGTAAATGTCATTAACTGGTGGAGCAGGTCCTGTGTTAATGTCCTCGTCATCACTCCCTTCATTTTCAGTTATACGTCGTTTCCGACCCGAGGCATACTCTAAGGACAGGAGAGTTCCGGCATCCATTTTAACTGGGGTGTCTAATCCATTCTCTAGCACTGGAACTGTAAATCAGAAACAAATCAACTAGAGCTATCCCCAGAGATGATTCATATACCCACTAAAAGCCTTGTTTGAAAAGTTCATATAACAGTAATACATATAATACTCCATATGAACTTTAAACAAGAGCTCTGCCGAGCAGGGCAATATACGCCTGAAAGGTTATATCAGAGGATGGAAGCAAAATTTAAAGAAAATGCAAAATAAGAGACTAAAGGGCAAGAAACTAAATGAAAAGAAGACTTTTTTTGGTGGGGTTTGTAATGTTGATTGTTGCAGTCTGCAAATCGTCACATCACCATCTGCCTATATTTCAAGTTTCAAGTCAATACCTTTAATAGTTTTTAGGATACCGGTACACTCTGGACATGAAATACGCTGGGCAGATTTGATCTTGCTGTGACCTTGACCTTTGACCTACCACCCTGGTTCATGCACTCTGCACATTGTGTAATCACCACTTACCCACATCTCAAGTTTAGAGTCAATACGGTTAATAAGTTATGCTCCGGACACTAAATATGACAGACAGATTTGACCTTAGAGCTCAATTTGTGACCTTGACCTTAAACCTACATACCCATTTCATGTGCTCTGCACATCGTCTCATCACTACTCATCTACATCATAAGTTTGAAGTCTCTACCTTGAATGGTTAATAACTTATGCACCAGCACAAAATATGACCAGCAGATTTGTGACCTTGAACTTTGTCCTACAGAGCCAGTTCAAGGGCTCTGCACCTCGTCTCATCGCTATCTACCTATATGCCAAGTTTAAAGTCAAAACCTTTAATGGTTATGAAGTTATGCTCCAGACAAGAATTATGATGGATGGACAGACGGACAGACAGATGCACACACAATCACATAATACGTCCCATTTCTTCAAAATGGGCATACAAAAACTACGAACTTCACCTTTTATGTCCAATGTGAAAGATCTGTTACATGGAATTCCTTCCAAGAGATTAAAAGTTATTGTTCCTAAACAACAAAATGTTTACAAGAGGGTCATGATGGCCCTATATCGCTCACCTGAGTAGAGTTGTTTGCTTGAACAAATTTCCTAGCTGAAGCTTTAAGAATAGCAAACTGATGCTAAAATATTAGAAAGTAGGTCAGTAGGTCACATGGTAACTAAAAGTCAGTTTTAAGATCGGTATGCAAAACTGTACATGTCATCCAAATTTCAAGGCTGTATCTAAAACAAGAGGGCCATGATGGCCCTATATCGCTCACCTGTTATCATTGCACTTAAGGACAAGTCTTCAAGGTCAAAAGATCATAATAGAAATCAATCAAAAGAATTATGAGAAAATATAGTTGAAATTTCCTTTAAGTAACTTTAAAAACAAGATTTGAAAACTTTTTGTAGAGGTCCACTAGGCAATGCTACATGTCAAATATCTAAGCTCTTCTGGTTTATTTTTAGAAAATTTTGAAGATTTTTCTATGTACAATCAAGTAACCCCATGGGGCAGGGTCAATTTGACCCCAGGGGTCATGATTTGAATAAACTTTGTAAAAGTCTAATAGGCAATGCTACATGTCAAATATCTAAGATCTAGGCCTTCTGGTTTATTTTTAGAATTTTTTTTTAAGATTTTCCTATGTAAAATCAAGTGACCCCTAGGGCGGAGTCAATTTTGACCCCGGGGGACAAGGTTTGAACAAATTTTGTAGAGGTCCACTAGGCAATGCTACATGTCAAATATCTAGTCTCTAGGCCTTCTAGTTTTTTTTAGAAAATTTTTGAAGATTTTCCTATGTAAAATCAAGTGACCCCTGGGGCTGGGTCAATTTTGACCCAGGGGGTCATGATATGAACAAATTTTGTAGAGGTCCACTAGGTAATGCTACATGTGAAATATCTAAGCTCTAGGCCTTCTGGTTTATTTTTAGAAAACTTTTGAAGATTTTCCTATGTAAAGTCAAGTGACCCCTAGGGCGGGGTCAATTTTGACCCCCGGGTCATAATTTGAACAACTTTAGTAGAGGTCCAATAGGCAATGCTACATGTCAAATATCTAAGCTCTAGGGCTTCTGGTTTTTGAGAAGAAGATTTTTTAAATATTTTCCTATGTAAAATAAAGTGACCCCTGGGGCGGGGTCAATTTTGACCCGGGGGCCATGATTTGAACAAATTTTGTAGAGGTCCACTAGGCAATGCTACATGTGAAATATCTAAGCTCTATGCCTTCTGGTTTATTTTTAGAAATTTTTTGAAGATTTTCCTATGTAAAATCAAGTGACCCCTGGGGCGGGGTCAATTTTGACCCCGGGGTCATGATTTGAACAATTTTAGTAGAGGTCCACTAGGCAATGCTACATGTCAAATATCTAAGCTCTAAGGCTTCTGGTTTTTGAGAAGAAGATTTTTTAAGATTTTCTTATGTAAAATCAAGTGACCCCTGGGGCGGGGTCAATTTTGACCCCGGGGTCATGATTTGAACAAACTTGGTAGAGGTCCACTAGGCAATGCTTCACACCAAATATCTAAGCTCTAGGGCTTCTGGTTTTTGAGAAGAAGATTTTTAAAGTTTTTCCTTTCGGTTGCCATGGCAACCAGTGTTCTGCATGGAATTCAATTCTTTGAACAATTTTGAAAGGGGGCCATCCAAGGAACATCCCTGTGAAGTTTCATCAAAATTGGCCTGTTGGTTTAGGAGGAGATGTTGTTTAAAGGAAAGTGTGGACGGACGTACAACGGACGGACGGACGGACGGACGCCGGACGGTGAGCGATCACAATACCTCACCCTGAGCACTTTGTGCTCAGGTGAGCTAAAAATGTGAAAAGTTAAGAGGGGATAACAACAAGAGCTGTCTGTGACAGTGCCCTCAACTACTTAGGAACTGATGTAAGTATGGGGTCAAAATATTACCAGATTTTTAGAAAAAAAAGAAGGAAAATAGATAAGACAACATGAGATGTCACAGGAGACGGCGCGCTAAACTATTTCCATGCTGGATAGTGAAAATGGGCACATCTGAGGATGCTGGAGCAGTCACTGGAGTGTTTAATGACTTCAAAATGGATGAAGGTATTGGACAATAACAAGAGAGAAAAAGATAAAGTTATCAAACATTAAATAAGTATAATGTTAAGTAAAAATTCATGAATTATTGGCAAACTGCTTCTTAATGGTGCGTTCTTCATGATTCCCCAAAAAGTCAGTAAGAACCCTGTTCTTATTTCGTAATTTTTAACTGACAGGTTTAATTGGAAAGGTCATGATAAGACCACAATCAAGTGATAAAGGCAATTTATTTATCAGACTCATTTATTTTGGTGTACTTTACAGGAATGCAGTGACATACTGATATTATGAAGTGTGAAAATATTTAATTAAACATTTAATTCTTTGCTCAACATAATCCTTTGAAACAAACTGAAAACGGTCCACCATTTTGCTAGACATTTACATCTGTTTTGGCTCCAAATTACAGACAAAATAAATGAGGTAATTCACACTCAGCTTATACCTCTGAAGACACAAATTTGTTTGACAACAGCAATTTCATGGTTAATTAGGAAGGTCAGATTTCTTCACCCCCCACATATTTGCCAATAAGTAGGTAAGACGTTCTGATAACCGGGCTTTGCCCGGTTATAAAGCCCGGTTATCAGAACCTCTTACCTATACATACTGGTGCAAGGGTGATGCACCTTGTGTCATATGATGTGGGTGATGATGTGAAAAAACTATTTAAGTATGAATCAAATCCAATTGTAATAACCGAGATAGAGTAAAACTGCACCAAAACTTTAACCTAAAATTCTAAGTAAAAAGGGGATAATTCATGAAATATTGGTGCAAGATTAATGGCCCTTGTGTTATATGATGTGAGTGATGATGAAGGGCAACTATTTTAAGTCTGCATCAAATCCATTCAGTAATATCAGAGATAGAGTAAAAGTGCACCAATACTTTAACCTGAAATTCGAAGTAAAAAGGGGGCATAATTCACGGAAAACTGGTTCCAGAGTTATGGCCCTTGCATCATATGATGTAGTTTTAAGTACCAGATATTTATTTTAATTGTTGACAGCAAACTGTGGACCGTCCTTCTATATTTCCAGCTCACCCTGAACCTTTGGCGTTGAACGGACAGATGACAAACATCCAGCGATACTAAAAACTCATCATGAGAAGTATGTGCTCAGGTGAGCTAATCAAAAGCTTACCATCAGGAATTTCCAGTTGACTGAAATGATCAAGGAACTTGTCTATGATGACAAACGGACCCTGAAAAACATACAAAATGAAAATCGATCAGTTTGCTCATGAATAATTGTTTAAACTTTTTTTAAAAAAAATACTGTGGTGGATAAAAAAAACCAATCAAGGAATTAATTTACAATTTATTCTCTATTGTAAGCCCTGGCAGCCACTAAAAGAGGCCAAGAAAACAGTGTAAACAAACTTAAGAGAGAACAATACAAGAATGCTACAGACAAAGTTTGGTGATGATCCACGAATCAGTTCATAAGAAGAAGTTGTCTGAATGTTTTAACAACTTTTACCTCTGGCAGCCTTTATAATCCGTCAAGCAGAACCACTTGAATGAACTTAAAACAGTATCTCACAAGGATGCTACAGACCAAGTCTGGTGATGATGCTTCGTTCGTTTGTTGGATTTAACGTCGCAACAACACAATTATAAGTTATATGGTGACTTTCCAGCACTGATGGCGAAGGAAAACTCCGAGTGCCCCTCTGTGCATTATTTCATCGCCTGGGTAGAACCACCGATATTTCGAAAGCTAGATGGATGGCTTCCTCACATGTAGGAATTCAACACACTGAGTGAGACTCCATTGATGAGGGGCAAGTGATCTGAAGTCAACAACCTTAACTACTCTGCCATGGAGGCCAAATTGGTGACGATGCATCCAGTGGTTCATGAGAAGAAGTTGTTTAAAGGTTATTCTATTTTCAGCTCGGGTGGCCCCTAAAATCAGTCCAGTGGAACCATTTGAAAAAATTTGAGAGAAGACCTTTCAAGGATACTACAGGACAAGTTTGGTGATGATTTATCCAGGGGTTCATGAGAACAATTTGTTTAAAGGTGAAAAGCTCACACTAGACCATGGACATAGGCCCATCACACTACTCTGGTTAAGTGAGCTAAAACTTAGTCTAAAAGTTCACAATAATTGAGCAAATGAGACACACATTTACATAAGGAAATGAACAGCTGAACAGGTTTACCTTAAATAGTAAAAAATATATGCAATGACACTTACATGGAAACATTCTGGAGGAGGCATCATCATCATTAAAGCACCAGCTGGTGCTGGAGGAGGGAAAACACCGCCAGGAACCACATGGGCATCTTTCGCTGTATAAATATAAAATTTTGCTTATTTCAACAAAGAATAGAGGATGCAACACTTATAGTGTCCTTGTTTCTTTACTACCTGTACAGTCTTATCACATGAACATAGCACTTAAACTTTTCTATAATTTACATGGCTGCAACATCAAGATAAAACAATTATATAAAGTAATGAACCAAATAACAATATGGCTTTAACCAACTACATCACTGTCCTTGGTATTGCATACTCTTGTACCTGTCCAAGAAAATTTATTGCTACATACATGCTTATTTTGAGAAATGTGTAGCACCAATATCATGGGACAAAGACAAATTTTTCATTGGATAGACAAAGGCAAATTAACTGCCCCAGTTAGCAATTTCAGGGTGCAAAAAGGATGTGGTTGACGTTGAGGAACATCTAATTTAAGTTTATAGCAAATTTATCAAAAATAACAGAGATAAGTGGAAAGTGTAACCAGAAATCTGATGCAGCTGCAGACACAAGTGTGAGTGAGATGTAGTCAAGCTAAATATGAAGTTGTAACTGTATACTTACGAACATTGATTTTAGGTTTAAATGGAAGCCACTGCTCTGTATCAGGTTTCGGATATTCTGGACGTTTCAAGTTTTCATCTTCTTCCATGACAATCTTTGTGACTTTACTAGTGGGTAACTCTACCACCTGCTTTCTGATTAAATCCTGCCAATTTCCCAAACATTTAACAATGTAGATTATGCCATAACTACATTTTTTGCACATTTTGATTCAAATTTTGTTGAACTAGTCAGGTAGCTAGTGTAAAGCACTTTTTACTAAACTGCTAATGTATTTCAATGTAAGTTTTACACTATCTGTGTATTGAAAATGGAAGTTTTATAAAAATCAATTATTTAAGCTGGAAATGTAGTGGCATCCACTTGGCAAAAGCTCCCAGCAATAACCATTGTAACATCTCTAAGTGCTCTCAATTCTTCACATACCATCAAAAATTGATAGAACTGTAATTTAATGTAGATAAGGAATAACAAATTTGGAAGAAGTCTTATATTAATCCCACAGAACAATGAAGATTCATCAAGTGGTTCCTGATTTGTAAAAGTCTTTTATCTATTTTTAGCTCTAGTGGGGCCAAAAGCCACGATTTAACAAGCTGTTCATGAAAAGAAGTTATTTAATGGTATTTCTGTTTTTACCCTCTTGTAGCTCCTGAAACGGGCCAAGTGCCCAAATTTGAACACAACTGGAGGATCTTTATAATGATGCTAAAGTTCAATGAAGATCCATCAAGAAGTTCAAGAGAAGAAATTGTTTAAAGTTTTCTTCTTTTAGCTATAGCTGCCCCTAAAAGGGGCCAAGTGCTCACATTTGAACAATTTTGGGATAAAACAATGATGCTACAGACCAAGTCTGATGAAGATCCATTTAGCAGTTTATGAGAAGTCATTCAGAGGTATTTCTTCTTTTTTCTGTTTGAGTTTTGAGATCCCAACTCCAGATGAAGAATAACATTCTGAATTCTGAGCTAATCACATGTATGCCTTAGTGGTAGTGATGTTGCCTTAGAAATGGTAAGTAAATAATGTTCATATTCTGTGACCTGTAAGGCAAGTATTCACCTCCTGTATGTTCTCATCTATCATTTTTCAAATTTCAGCAAGACAGAACCAGACGAAAGCGTATTTTCCCCAGGTATCTTTTGAACACCCTTCTTACATGTTTGGTTCCATGCATTACTTCCTGCCTCTCTTTTTTTAAACTATTAAACTGTGAAATATTATACATCTACTACAAATAAACTTTTTAGATGAAAAAGTGTAAATTTTACGTACGTGATACCCTAAAGCCTTTAACTCCGACTGACTACAAGGGAAAAGATCTGCATATTTGTATCTATCTATCAACAAAGCTGTGTCTTTACCCTCAAATTCTTGTATCTACAAAGTAAAAATCACTGTTCTGAACACATAAACAATTTATAAAATTAGAGAAGATACATGTAAAGTCGAATATTCATTCAAAAGCAATTAAAAGGAAAATTCAGTCAAAACCAGATTAACTTCAAATAAGGATTTGAAAACATATGACACTGTAAGAACGGAGGATATGAAAACATATGAAAACAATGACACTGTAAGAACGGAGGAAGATCCAACAAGTACTACTGTTTGACCCTCCTTTTCTGTGACAAGGTATTTCCTTGATTTTTCTTTAAATATTACACAAATCCATTAATATCATACATCATTCTTAAGAACTCCAAGGGTCGTAATAAGAAATCTGATTTTCAAAAATATTTTGATTTTGAATTTACCATCAAAATGTTTTTCTGTGGTATTTTCCATTATAAATGTCAACCATTACTGATATTTTAGTCTTTTTAGCTCACCTGTCACTTAGTGACAAGGTGAGCTTTTGTGATCACCCTTCGTCCGTCCGTCCGTGCGTCAACAATTTCTTGTCTGCACGATAGTGGTTTCATTTACGATTTTATTTTAACCAAACTTGCACACAACTTGTATTACCATAAGATCACGGTTCCTTTCTTGAACTGGCCAGATCCCATTATGGGTTACAGAGTTATGGCCCCTGAAAGGGCCAAAATTAGCTGTTTTGACCTGGTCTGCACAATAGCAGCTTTATTTTTGATTTGATTTTTACCAAACTGGCACACAAGTTGAACCACCATAAATCTTGGTTCCTTTCTTGAACTGGCCAGATTCCATTATGGGTTCCAGAGTAATGGCCCCTGAAAGAGCCAAAATTAGCTATTTTGACCTTTTCTGCACAATAGCAGCTTCATTTATGATTTTATTTTAACCAAACTTGCACACAACTTGTATCACCACAAGATCTTGGTTCCTTTATTGAACTGGCCAGATTCCCTTTTGGGTTCCAGAGTTATGGCGCCTGAAAGGGCCAGAATTAGCTATTTTGACCTTGTCTGCACAACAGCAGCTTCATTTACGATTTGAATTTAATCAAACTTGCAAAAAACTTGTGTCACCATAAGATCTCGATTGCTTTCTTGAACCGGCCAGATCCCATAATGGGTTCCAGAGTTATGGCCCCTGAAAGGGCCAAAATTAGCTATTTTGACCTTGTTTGCACAATAGCAGCTTCATTTATGATTTGATTTTAACCAAACTTGCACACAACTTGTATCACCACAAGATCTTGGTTCCTTTCTTGAACTTGTCAGATTTCATCATGGGTTCCAGAGTTATGGCCCCTTAAAGGTCCAAAATTGGCTATTTTGGTTTTTGCAGCCATATAGAGACTTCATTTATGGTTTTATTTGATACAAACTTCCAAAATATCTTCAACAACAATAAATCTTGGATTCCATGACAAATCAGATCCAATCGTAGGTTCCAGAGTTATTTTATATCTGATTACCTCCCCTGATTGTAATCAAAATGGATTTATATCAGTAAGTACTTATAGGACTTATTTGAAATTTCATTATTGACATTAGTTGGACTGAGCCAATCTGTATAGATAACTATGGACTGATTTTATGTCAAATTACCTCCCTTTTTTTCAAATTAAAATGGGTATATCTCCGTAACTAATGAAGATACTGATCTGAAATTTCATTTATGTCAACAGATTTATTTGGCAGATCATTCTTTTGTTCACTTACAATATTTTTTTTTTCAATTACTTCCCTTTTACGTTACTATAAATAGCTTATTTTTAGTAACTTTTTTATTATTGGCCGTAGGGAAAAACCGAGACCACTTTTCTGTGGTACAACATGGATGGTACCTCCAATTTTAGGTGTATTTTGACATACCTGTACCTTGTAAGAATGTATTTTTCTTTTTGGTTAAATTTCTTCCCTTTGTTGTTCCTGTCCTTTGGATTTAGATTTTTTTTCTGAGGACCTTCTTGTCCTCAAGCGCAATGATAACAGGTGAGCGATATAGGGCCATCATGGCCCCCTTGTTTTCTTTTCAAATTCAATTTTATTTGTGAATGGATTGTCGTAAAACTTTCAATATCTTGGCAAAAAAAACAACATTTCCATGAAAACATTCTGAAAAATTTCTAAAACAGTTTGGTTTTTGAAACTGTGATGTTGTCTGAATTTTATAAAGGGAGAATATATTTCTGGCCTTAAAATGGACATTACTAAAGACAGTTTTTGAAATTCAAATAGATCCTATTACCACCCAAATATACCATTGAAATGATGTATATTTTATTTCTAGGTCTTACAAAATAAGGCCACAATTCACCAAAGACCTTGTTATGAATTATGAAGATCAAACAGTAACCATTATTTCAGGCAGGCACCTGCACCAGCTAGATGACTTCCTCATGAATATACTTCAACTGTGAGATTATGTTTTTTCACTTATTTCAACCACTGGCAATGGACACCCCTATCAAAGTGGGATTACATTTTTATCAATTTACTAGTCAGCACAATGTTCATACCTTTTCAATAGCTTGAGATCTACGTTTCTCCACTTTGAGTATACTAGCTAAATCACCAACCTCCGATTCAAAGGCAAGAAAACGACTCCATATATCTCTGTGAAAAGAGTATTATCATATAAACACAGATATCAATATAAACACGATAATTTTCCAAGTAAACTATTTGTAAAAAGATATTCTTTTTTTGCAAGGTAATGGCCAATTGACCCAATGAGACAGCCTGTTTACTGGATTACGGCTGTTCTGTGCCATTGTACTTTCAAAGACCATGTTTTAAGTCAGACAACTGACCAAACAATTGAAAACATTCTTTACAGCTGTTCTCTGTGTTATTTTTGTGCATCTGTTCTGTCAGTTCAAAAGCTGATCCCGCTTCTGTTACAAATTTATATGTTTTGCGTTGTTATTTTTTTCTTTTTCCTTTGAAAATCAAGACACCAATCCTTTTAAATGACAAGATGGATTAACTTTGCAAATTCTTTTCTATTTCTACTGTGATTGTCCCAATCTTTAAAATTACTTACATTGATTTTTCTGGAGGTATTTGACCTGATGACAGCACTCTTTCAAACAGCACTCTTGTATTGTTATCCTCTAAAATGTAGTATAATTTATATAGACAAGAGCATCGCCTTGCGGGTGCTGACGCTCATCTGATTTTTTTTGTGTAATAGAAATATTGTCCTACCCATGATTTTCTAAGTCTAAAAAGGGCCATCATTCTTGCAAAAAGCAGAATAGAGTTATGTTTCTTGATGTACAGTGTCCACTTATGATGGTGAAAAACTGTTGCAAGTTTTAAAGCAATAGCTTTGATAGTTTATAAGAAAAGTTGACTTAAACATAATACTCAACCAAGAAAATGATTTTCTAAGTCCAAAAGGGGCAATAATTATTGCAAAAAGCAGGATGGAGTTATGTTGCTTGCTGTACAGGGTCAGCTTATGATGGTGAACAAGTGTTGCAAGTTTCAAAGCAATAGCTTAGATAATTTAAGAGAAAAAGTTGACCTAAACATAAAACTTAACCAAGAAATCTGATATTTTCTAAGTCCAAAAGGGGCCATAAATCTTGCAAAAAGCAGGATGGAGTTATGTTTCTTGCTGTACAGGGTCAACTTATGATGGTGAACAAGTGTTGCAAGTTTTAAAGCAATAGCTTTGATAGTTTAGGATAAAACTGACCTAAACATAAAACTTAACCAAGAAAACTGATTTTCTGAGTCCAAAAGGGGCAATAAATCTTGCAAAAAGCAAGATGGAGTTATGTTTCTTAATGTACAGGGTCTGCTTATGATGGTGAACAAGTATTCCAAGTTTCAAAGCAATAGCTTTGATAGTTTAGGAGAAAAGTTGACCTAAACATAAAACTTAACCAAGAAATCTGATATTTTCTAAGTACAAAAGGGGCCATAAATCTTGCAAAAAGCAAGATGGAGTTATGTTTCTTGCTATACAGGGTCAGCTTATGATGGTGAACAAGTATTCCAAGTTTCAAAGCAATAGCTTTGATAGTTTAGGAGAAAAGCTGACCTAAACATAAAACTTAACCAGGCAACGCCGACGCCAACGCCGACAACCGCTCAAGTGATGACAATAACTCATCATTTTTTTTCCAAAAATCAGATGAGCTAAAAATAAATACATACATACAGTGCAACATTTGTATAGTTAATACCAGAAAGAAGACAATAACAGTTTTATTCTACTTCAAAAAGACTTTAGCACCTGTGTCAGATCATCTTTTACCTGTGTAATAGATCATCTTGTACATGTGAAACAATTCCTCTTGTATCTGCCTAAAATATTACCTAGTACATGTGTAACACATTATCTAAGTACTCATGTAACAGATCATCTAGTACCAGTGTAAAAGATCATCTACACCAATCAGGAACAAAATCTCCATTTAAGTTATCCGTTTAAAACATTAAATATCAACAAGGTCTTCTGCTTGAGATATTACTATTCAAAGCTTTTAAAGTTTAATCTTAATTTTTATTTCACATTTTGATACATTTCTCTTCTCAACCAAATTAATAATTTAGAATGTAAGAATGGAGATTACTTCATAATTAATCAAAACAGAGGGACTGTTATGGTTCTTAGGTCCTTTTATTTCATAGGAGCAAATGTCATGTTTTGTACAAACAAATGATTCCTGAAAAATATTTTTTGGTGGTAGTATAACAAGATATCAAAGTTTAGACTGCTCTATGAAAATATCTTCCATATCCAAAATGATGTATAAATAGTTGAACATATCAACAGAACTATATAAAATAAATACAATACCATTTAGATGGGACATGAAGTCCACATAGGCTCTGATATAATCTGGAACATCACCAAATTTCTTTAATCCCAGCTCAAATATTTTTAATGCTACTGTCTTTTCCTGTAATTAGAACAAATTGCAAGGAAATCAGTTGATCTGACTGATATTCCCAGATGGTGTTTAGTCACAAGATTAAATGCATGTAGCTTGTTTTAGAAATGTGCAAATTTGAGAAAATTCTGCATGTTCTTGTGACAGAGATAAAGTTCTTGCGATCTTCACTTTGTTTTAACAGTGATATATAATAAAGACTGCAAGTTACAATGAAATACCTTCAGTACTCTTAAATATTTACACCAGACAATAATAAATTATGCTTACTAAGAAAGAGAGAAATAGACAGAGAATAATTCTGTATACATTGAGGAAGGATAACGATTCTTGCACTCACTGCGAAACCTTAACCAAAAAGATGTCTGTCTCTTACTGAGATCAATCCTTATTTGAGGTTTGATGATTACAGGGGCAGTAGTTAAGAAAGTATCATGAAATTGAGAAGCTTAACATAAAACATGAACCAAGAGTATTATCAAATCTGACCACAGAGACCATAACCTTTGAGGAAGATGACCCTAAACCAAAAGATGTCTGCCCCTTATTCTTAGACTATCAATCCTGTGAGATTATTCTATCAATCTTTCTGTGAGGTTTGATGATTACTGGTTAATGTGAAGATGGATAGTAATAGGGACTGTAGTTCAGAAGATATAGTCGAACTGAGACGCTTGCCACAAAACTATGGGTGACGCCAAAGTCAATTTTGCACCCGGTTAGTAAATGTCGATCCTGCATCCGGTTTAGTACAATGAAGTGTTGCTTATTCTCTTATAGTCGAGGAGAACCTCATTCTATTGTTTAACCAGTAAAAGATCATTATAAGGCTTCGTACCTATTAAATTTCATTCAATATCCCATACATAATTTATGAGAACTAGTCCATACAAATTTTATCTAAAAATTATCATTAAAGGCCCAAACTCTGCAAAAAATAACTTGACAGGTGTATGCCTAAAACATGCGCACCTCTTCTTCATAGTAAAGCTTCCTGTGAAGTTTTGACGAGTTCTAGAGAGTGGTTTCCCACGAATAGTCCAGACAAGACAGTCGGGACGGATGGACACATGGATGGACAAGGCAACTATATGCTCCCCTAAATATTCTCAGGATACATAAAAAAGAAATAATATGACTGTGTATTTCTTCACCTGAAATTACAATACCTATAGTTTCAAATTTGTAAAATCAATTAGTATCATTGTTTTGTGTCAAAAGTTGTACCTAATGTTCCATATTAATCTATCAGAAGTAGACAATATCAGTTTACATGTTTATTCCCATCTGCAGCCAGAAATAATGACACCCACTCAAGAAAGAAATTTACAGACCTTACTACAGTAGTACTCCATCAGAGCGGCTGCAACAAATACATGGTAAGTGGAACGTTTATCTTCTCTTGCTAATTTAAACACCTGCCTCGCAGACTTTATACCTTCAGCTCTCCTAGCAAACTTCATATACTGTATATACACCTGCAAAAAACATCACCAAATAAAAACATGATTTCCCAATACAATGTAAATAGGTTATGCTCAACTTAATAATTTTCTGAATTTCTGGAAATTCTTTCATACCTTTACAAGCAAGTTTTTAACAACTTATAAAAAGTTGCCAATGTAACAAGGACTAAAACCACTAATAATCATAGTTTTCCCATGTGTTCTATTGTTCTCATACTTGTGTATGTTACCTAAATATGTAAATGTGATGTTAGTTTGTATTATATTTACATACAGTCCCATTTATACAAACTAAATCACCACCATAATATACCAGACCAGTTACGGCAAAGCGCCTAGTAGTACAAAAGAGCATGCACATGCCACAGCAAGTCCACTAACCCAATAAAAGATTTATATACGTGCCCGAATTGTACCACATATTCGTACTGGTTCAACATTTGCATATATACTCAAATCTCTGTTTTCTCGTCTCAGAAATCTCTGTTTTCATGTCTCACAAATCAGTTGTGATATTTTAGTCTTTTTAACTGATTGGGACCAGAGAAACTATATTTTCTCTCTTTGAAAGTTAACTGGATCTCGGGGATACATTGAATCTATAGTTTGCATTAAGGGATATACAGTCGAATATCGTTACCTCGATATCGGTTAGCTCGAAACTCCAGATAACACGATGTGTTTTAGTCGGTCCTGATTTTTCCCTAATTATTTTAATGTAATTATTTATCAATACCTCGATATGATTAGCTCGATGAGATTTTTCAGTCCCGTCAACTTACCTGTACTGTTTTTACACCTGGTTTTGTCGATATCACAGCTTGTTAAAAAATATCCATGCTATTTGTAAAGTGTGAAATTAAACCTGTTGTTGTCCAGTGATGTATTAATCATGTTCAAAATAGTTTGTGTGTTTGTTTTGTTTGTTATTTAATCTTTAATCCAATTTAAATGTCAGGAAGTTTGCATTTAATTCCCAATAATTAGTGTTATAAAACACCGTACAAGCAGGAAAGCTGTTTTCAAATATAACAACTAATTTGGATGAAATATTTTCTGTTTGACGGAGTAAAAATCTGCCATTTAGGATTGAGTAACAATATGCGTAATTAACTGGCAAATTTTCGTTATTGAAGCACAGTCAAAATGACTACTCAACTAGGAACGTTAACGCTGCATTCAGACTCGTTTAGAGAAGGAATAAAAATGCTTATGTTTAAACGTATATTTTGAAAAATTAAAAAGTTGTATGTATGTATTTAAGTAAGATATTTTATTTGTAGATAAAATTAAAATCGTATTTACGTTTTATATTATTTCTTTCCCCTTTCAAACCCTCTGAAAAAAAAAAACAAGCATTGGATATAATGACAATATAGACGTCCAACACAAGTACAAAGAAGTCCCAGATAGTCGATATCATTACGTCGAACTTCGGATACGTCGATGCAATTTTTACAGTCCCTTGAATATCGAGGTAACGGTATTCAACTGTAATTAAATTCAGAACAGTTGACTTTTCCATATGATAAATCATTATGTAGTAGAGAGAATTTATACAAACTAAATCACCACCACAATATACCTGACCAATTACGGCAAGGCATCCATGTGCACTTGGTAAAATATACTTGTGTGTTTGGATTTAACATCATTTTTACATATATTTCAGTCATAAACGCTGGTGTCTACTTGTAGCAGTGGTCACAATGCCCAACTTTATAGTACTGCCTCACTGGAATATCACACCATAGATACGTGAACCCATCTGGTCACATTATGACCCCACCTGGTCACATTATACACCAGGCTGACCAGTCCTAGAGCTATCCTCTTAATGCTGATTGCCAAGCGAAGAAGCTACCAATATCATTTCTCACATCATTGGAATGGTGAAAGCAGGGAGCCAACCCATGATTCCTGCACTCAAAACGGGCTTTCATCCACTAGGCTACAGTCCGTTAATTCAACCTGCAAATGTACTATCTGTGCCCTTATTTTCAGTATCAAGGTGCATACTTTGTGCCTTTGCTGGTAACTGCTGTTGCATGTACTGATGTATCTTACCATGTTTATGTGAAATGAATGATTTGTTAGACTTGCACTTTGTAAAATATACTTTGATGGTTTGCACCTGAAGTTTTGCCCTTGTTCAAGGTATTTTGTAACTTTGCAGGCCAAATTCGCACCATAAGAAATGGAAGAGATCTACACAACAACAAGTATTAAAATGCCTTAAATATACACTGACAATGTTAATGGCAACATACATACCAGTGATGGGTCTATAGATTCTACAGCTACACATCTTTTATAAATGCTGTGAACTTTTTCATACTTCATCCGGCTCTGAAATAATCATGTACATGCATTAAACCAAGTAAACAAATCAAATAAACCGTAAGGAAGATACACTGTATAACAAGAGCACAGCCTTGCGGGTGCTGACGCTCATCTGATTTTTTTTGTGTAATAGAAATATTGTCCTACCCATGATTTTCTAAGTCTAAAAAGGGCCATCATTCTTGCAAAAAGCAGGATAGAGTTATGTTTCTTGATGTTCAGTGTCCACTTATGATGGTGGAAAACTGTTGCAAGTTTTAAAGCAATAGCTTTGATAGTTTATGAGAAAAGTTGACTTAAACATAATACTCAACCAAGAAAATGATTTTCTAAGTCCAAAAGGGGCAATAATTATTGCAAAAAGCAGGATGGAGTTATGTTGCTTGCTGTACAGGGTCAGCTTATGATGGTCAACAAGTGTTGCAAGTTTCAAAGCAATAGCTTTGATAGTTTAAGAGAAAAAGTTGACCTAAACATAAAACTTAACCAAGAAATCTGATATTTTCTAAGTCCAAAAAGGGCCATACATTTTGCAAAAAGCAGGATGGAGTTATGTTTCTTGCTGTACAGGGTCAACTTATGATGGTGAACAAGTGTTGCAAGTTTTAAAGCAATAGCTTTTATAGTTTAGGATAAAAGCTGACCTAAACATAAAACTTAACCAAGAAAACTGATTTTCTAAGTCCAAAAGGGGCAATAAATCTTGCAAAAAGCAAGATGGAGTTATGTTTCTTGATGTACAGGGTCTGCTTATGATGGTGAACAAGTATTTCAAGTTTCAAAGTAATAGCTTTGATAGTTTAGGAGAAAAGTTGACCTAAACATAAAACTTAACCAAGAAAACTGATTTTCTAAGTCCAAAAGGGGCAATAAATCTTGCAAAAAGCAAGATGGAGTTATGTTTCTTGATGTACAGGGTCTGCTTATGATGGTGAACAAGTATTTCAAGTTTCAAAGTAATAGCTTTGATAGTTTAGGAGAAAAGTTGACCTAAACATAAAACTTAACCAAGAAATCTGATATTTTCTAAGTCCAAAAGGGGCCATAAATCTTGCAAAAAGCAAGATGGAGTTATGTTTCTTGCTATACAGGGTCAGCTCATGATGGTGAACAAGTATTCCAAGTTTCAAAGCAATAGCTTTGATAGTTTAGGAGAAAAGCTGACCTAAACATAAAACTTAACCAGGCAACGCCGACGCCAACAACCGCTCAAGTGATGACAATAACTCATCATTTTTTTTCAAAAAATCAGATGAGCTAATAAAACTGATAGGGCAGTCAATGTTAATCTTGATATCACTGTACTGCAGGATTCCTACACTTTTTAGGTCATAAAATTCTAAAAATACCAAAACAAAACAAGAGCTGTCCATAAGACAGCGTGCTTGACTTTTCTCAGTGCTTGACTCTGAATTAGAGCTTTGCCAGTAAAAAAATTCCAAGTTAAAAAGGGACATAACTCTGTCAAAATTATAATCAGAGTTATGGAAATTGTGTCTCCTGGTGCAGACTTTGATAGTAAATAACAATTTAGAATTTCAAGTCAAAAGCTTTAATAGTAACAGAAATATTTGACTTTTAACAAAAAATTCTAAGTTAGAAAGTGGCATAATTCTGTCAAAATTCAAATCAGAGTTATGGGGACTGTGTCTCCTGGTGCAGACTGTGGTAATAAGTATTTTAAGTTTCAAGTCAAAAGCTTTGATAATAACAGAGATATTTGACTTTATCGGAATCTTTAACCAAAACTACTAAGTTAAAAAGGGGCATAATTCTGTCAAAATTCAAATCAGAGTTATGGGAATTGTGTCTCCTGGTGTAGACTTTGATTGTAAACAACTATTTTGAGTTTCAAATAAAAAGATTTAATAGTAACAGAGATATTTGACTTTACAATTTAAAAAAAAAAATCTAAGTTAAAAAGGGGCATAATTCTGTCAAAATTCAATCAGAGTTATAGGGATTGTTTCTCCTGGTGTAGACTTTGATGGTAAATAAGTACTTTAAGTTTCAAGTCAATAACTTTGATAGTAACTGAGATATTTGACTTTATAACAAGAGCTGTCGGAGGACAGCAACGCTCGACTATTCAACAGCCTTGTTGATTGAATAAATACGAGTCGAAAAAGGGACATAATTTAGTAAAAAAGCAAAACAGGGTTATGGAACCTGCATAGTGCTTATCAGCTCAGGACAGTGGACAAGTGTGTGAAGTTTCAATCCATTCCCATTAGTGGGTACTAAGATACCAGCTTACATAATAGGAATTTAACCAAAAACTCCTAAGTCGAAAAAGGGGCATAATTTTGTAAAATGTGAAGTTGAGTTATTGACCCTTTGCATTGCATGTCATATCATGACAGTGAACAACTGTGTGCAATTTCAATCCTTTCCTATTAGTGGATACTGAGATACCAGCTTACATACAAAAACTTAACCAAAAATTTCTATGTTGAAAAAGGGGCATAATTTTGAAAAAAAGCAAAATAAAGTTATGGGACCTGCTTTGTGCATGTCAGATCATAACAGTGAACAAGTGTGTGAAGTTTCAATCCATTCCAATTAGTGAGTACTGAGATACCAGCTTACATACAAAACCTTAACCAAAAAATTCTAAGTCGAAAAAGGAGCATAATTTTGTAAAAAAGCAAAATAGAGTTATGGAACCTGTGCAATGTAAGTCAGTTTATCACAGTAAATAAGTTTGTGAAGTTTCAATCCATTCCCACAAGTGGTTACTGAGATACCAGCTTACATACAAAACCTTAACCAAAATTTTCTAAGTCGAAAAAGGGGCATAATTTTGTAAAAAAGCATAATAGAGTTATGGAACCTGTGCAATGTAGGTCAGTTTATCACAGTGAATAAGTGTGTGAAGTTTCCATCCATTCCCACAAGTGGTTGCTGAGATACCAGCTTACATACAAAAACTTAACCAAATCGGGACGCGGACGCGGACGCATGGGCGAGTCCAATAGCTCTACTATTCTATGAATAGTCGAGCTAAAAAACTTTAACCAAAATTTCCAAGTTAAAAAGGGGCATAATTCTGTCAAAATTCAAAATAGAGTTATGGGGATTGTTTCTACTGGTGTAGACTTTGATAGTAAATTACTATTTTAAGTTTCAAGTCAATAGCTTTGATAGTAACAGAGATACTTGACTTTATCAAAAACTTTAACCAACGGCGACGCCGACGCTGGGGCGAGTGCAATAGCTCTACTTTTCTTCGAAAAGTCGAGCTAATGATGTCCAAAACTTTGTCATACATGTTCTGTCACTTTGGTTACATTTATTGAGGCTATATAACTTTCTTTAAAAACAAAAGCAATGCTTGACTATTCAACAGCATTGTCAAATGAATAAATATACAATTCAAAAAAGGGGCATAGTTTTGTAGAATTACAAAACAGGGCTATGGAACCTGTACAATGCATATCAGCTCATGACAGTGGACAAGTGTGTGAAGATTCAATCCATTCCCATAAGAGGGTACTGAGATACCAGCTCACATACAAAAACCTGACCATAAAACTACTGAGTCGAAAAAGGCGCATAATTTTGTAAAAATGCCAAGTAGAGTTACGGACCCTGTGCATAGCATGTCAGATCATGAAAGTGAACACGGGGTCACACATTAAACTGGAATCCACCTAAAAACCGGAATACACTTTCCATAACCGGAATACACCTGTATTTTTTAAGTTTTGTGTTTTAAGTTTTTTTTTTGACGGTTTTTGATATAATTAAATCATATATGATGTGATGTTTAGAGATTACCTCTTCAAAATCTGCGTAGGTGAAGTATATGAGCATGTTTGCTTTCATTGTTGTTGTGATTGCTCTCTCAAACAGAGCAGCTGCTTCATCAGCAAACATCTTACCAGCATTCTGGTCCTGTAATATATTAGGTTTACAGTCAAAGGAAGTTTACAATAAGCAAGATTTACTTAAATAATTCATGAGAAATAGTAAAAGCAACATGGAGCAATTAGTGGAATTCTAGGGTCATTCGGGACTTAAATTGGCAGCCTTCGCTGTGGGAACCGTTAAACAACCTGATCTACAGGGTCAGAATTCAATTTCTTTTTGCACTTGCAAATTTTTGAGTACAAAATATTTTAACTTGCAAAATATCAACTTCACTCGCAATTTTGTTCAACCATATTAGGTAGGAACTTTATATACATAAATACTTTCATATTAATTTGGTAACAACAGTGATATGGTGAAACAAGAGCTGTCTCCATAGGATGACACATGCCCCCGATGGCACTTTGAATGAATAGTTATGGCCGATGTTAGAGTTTAGGAACTTTGACCTGGGTCTTGCGCGCGACACGTCGTCTTACTGTGGTACACATTCATGCCCAATAATTTTAAAATCCATGCATGAATGACAAAGATATGGACCAGACACGCCCATCAATGCATTATCATGAAAAATGACCTTTAACGTCTAAATGTGACCTTGACCTTTGAGCTACGGACCTGGGTCTTGCACGTGACACGTCGTCTTACTGTGGTACACATTCATGCCAAGTTATTTGAAAATCCATCCACTGATGACAAAGATATGGACCGGACACGCCCATCAATGCACTATCAGGAAATATGACCTTTAACGTCTAAGTGTGACCTTGACCTTTGAGCTACGGACCTGGGTCTTGCGCGCGACACGTCGTCTTATTACGGTACACATTCATGCCAAGTTATTTGAAAATCCATCCATGGATGACAAAGATATGGACTGGACACGAAAATTGCGGACAGATCGACAGACTGACAGATGGTTCAAAAACTATATGCCTCCCTTCGGGGACATAAAAACATCAAAATTAAATTGAAATTCTAAGTAAAATGGGGATATAATTCACGAAATATTTGCACCAGAGTTATGTACATTGTGTCATATGATGAGGACTATGATTTGGAAGAATTAGTTTAAGTTGGAATCAAATTCATTAAGTAATAACAAAGATATAACGAAAGTGCACCAACATTTACCTGAAATTCTAAGTAAAAAAAAAGGAGGCATAATTCATGATATATTGGTGAAAGCGTAATGACCCTTGTGTCAAATGATGTGACTGATGATGTGGTACAACTATTTTAAGTTTGAATCAAATCAGTTTAGTAATAACAGATAGTGAAAAGTGCACCAAAACTTTAACCTGAAATTTCAAGTAAAAAGGAGGCTTGTTCATAATATGGTACTTAAAGTCTTAATCAAATCCATTTGGTAATAACAGATATAGAGTGAAAGTGCATCAGAACTTTAATCTGAAATTTTATGTAAAAAGGGGAAAGAGTTTTGACTCTTGAGTTGTATGTTGTGAGTGATGATGTTGAACAATTGTTTAAGTTTGATTCAAATTCCTTCTGTAATGACAGAGATATCGTGAAAATGCATCAAAATTAACCTAAAACTACAAAGTGTTTTTGTCCCAAAAACGTATGTCTCCCCCCTATGTCTTCTAAGAATGGAAGAGGGGCATGTTTGTTGGTATGCACTGCTGGGATTGGTACTGATCACCCCTGTGAAATTTCGTCGAAATCCAGCCAGCAGTTTGATCTGTGAAAACCGGACAAGATTTTCCTATTTTTAGCTTTGGCGGCCATTTTGTGCAGCGAAGTGGAATGTGTTGGTGATATGCACAACAAGGCTTGGTACTGATCACTCCTGTGAAGTTTCGTCGAAATCCGGACAGCAGTTTCACCTGTGAAAGCAAGACAAGGTTTTTAGCTTTTGCGGCCATTTTCTGCAGCGAAGCGGAACATGCCGGTGATATGCACAACTAGGCTTGGTACTGACCACTCATTTTAAGTTCGTCAAAATCCAGCCAGCAGTTTGACCTGTGAACGCTGGACAAGCTTAATGCGGATGGATGGACAGACAGAAGGCAAAAACAATATGTCTCCCCCATCTATGGGAAACATAATTCTAAGTTGAGGTTAGCAAAAATTAAACCCTCGCAAAAAATTCTGCTTGTACATACAACACTATAAAACTTACTCCTTTTTCTGTCAATATTTTGCTGGACTGTTCTAAATAGTTGGCTGCCTCTATCCATACATCAGGGTGATATGCCAAACAAAGAAGTGACTGTTCATATGCAAACATAACTGAAAATATAAAAATTGACTGAAGTTTAAGACAAACTTAACGATAGATAAAACTATAGATTGCTTTGGAAACTAGATGTGTGTCCATTAGACACTGACACTTCCACTACTTGTCACTATACAGTTACATGTTACTTGCTGACAATGCAAGTCTAAACAAACTTTCATATTACCCTGACTTGGGCTGTAAGCGCTATAAAACTTCCTCAAGAAACACAAGATAAAAGAAACTGAAAGAATAAAGTAGTATTTTTTTGTAGGGACAAATAGGGAAAACTAGCCCGGCCCCCCTCCCCTAGTGGCCATGCTTTTAAATGAAACAATGAATTTGGTAGTGTCATCCAAGGAATACTGCTGTGAAATTATTTTAACACTCAGCTCATGGATCCAGAGAAGAATTTCAAAGTTTTCCATAGTGATATAGAGAGAAACTAGAATGATCTAAAGGAATTTGGAAGTGTCACCTAAGTAACATTTCTGTGAAATCATTTAGAAATCAGACCAGAAGTTTCAATGGAAAAGATTTTTAAAGTTTGTCCCTGTCGATTGCCGTGGCAACAAGAATTCTGCACAGTAGACCTAGATTTGTCAGACAGATGGCAGACAAACATTCAACGTTCACATGTTTCTAACAATCTAAAAAGGTGTTTAATTTTTTTTAAAGTTTGTGTTACAAATTTCAATGGTATTTAATACAAGTACCCACCCCTTTTTGTGATGAGAGCCTGGTCTTCTGTTCTGAGAGGGTTACTCTTTTCCCAGGCAATATACTTCTTCCATAATTCAACCTGTAAATATTAGAAATAGTATGTAGGCGTATTTTATGTAATTACTTTCGGACTTCAAAAATGCTAGCATTTCTATAGTTTGATTGATATGTCACTGTAATTTTAGAAAAGTAGTCTGAACAAAATTTTGTTGTGGATTTGAGTTTACAGTGCGCTAACACAGTACAGCTTACAAGGCATGAAACAGGACTAAAATTTTGGTTTCACATATCATTAACATAAAAATAAAAATATGTTATATGGATTAAAAAACTTTTATACTTGTGGAAAATCAGAGATGCAACAAAACCAAGTGTTCGGACTTGTACGTCTCCTCTTAAATCATGCAAGGGTAAAACAATTGTTTCAATTCTTTTCATACGCAAGCTATCCTAGAAAACTTTTGTGACAGACGAACAATAATCAATATATCTTCCTATACATGGGGAGATATAATGATAACTTCAACTTACCTGTGTAGCTTCCTCAGGTGAATTTGTGGGATGGACAGAAGGGAGGTTTCTGTTAAGACCCCTGGTAACAACCTCGTATTCCTTTGACACACGTCTAGCGTTCATGTAGTCCCTTCCTCTATCTTCTATCATCTTCTTGGCTATCAGTGGATTTATACTCTGGTAATGAAACATAAATTTTTATGTTATATTGGCATATGTACAATGTTTTAGTCTGTTTCTTCAAAGTACTAAATACTTTATGCCATATCTATATTCACTGTAAGATTTAAGGAGGGTTGAGAGCGAAACTATTCTATCCGATTCTATTTCTATATACAGATAGACAAAATTCGCTCTAAGCCCTCGAATTATTATGTACATTTTATGAGATTACAAACTGACTTTGCTCACAATACTCCATCTCCATGAGGGTAATATTTACTCCTAATATATAAGAAGATTGCTCTATGCATGTCAAAAGTTATTGTCCAGACAAAATTGGATGGACACTTGCACTAACATATGCACATGATACTAGAACATCCATTGTGATAACTTTGTGGAGCTCGCTGCAAGTGGGCTTGACAAACAGATATAATTCCATTAAAATGAAAGCAACAGCTATGGAACCTATGTCACTCCACCAGTATTATCATGGCAAAAAAGTGAGTGAAGTTGTGATGTGAGATACTAACTCCGTGATAATCATGAATGAACTAGAAAATGCTTTTGTAAAAAAGCGCATGTCTCCCCCAATGCAAAGTCCTATAGGCACGAAGTCAATAGGGGTCAGGAGCGAAAGTCAAAGAGACACTGATGGTTGGCTGCAATAGGGATCATCTATTTGGCATGTCCAGTCATTCCGCTAAATTTCAACACTAGTGGCCTAGTGGTTCTCAAGTCACTGTTCAGGCTCCTGTGACCTTGACCTTTGATCAAGTGACCTCAAAATAAATAGGGGTCATCTACTCTGCATGTCCAATCATCCTATTAAGTTTTAACATTGTAGGTCAAGTGGTTCTCAAGTTGTTTCCAAAAAATAATTTTACATGAACAGGCCACTGTGACCTTGACCTTTATTAGACTGACCCCAAAATCAATAGGGGTCATCTACTCTGCATGTTCAATCATCCTATGAAGTTTCAACATTCTGGGTCAAGTGGTTCTCAAGTTACTGATTGGAACTGGTTATCAATGTTCAGGCCCCTGTGACCTTGACCTTTAACGGAGTGACCCCAAAAACAATAAGGGTCATTTACTCTGCATGAACAATCATCCTATGAAGTTTCAACATTCTGGGTCGAGAGGTTCTCAAGTTATTGACTGGAAATGGTTTTCCATGTTCAGGCCCCTGTGGCCTTGACCTTTAACAGAGTGACCCTAAAATCGTTAGGGTTCATCTACTCTGCATGACCAATCATCCTATGAAGTTTCAACATTTGGGGTCAAGTGGTTCTCTAGTTATTGATTGGAAATGGTTTTCAATGTTCAGGCCCCTGTGACCTTGACCTTTGGCGGAGTGACCCCAAAATCGATAGGGGTCATCTACTCTTCATGACCAATCATCCTATGAAGTTTCAACATTCTGGGTCAAGTGGTTCTCTAGTTATTGATCGGAAATGGTTTTCAATGTTTAGGCCCCTGTGACCTTGACCTTTGATGTAGTGACCCCAAAAACAATAGGGGTCGTCTACTCCAGCAGCCCTACAACCCTATTAAGTTTGAAAATTCTAGGTCAAATGGGTCTCCAGTTATTGCTCGGAAATGAAGTGTGACGTACGGACGGACGGAAGGACGGACAGGGCAAAAACAATATGTCTCCTGGGGGAGACATAAATCCCAGGAGACATAAATACTGTTGAAACAAAAATGAAAACAAGAGCTGTTTGTAAAACATATGCCTCCATGACTTTTCACCGGAGGCAACTGGGTATTTAATTTTGCAGCTGTGACCTTGACCTTTGACCTCAAAACATCAGGGGTCATTACTGAGTACAGACAACCATCCTATGAAGATTGACAGCCAAAGGCTTCTTTGATTATTGAGCAGAAACTACATTCAGCCTAGAGGTCACTGTGACCTTGACTTTTGACCTACTGACCACCAAAAACAATTAATGTCATCTACTAACCACAGGAAATTCATTTTTATGCTTTCTTTAGTCATTGAGCAGAAACTTAAGTCTCTAAGTTATTGTGGACTTGAACTTTGACCTAACAACTCCTACAGCAATAAGGGACATACTTGTCATGGGCAATCATTCTACAAAGTTTGACAACTGCAAGCGAAAGCATTCTTTTGTTCTTGAGCAGAAACCTTTTCAAGTCTATAGGTCACTGTGGCCTTGACCTTTGCCCAAACCCTAAACACTTTAGGGATCACCTATTGACCAAAGGCAATGGTCCTGAAGTCTGACTACCGTACCTTTTTCAATCTAAAGGTCACTGTAACCTTGACATTTGATTAATGAAATTTGACTAATGCAAGATAAAACATTCTCTAGTTATTGACTGGAAACCAAATGGTCTACTGACAGACAGTCTGACTGTAACGGAAGGACGGACAACAGAAATTAAGCAAAACAATATATCTTCCATTCTTCAAAATGGGACATAAATACGGCTTAGTACAAAAAAAAGGCACAATTTAATTAAAACTGTAGTAAGAAATATGGTCTCCTATGTGATGTGGTTGGTATTATCATGGGGAAGACACAAAAGAAGTTTCATGTAGTTATGATGAGCAATAACCAAGATATGAACTACATGAGAATAGTAATGAAGGTGTCTACAAGGAAAGCTGACGCAATCAAAATGTGAAGCTTGTGTGCAGTAGGCCAAAGCATTCTTTACTAACTGGGCAGAAACCGTTTCCTGTCTCGAGGCAACCTTCAATTTACTCAACCCCAAAACAACACAGGTCATCTGCTGACCACAGCCATGAAGTTCAAAGACTGTACCAAAAAGCATTCTTGACTTATTGAGTGGAAGCCTTTTTTCAGTTTCAAGGCCAATGTGACCTTGACTATTGACCTACTACTGACCAAGGCAATCATCTACATGTTAGAAAGCTGTAGGTCTAAGAGTTCAATAGTTACTGAGCGGAATTCTTCTTAAGTCTAGAGATAACTACGACCTTGACCTCTGACGTATTATCCCCAATAAAGGAACCTACTACTGACCACAGGTAATCATCTTACTAAGTTCCAGTGTTATGAGACCAAGCTTTCTCTACTTATTGACTGGAAACCAAATGGTCTACTGACTTTCAAGTGTGACTGTTACCTTTGACTCACAGGCTAAGTGAAACAATTTTGCTAAGATATATGTGCTGGGTCTTTGACCCAGGCTGCAATAAAACAAGAGCACCGCCTTGCGGGTGCTGACGCTCATCTGATTTTTTTTTGTGTAATAGAAATATTGTCCTACCCATGATTTTCTAAGTCTAAAAAGGGGCATCATTCTTGCAAAAAGCAGGATAGAGTTATGTTTCTTGATGTTCAGTGGCCACATATGATGGTGAAAAACTGTTGCAAGTTTTAAAGCAATAGGTTTGATAGTTTATGAGAAAAGTGGACTTAAACATAACACTCAAGCAAGAAAATGACTTTCTAAGTCCAAAAGGGGCAATAATTATTGCAAAAAGCAGGATGGAGTTATGTTGCTTGCTGTACAGGGTCAGCTTATGATGGTGAACAAGTGTTGCAAGTTTCAAAGCAATAGCTTTGATAGTTTAAGAGAAAAAGTTGACCTAAACATAAAACTTAACCAAGAAATCTGATATTTTCTAAGTCCAAAAGGGGCCATAAATCTTGCAAAAAGCAGGATGGAGTTATGTTTCTTGCTTTACAGGGTCAACTTATGATGATGAACAAGTGTTGCAAGTTTTAAAGCAATAGCTTTGACAGTTTAGGAGAAAAGCTGACCTAAACATAAAACTTAACCAAGAAAACTGATTTTCTAAGTCCAAAAGGGGCAATAATTCTTGCAAAAAGCAAGATGGAATTAAGTTTCTTGATGTACAGGGTCTGCTTATGATGGTGAACAAGTATTCCAAGTTTCAAAGCAATAGCTTTGATAGTTTAGGAGAAAAGTTGACCTAAACATAAAACTTAACCAAGAAATCTGATATTTTCTAAGTACAAAAGGGGCCATAAATCTTGCAAAAATCAAGATGGAGTTATGTTTCTTGCTATACAGGGTTAGCTTATGATGGTGAACAAGTATTCCAAGTTTCAAAGCAATAGCTTTGATAGTTTAGGAGAAAAGTTGACCTAAACATAAAACTTAACCAGGCAACGCCGACACAGACGCCGACGCCGACAACCGCTCAAGTGATGACAATAACTCATCATTTTTTTTCAAAAAATCAGATGAGCTAAAAACTCAATATTTCATTTGCTTACATTTTCATATGTACCATAATCTTTCCACAATGCTTCAATGTTGATCATCGGGTTGACAACACCTCTCTGAAACACCTTCCGTACTGCTGTGATACGTTGATTCTCTGCATACGATCCTACTGCATCACTGAAATACCAAAACCATTCAGTTGCAATCAGTTGCTCTGTTATAGGAATGACTCCATTTCAACAATGATATAAAATCTGCAGTCAATTACATCCCAAGTGATGCTGTTATGCCATATAGAACAAGGTATGATAATCACCAAGGAAATAAAAGGTCTTACAAAGACACAAGGATTGTGGTGTAGCTGTGCCATACAGAACAAGTTTGTTTGTTTTGAGTTTAAAGCCATGATTCAACTGTATTTCAGTCATGTAACAGTGGGCAGTTAACCTAACCAGTGTTCCTAAATTCTGTACCAGTACAAACCTGTTCTCCGCAAGTAACTAACAACTTCCACACATGAATTATCAGAGGTGGAGGACGAATGATTTCAGACAAAGTGTCTTTTATCAAATCGTCATGGAGAACATACGCCCAGCCCGGGAATCGAACTCGTTACTCCACGATCCATAAATGTGTGCTCGTTCATCAAGAATACATTAGAGGACATACACTGACTTAAGGAATGAGGTTGTACAATAAAGAATGAGACACGGTGTTCATTAAGAATACAATAAAAGAACTTACACAGACTTGAGGAATGTGATGTAGTCATGCCATATAGAATGAGACATGATGTCCATCCCCATCTTGTCCAGGGCAAAGTCATAAGCTTGAGCCATCTTTTCCCTGTATAACAACATATAACATATTTTATGCACCATTTATGACAAACAAAAAAGAATTATAGAAACCTGTTCTTAATAATTTTTTTCTCCTGTTTAACTTTTTTCATTATTGGTCAAAGAAACGTTCGACAATAATTTTCCTTTAAAATGAAATAAGCTACTTTTACTTCTCAAGGTGGACATATGAAATTTTATTTGTCATTTAATAATCTAAATGACATGATTAAAACTAAGTTTTAAGTTAATAACAAATTTCAAGAGACTATTCAGTAATGATGGTCAGTCTCAGTTGGAATTTAACCTTAAAGTTTGAGTAAAATTGGTATTAAAATTTCAAACTCAAACTCAGCTGAGACAAAAAAATGTTTTGTGAACACGGGGCCTGGTGTTCAGTCGTGCAAGGTATTTCAATCATACACTGAAACAAACAAATATCCTCTATGTATTTGAATGTGATATAATAACTTCAGGTAACACTGTTGACCATTAACGTTTACTGAAGGATCAGAATGTAAACTGGGAACAATTTTCAATACCTACCTGTATAAATTGTGAGTGATAGACAGAGAGATAGGACAGAGAGGAAAGAAAGACTGTGATAGAGCATTCAAATATCATGTAAACATGTACATGTCAATTGAAATATTTATTTCAATTACACCAAACAAACAAAAATCTCATTCAAATTACAATCCACAATCTCTCTGTATAAAAATAAATTACAATCATCTTAAAATAAAATCTAAGACAAAACTCCAGCATAAAACTACATCTACATGTATTGCCTTCCAGACAATTCAAAATTGTAAATTCATTTAAAAATTATTACTAGACAATTATAATAGAAAAACAAGAGCTGTCCGTAAGACAGCCAAGCTCGACTATTCAAAATATTATCCCAGAAGCAGGAAAATATTACCCAAAAAGGTTAAATATCAAAAGAGTTTTAAGTTCAAAAGGGGGAATAATTTGACCAAAATGCATATCAGTTATGGGACTTGCTGCTATAAACTAGATTTATAACCCCGAAGACACATGTGAAGTTTCAAATCAATATCTGCATTAGTTTTGGAGATAGTAACTTGCATGTAAAACTTTAACCAAAATTTTCTAAGTCCAAAAGGGGGCATAATTTGCTCAAAATACATGTCAGAGTTATGAGTCTTGACCCAATGAGGTTGGTAATTGATCTAGAAAAAGAAAAAATAAGTTTCAAATCTATATGCCTTTTAGAAGTAGCTGTATGTACTTGCACGCAAAACTTTAACCAGAATTTTCTAAGTCCAAAAGGGGGCATAATTTGGCCAAAATGAAGGTCAGAGTTATGGGACTTGCTGCTATCAACTAGTTTTATAACCCCGAAGACACATGTGAAGTTTCAAATCAATATCTGCATTAGTTTTGGAGATAATAACATGCATGTAAAACTTTAACCAAAATTTTCTAAGTCTAAAAGGGGGCATAATTTGCTCAAAATACATGTCAGAGTTATGGGTCTTGACCCAATGAGGTTGGTAATTGATCTAGAAAAAGAAAAAATAAGTTTCAAATCTATATGCCTTTTAGAATAGCTGTATGTACTTGCACGCAAAACTTTAACCAGAATTTTCTAAGTCCAAAAGGGGGCATAATTTGGCCAAAATGAAGTCAGAGTTATGGGACTTGCTGCTATCAACTAGTTTATAACCCCGAAGACACATGTGAAGTTTCAAATCAATATCTGCATTAGTTTTGGAGATAGTAACTTGCATGTAAAACTTTAACCAAAATTTTCTAAGTCTAAAAGGGGGCATAATTTGCTCAAAATACATGTCAGAGTTATGGGTCTTGACCCAATGAGGTTGGTAATTGATCTAGAAAAAGAAAAAATAAGTTTCAAATCTATATGCCTTTTAGAAATAGCTGCATGTACTTGCACGCAAAACTTTAACCAGAATTTTCTAAGTCCAAAAGGGGGCATAATTTGGCCAAAATGAAAGTCAGAGTTATGGGACTTGCTGCTATCAACTAGATTTATAACCCCGAAGACACATGTGAAGTTTCAAATCAATATCTGCATTAGTTTTGGAGATAGTAACTTGCATGTAAAACTTTAACCAAAATTTTCTAAGTCCAAAAGGGGGCATAATTTGCTCAAAATACATGTCAGAGTTATGGGACTTGACCCAGAGAGGTTGGTTATTGACCTAGAAAAAGAAAAAATAAGTTTCAAAGCTATATGCCTTTAATTGATGGCTGTATGTACTTGCATGCAAAAACTTAACCAAGGTGTGACGCCGACGCCGATGCCAGGGTGAGTAGAATAGCTAGACTATTCTTTGAATAGTCGAGCTAATGAGTATACACATCAATGGCGTTAAAGAAAATATCAGGCTGCCGAGAACATGTAACATTGAATTTTTTTTAACATCGTTACACTCAACTGCTTTAGCTTCAATGCTTCAAAAATAATTTATTTGGGTTTTAAGGCGCACCAACACAGTATAGGTTATATGGTGCCAAACAGGACTACAAATTTTGGTTTCACATCTCTAAAATAAGGATAGAAATACATATTCTTGTTAAACACAGTGACCTTGTTTTACACATGACCTAGAGTAGATATCTTAAAACACAATTTTGGATAATTGAGCTATTGATATTTCTTTCATGCACATATAGGAATGTGAACACTGCTCAGCTTAGGTCAACCATAATTACATTAAAGGCATATTAACTACTGAAGCTTTTGTAGAAGGCAAAAGGTAAAGGAACTGTTTCCAAGATAACTTCAATAAACAAGAGCACCGCCTTGCCGGTGCTGACGCTCATCTGATTTTTTTTTTGTATAATAGAAAAATTGTCCTACCCATGATTTTCTAAGTCCAAAAGGCGCCATAAGTCTTGCAAAAAGCAGGACAGAGTTATGTTTCTTGCTGTACATGGTCAGCTTATGATGGTGAACAAGTGTTGCAAGTTTTAAAGCAATAGCTTTGATAGTTTAGGAGAAAAGCTGACCTAAACATAAAACTTAACCAGGCAACGCCGACGCCGATCAAGTGATGACGATAACTCATTTAAACAAGAGGGCCAAGATGGCCCTAGGTCGCTCACCTAAGAAACACTCCATAACAGTGTAAAACATGTTTGACCTAGTGATTTCATGGAAACAAATATTCTGACCAATTTTCATTAAGATTGGACCAAAAAATTGGTCTCTTGCGATAAAACAAGCATTTTCTTAGATATGACCTAGTTTTTGACCCTAGATGACCCATGTTCAAACTCGACCTAGATTTTATCAAGGCAATCATTCTGACCAAAATTCATGAAGATCAACTGAAAAATACAGCCTCTATCACATACACAAGTTTTTTCTTTGATTTGACCAAGTGACCTAGTTTTTTACCTCAGATGACCCATATTCAAATTCGACCTAGATTTCATTAAGGCAATCAACCTGACCAAATTTCATAAATATCAACTGAAAAAAACAGTCTCTATCACATACACAAGATTTTTCTTTAATTTCACCTAGTGACCTAGTTTTTGACCTCAGATAACCCATATTCAAAACCGACCTAGTTTTCATCAAGGCAATCACTCTGCCCAAATTTCATGAAGATCAATTGAAAAATACATCCTCTATTGCATACACAATGTTTTTCTTCGATTTGACCTAGTGACCTAGTTTTTGACCCCAGATGACCCATTTTCGAAATCAGCCTAGATCTTATCAAGGTAATCATTCTGGCTAAATTTCATGAAGATCAGTTGAAAAATACAGCCTCTATTGCATACACAAGGTTTTTCTTTGATTTAACCTAGTGACCTAGTTTTTGACCCAAGATGACCCATTTTCGAACTTGGTCTAAATTTCATCAAGGCAATCATTCTGACCAAAATTCATAAAGATCAATTGAAAAATACAGCCTCTATCGCATACACAAGGTTTTTACGTGATATGACCTAGTGACCTAGTTTTTGACCCCAGATGACCCATTTTCAAACTTGGCCTAGATTTCATCAAGGTAATCATTCTGACCAAAATTCATGAAGATCAATTGAAAAATACCGCCTCTATCGCATACACAAGGTTTTTCTTTGATTTGACCTAGTGACCTAGTTTTTGACCCGAGATGACCCATTTTCGAACTCGTCCTAGATTTCATCAAGGCAATCATTCTGACCAAAATTCTAGAAGATCAATTGAAAAATACAGCCTCTATCGCATACACAAGGTTTTTCTTTGATTTGACCTAGTGACCTAGTTTTTGACCCCAGATGACCAATTTTTGAACTCGGCCTAGATTTCATCAAGGTTATCATTCTGACCAATATTCATGAAGATTAATTGAAAAATACCACCTATATCGCATACACAAGGTTTTTCTTTGATTTGACCTAGTGACCTAGTTTTTGACCCGAGATGACCCATCTTCGAACTCGGCCTAGATTTCATCAAAGTTATCATTCTGACCAATATTCATGAAGATTAATTGAAAAATACAGCCTCTATCGCATACACAAGGTTTTTCTTTGATTTGACCTAGTGACCTAGTTTTTGACCCGAGATGACCCATTTTCGAACTCGGCCTAGATTTCATCAAGGTTATCATTCTGACCAATATTCATGAAGATTAATTGAAAAATACAGCCTCTATCGCATACACAAGCTAAATGTTGACAGACGACGGACGACAGACGACGGACGACGGACATCGAGCGATCAGAAAAACTCACCTGAGCATTGCTCAGGTGAGCTAAAAAAAAAAAAAATCAGATGAGCTAAAAACAACATTAACTGATTACAAAATGAAAATGTGATGTTGGTATTTTTCTCATTTTATCCATAAATTCTTTTGTATAACCAAGATACTTTGAAGAAAATCCATTCAGTAACAATATTCTGAAAAACAAACAACAAAGAAGATCTTATTAACAAAATGTTGAACAAGAGCTGTTTGTAAAATATATAGCCCCCATGATGGCCTTTCAGAGACAAGTTGGTATGTAATTTTAAATGCTGTGACCTTGACCTTTGGCCATCTGATATCATCAGTGTTCTTTAATTATTAAACAGAAACCATTTTCATTCTAGTGGTCATAGTGAACTTGATCCTTGACCTACTGACCCAAAAACAATAGGGGTCATTTACTGACCATCTTTCAGCAATCATTATATCAAGTTTGATATTTGTAGGCTTACATCTTCAGTTACTGAAAGGAAACCGCATTCAGTCCTGAGGTCATTATTACCTTGACCTTTGACCAATGACCACCAAACAGGGTTGATAACATGGCCAAAGTGAAAATCCTGAAAATAGGACAGGGATAAGGTGCTACAGATCCCAACAGGTTTAAAGGGCACAGGCCCTGTCAGGGACTTTGGAGGGTCTACTGTGACCTTGGCCTTTGTCCTACAGATCCCCAAAATAAACTGGGCCATCTTCTACTGACCACAGACAATCTTCCTATCAAGTTTGACTATTTGGAAACAAAGCATTCTCTAGTTATTTACTGGAAACCAAATGGTCTACTGAAGAACAGACTGGCCTGCAGACCAACAATGAGCAAAACAATATAACCCCCACTCCCCCTCTTCAAAAAGGGGCATTAAAGTTCTCTTGGCCTCAAGAACAGTAAAACAAATATCTAATACATTTAAACAGGAGACACCTCTTAATCGCTCACTAGAGAATGTTTATACAAAGGGAACTACATGTACTTAAAAACATCTAAAAGCAAACCATTTCAATAAAAACACTAGGTAAGAAAAGTCAATGTAAGGGTGGTGAAAATCCATAAATTAAAGGAAGCTGTTATGATGTTATTCCAAAACAGTTGCTGTAAATCAAGTTTGGCAAACTACTTCCCCATTTTTAACCAAAGGATGTCCTTGCAGTAGGTCAAAACCAATTTAAGTAATCTAAAAAACATGGCTGATTTAGTCAGTTTTATGACCAAGCCTTTGGCTCAAATGAGCTAAAAACTGCCCCTTAATTCATTATCAATACAACTGGGCAATGCTGGGATGGCAAGACAAGCATGTTCCATAATAACATGGCAATGAATTTTATTTGATAAACTCTAAATAAAACAAAATGATGACTGAAATGCCGGTTGACACCTGTATGATGGAAGTTTGCCCTTCGTATCTTTGATATATGATATATACAGCTTCCATAGGTCTATATTGAGAATCTTGATCAAGCAGCGCTGGAACAACTGAAAATATAACATATACACATGAGAGAAAATTTTATTTATCTGGAAATGGCTACACAGAAAACGTAAGCAATTAAAAGTAACAAGAGGACCATGATGGTCCTGAATCGCTCACCTATCCCCACATGACCCAGTGTTCAACTGAGTATGACGTCATTATTTCTATTATTTGACATAGTGACCTAGTGAAAAATATGGCCTCTAGAGAGGTCACAAGGTTTTTCTATTATTTGACCTAATGGCCTAGTTTTTGAAGGCACGTGACCCACTTTTAAACTTGACCTAGATATCATCAAGGTGAACATTCTCACCAATTTTCATGAAGATCTCGTGAAAAATATGGCCTCTAGAGAGGTTACAAGGTTTTTCTATTTTTGGACCTACTGACCTAGTTTTTGACCGCACATGACCCAGTTACAAACCTGACCTAGATATCATCAAGCTGAACATTCTCACCAATTTTCATGAAGATCCGTTGAGAAATATGGCCTCTAGAGAGGTCACAAGGTTTTTTCTATTTTTAGACCTACTGACCTAGTTTTTAACCCCACATGACCCAGTTTCGAACCTGACTTATATAACATCAAGGTGAACATTCTGACCAATAATCATGAAGATCTCATGAAAAATATGGCCTCTAGAGAGGTCACAAGGTTTTTCTATTTTTAGATCTACTGACATAGTTTTTAACCCCACGTGACCCAGTTTCGAACTTGACCTAGATATCTTCAAGGTAAACACTCTGACCAATTTTCATGAAGATCCATTGAAAAATATCGCCTCTAGAGAGGTCACAAGGTTTTCCTATTTTTAGACCTACTGACCTAGTTTTTGACCGCACGTGACCCAGTTTCGAACTTGACCTAGATATCATCAAGGTGAACATTCTGACCAATTTTCATGAAGATCCATTGAGAAATATGGCCTCTAGAGAGGTCACAAGGTTTTTCTATTTTTAGACCTAATGACCTAGTTTTTGACCCTACATGACCCAGTTTCGAACTTGACCTAGATATCATCAAGGTAAACATTCTGACCAATTTCCATGAAGATCTTATGAAATATTTGGCCTCTAGAGAGGTCACAAGGTTTTTCTATTTTTAGACCTACTGACCTAGTTTTTGAAGGCAAGTGACCCAGTTTCGAACTTGACCTAGATATCATCACGATGAACATTCTGACCAACTTTCATAAAGATCCCATGAAAAATGTGACCTCTAGAGTGGTCACAAGCAAAAGTTTACGGACGCACGGACGGACGACGGACACCGCGCGATCACAAAAGCTCACCTTGTCACTTTGTGACAGGTGAGCTAAAAAAGATATTTATTTGGTTACGGATCATAATCCTCTGTCACTGCACATAACACTAACAGCAATTAAAAGATATAAACATTCAAAAGTAATTACGTAAAGTCTGTTATCATTATTTAACAAGAGGGCCATGAAGGCCCTGTATCGCTCACCTGACCTACTGACCTAAAGATCATCAAGATCAACATTTTGACCAAGTTTTATTAACATATGGTCATAGATGTAGCCTCTAAAGTGTTAACTAACTTTTCCTTTGATCTGACCTCGTGACCTAGTTTTTGACCCCACATGACCCAGATTCAAACCTGACCTAAAGATCATCAAGATTAACATCCTGATTAAGTTTCATAAAGATATAGTCATAAATGTGGCCTCTAGAGTGTTAACAAGCTTTTCCTTTGATTTGACCTAGTGATCTAGTTTTTGACCCCACCTGACCCAAATTTGAACTTGACCTATAGATCATCAAGATTAACATTCTGATGAAGTTTCATTAAGGTATGGTCATAAATGTGGCCACTACAGTGTTAACAAGCTTTTCCTTTGATTTGACCTAGTGACCTAGTTTTTGACCCCACCTGACCCAGATCTTAACTTGACCTATAGATCATCAAAATTTACATTCTGACCAAGGTTCATTAAGGTATGGTCATAAATATGGCCACTACAGTGTTAACAAGCTTTTCCTTTGATCTGACCTGGTGACCTAGTTTTTGACCCCAGATGACCCATGTCCAAGATTTTATTGAGGGCAACATTCTGACCAAGTTTCATTAAGATTGGGCAAAAATTGTGACCTCTAGTGTGTTAACAAGCTTTTCTTTTGATCTGACCTGGTGACCTAGTTTTTGACCCCAGATGACTCAATATTGAACTCATCCAAGATTTAATTGAGGGTAACATTCTGACCAAGTTTCATTAAGATTGGGCCAAAATTGTGACCCCTAGAGTGTTAACAGTCAAATTGTTGACGATGGACGGACGACGATGGACACAGGGCGATCACAAAAGCTCACCTTTGAGCACTTTGTGCTCAGGTGAGCTAAAAATGAATGTAGCGTAATTAGTCTATTGCGAATGAAAATGTGACCTTATTTTATTTAAACTTATTTCAACAAACAAATGACAATACAGTAACATTTGTTTCTCTCTTTCAGGTCCACAGTACCTTTTCAACCCTTTCATAATTCTTCGACTTCAACTGAAAGGAGATAAAGCAAGAATGTGTAAATTAAAAACCTCTATAACAGAACAGAGATGACAATCATGTTCGAACAAAATAAATGCAACTTTTGTGAAAGTAAAATGACGACACTACAATGAAACTAGACGGTGCCCCTACTTACTGCCACTGCACTGTCATATGTTACTTGCTGACAATGAAAGACTAAGTACCTTCGGGTTTGAGGGTGAGGGGAGAATAACTCCCAAATAAAGCCCCAGGTGCACACTTTCATGTGCTGAATAACATTCCTATTAAGTTTCATGACTCCCTATTAAGTTTTATGCCTCTAGGTCAAATACTTTTTGAGATACATGTCACAAACTTTTAGGCCCTTTAAAACGTTTTTTTTAACTAAGTCAAGGGCCATTACTTTAGTCTTGTGGAGTAAAATCCCAACAAAAACCCAAGGTGCACAACTGTAAGTCTAACTAATATTCCTACAAGGTTTCACGACTACATCAAATTCTTTTTGAGAGATGTGTGACAAACATTTAAATCCTTTAAGCATACTTTTTGACTAAGTCAAGAGCTATAACTCTGCTCTGACTGACTAAAATCCCAAACAAAACCCCTGGTGCACAACTTCATCTGAATAACATCCCTATAATGTTTACTGGCTAAATATTTTCATCACTCTAGGTCAAACACTTTAAATGCAACACAAACTTTTAGGTCCTTTATGCATTTTTTTACCAAGTCAGGGCCATAACTCTGGTCTTACTTTGTGAAATCCCAAGGAAAACCTCACATGGCTGAATATCAAAACTATAATGTCTGACAACTCTAATTCAAATACACTAATATATGCACAATGCAAATAGGATGGACAGATGAACGGAAGGACAGACATATGGACAAAAGCAAATCAAACTGTCCCTCAAAACATTTTTAGTGGGGACAAAAATTTCATACAAGAGTTAAACAAGTATCCAACACAAAGGCTTTTGCATCCAATCTCTTTTTGAAGATTCACAAACTTCAAAATTAATAAAGCATTCACCAGTAAACTTAATTTTATAAATAACATAGTATTAAAAGATTTTATATCAAAATTACCTGTCTGATTTTAAACATGTAACATAAATATATGAAAATTACCTGTTTGAAAGTATTTTCTACTCTGCAGACACTGTAGCTAATATATTATTTTTGGTTTGGTTTGGACTTTTCAATTTAATTAAGGCAAGATATCAAAGAACTGATCCAAACTGAAAATATCTTTTCATGCCATAACCATGTACAAAAAGGGGCACACTTTCTATGTTTTTTTGTCAACAAATTCACCTACAACAGCACAATTAAAACAAACACTTTTATTGGTGGTCAATTAAACGTTAGTCCAGAAATGGATTTTGTTTGAGAATGTAACACATTTTCAGTTATGAAACCTAATCAGTGTTCCTGGATTCTATACCAGTACAAACCTTTTTTTCAGCAAGTTAATACCAACTTCCCCACATGGATCAGAGGCGGAGGACAAATGATTTCAGACACAATGTCTTATCAAATAGTCAAGGAGAACATACATCCTTCTCCCAATTGAGCTAAACCAGCAAGGATCAAATTTTGACACAAATATCATAAGATGTTGCTTAAATGTGATGGACCATCTTGAAAAACAAAGTTATTGTATGACAGTTTCATCTTTGTATGGTCTATACAATCAAACCCTATCATCTCTTATCATTTGAAAGGACTTAAATATTTTCCGCTGCTTCAAATAAGCTTTGGTTCGAAATAAGGACTTGTGTTCATTTGAATACTGCCTTTTTTCAGTCAGATAAAAATCCGATTATACAGCCAAAGTTCTATTGAAACTTTTCTGCTATGCTCATAGCAAAAAAATTTAATTTTCATTTCTGGGTAGTTCAATAATACCTGATTAGGACAGAACTTCTATAAATACTACTCCAGGTTTTGACAATCATAAGGCTAGAATATTTTTGTTTTAAATAATATAAGTAAGAAGTATTTAAACATAATTTGTAGTTAAAGCATTTTTACAGGTTATGAGTATCTGTATAAAGGTTAAAGGTGCAATGTCCTGTTTTCTATTATTTAATCTTGTGTAAATTTCACCTGTATTTGTGACACCTGAAGTGCTCCATTTTTCTTGCAAAAACAACGCGACTGTTACACGAAGCTGAAAAATAACACCACCCAAGGCTTGGAAACTTTTGTTAAAACTGAAGTTATTTGTTAAGTCTTGCATAGATATGAATAATGATGCAACATGCATGGAAAACATCATTTCTGCTAAAAAAATTCATCAAGGTGTTACCAAAAGTTTCCAATGCTGTGACATATACTTGATCACTCTCTTACACAAATATTTGTTTTCGTAAATCAATATTCCGACAACTACATGTCTGATGACACAAATACATTGTCTCACAAGCACTATACCAAACTGCTAACAATTACATGGATAATTTTTTTTTGCAGTCAATCTACACTGTCAAATAACTTGTCATTATCGCATAGTGCGGCAATTTTCCTTTGATCTTTGCAGCATGTTATACATAGTAACACACATTATTACTACAAAACTGTGCTGATATCTTACAAAACTGTTGCGATATATATCAACACGGAAATCTCTATAGAGTTTCATAAGAAAAAAAGTGTTCCGATATATATCAGCACAGTAAAACTGTTCCGATATATATCGGAACACTTTTTCTCTATTGAGGTCCTATCAAGGGAGTATATTTTTTTCCTTTCAAAGAAAAGATGATTTTAGCTCCAATTTACAATTCACAGAGAAATAATTGTCACAAACACCTACATTTATAAAGTAAAAGAATAAATAAACTAGAATATTTCAAAAACTTGATAGTTATTGCCAAATTCAGAAATACATGAAATATATGAAATTCTGAGATTTCTCAAATGTTTCTTTTTCTTTGATTTTTTTTACAAACAAAACAACAAGTTTTACAATATGTCTGGCCAATGAAATGCAAAGATTTAAAACCAATGCAGAAATTTGTTGGGTACTTTTATCTGGGGAACACATTTTCTAAAACAGAAGTTTTAGTGTTTCAGTCAGCGAGGCGCAGAAAGGGAATCAAAATAGTAAAAATAATAATAAACAAATTTAAATGAAAATAATATATAAATTTTAATGATAAACTATGCGATAAAACAGTTATAATATGTAGTGCTCGTGTGTTACCAGGATATATCAGAGCTAGGGGTACATCTCGTTATTTTTCTCTTCACATATCTGTCTCGGCCTACCGGCCTCGACGATATGTGCAGAGAAAAATACCCTCGATGTACCCCTAGCTCTGATATATCCTGGTAACACACTCTCACACATACTATAACTATTACAAACTGCATTTTATTTTTACATGTAATGTTTTAAGCTCACAGTCACATATAAGGAGAAGAAAGAGACCAAAACCTTCACATAAAGATAGCCCAACAAAACAGAACACTTGCAAATAAGAACAAAACAGTCGCATGTAAGGAGAAGAAAACAGTCACAAATAAGAACAAAACAGTCACATAATAAGGAGAAATAAGAGATCCCTATTAAATGGCTCTATACTGCTCTGCTCACCTGACCTAGTTCTTACCCCAGCTTAGCTAGTATTCTATCTGAACTTTTAAACATTCTGACCATGCTTTATTTACGTCATTAACCAAATTATCAATCACTAGACCTAGTTCTTGACTAGTTGGCACATGTATATATCCTCAATGATGACTTTTCAGCAGCAAGTAAGCATGTCATTTTTTATGCTGTGTCCTTGACCTTTGACTGATCTCAGGAACAACAGGGATAATCTACCCTATGAATACTGACAGTCAAAGCATTCTCTGATTTTTGAGCATAAACTGTTTCCAGTCTAGAGGTCACTATGACCTTGACCTACCAACCCCCAAAACTATAGGGGTCATCTACAGACCAATGCAATTGTCCTATGAAGTCTGACAATGTTGTTAGTACTTTGAATTAATGAATGTATGTTTCAATCATATTCAGTTATTGCAAAATAATACTCATATTTTTCCCAATTTTGAGCAAACACTGCTAAAATTCCCAATCCCAAAGGTATGGGTTATATTATAGTGTTATATTTAAAGTTTGCCTTCCACCTACAAATGCTTTAACACACTCATATATTCCATCTACACACACATTACCACAGCCATTTGTTCCATCTACTTACACTTTATCATGCCCCTGTATTCCACCTACACATACTTCAACACTCACTTATTCCATCTGCTCACACTAACACACCCATGTATCCCACCAACTCGCATTTTAACATGCCCAGGTATTTCCTCGTACTCATACTTTAACACTCCAAGGTATTCCACCTACTCACACTTCAACACACTCAAATATTCCATGTACTCACACTAACACACATGTATTCAACCTACTCACACTTCAATACGCCCATGTATTCCACCTACTCGTGCATGCCCATGAATTCCATCCACGCTCATGTATTCCATCTACTCACACTAACACACCCGTGTTTCCCACCAACTCACATTTTAGAATGCTCAGGTATTTCCTCCTACTCATACTTTAACGCGCCCCAAGTATTCCACCTACTAACACTTCAACACACTCACTTATTCAATGTACTCACACTAACACACCTATGTATTTCACCTACTCATGCATGTCTATGAATTCAATCTACGCTCATGTATTCCACCTACTCACACTTTAAACACGCCCCTATATTCCATCTTCTCACACACACCCATGTATTCCACCTACTCACACTTAACACGCCCATGTATTCCACCTAAGCACACTTTTAACATGCCCCTGTATTCCATCTACTCGAACACATCCATGTATTCCATCCATGCCCGTGTATTCCACCTACTCATACTTTCACACGCCCTTGTATTCTATCTTCTCAAACACGTCCATGTGTTCCACCTGCTCACACTTAACACGCTCATATATTCCATCTACTCACACTTTAACATGCCCCTTTATTCTACACCCAAAGAGAAACTCTAAACCATGATTTATTCTTAAATGAAAATGATTCAAGACAAGATGAGTTGGCTTTCAAATACTGAAATACACTGAACAATACTGGGCACATGAATTACAGCAAATACTTGACTAAAACGCAATGTGATACTCTCCAGCATTCAAACATTCAGTGCACCAGCTCTATACAATCTGAATGTGAACCATCCAGATATATATAGTCAGCAAGGCACATTATCATCTAACCGTTCTCTCACCAACACAGCAACACCTAGGGTGGTGGCAAGGTTTTTATATGACTTAAAGAAATATCAGAGCAATATCTTATATTGATAAATACATGTAGTATTAGAACTATGAATGCATATAGTTTTTTCTTGTTTGTTATTCATTAACAATGAAAACAGATCTGAACAACCAAGTTTCCACACTGGTATTTGTGTATGTTTTTTCATCTTTAAAATGCCTAAAATCAAAGTCACACTGCATAAACAATCATTGCTCTGACACCCCTTCCATGTGAGTCATTAAGCAAATTAAGGAAACGGGTATCCTGCCTGAGATAAAATAAGTAACAAGATAAACAACAGCACATACCTCATGCTCTATGTAGATTTTCCAGTATCTACCAGCATTGCTGAACTGTGAAACCAACCTCTCATACACAGGTCTTGCTTGCTCTATCAACTTAATCTAAATAAGAAATTCATTGCTTAATAGATTACCATCGTACTGAAACATTTCTAACAGAATATTTCATTTTTCTAATGGAAACCTCTAGGTTACGCAGGAGCCTACAGTGTTTCAATGGCTGGTTATAAAGCTGGTAATGAATGAGATATGAAATTGGAAAAATATATTTATTTATTATATACTTAAGAAATTTCTGGCTCAAATACAGCATGTATTCCACTAACAAACACAAAACTCTACATTTAACCCGCACTGGATACGGAAAAATATTCAACCGGAAATGACATGATGAAACAAGTTTTCAATCTTACTTTTAATAATAACCCTATCATATTTTCCAAAACTGCTGATAAAAAATCCTAATCCTGATAAAATTATATTTACAACTACACTATTGCAGCAGTGAGTAAATGTACACAGTATGTCATTTTCTGAATTTTTCCCTGCATTTTCTTGAAGAATTCACCCTAACGTAACTGAAATACCAAGCTACATTTAAATGTGGTAGATCACATGAACGCAACATTTTTGAAATTCTTTAATATTCCTATATTATATTGCATTCAACATGTTCAAGATGTATCCGAGTACAAAAAAGGTACACGATGAATCTTTATTCAGGCATACAGTAAACACAAAAACATTTTACAGGTGAACAATAATTTTGAGTTTGATTAGACGGTAGATGAAGGATTCCAATGATGTTCAAGAGGTACTAACTGATGAGTTACTTACTCACAATCAGTTGACAAACACTTTTATGCACATGTATGTCATTTAATAGGTCAATGAAGTTGGATGTCTAAAAAAGTGCAAAGATCCCTAGAAAACATACAATGTGTTTGAGCCATTCTATTACATTCAACTGAGACAAACCTGGGCATCTCTGATGAGCACACTCCATGCCTCTGTGTCATGTGGTGATACCTCTACTCTCTTTTCTGCTTTCTTTACTTTGTCAGCTATAAAACCCTCCTAAAACAATAAAAAATATATAATTTTATCATCTTACATACATTCATTAGGACATGAGTTATCTTTTTAAACACTGCGATAAATTTAACACATTTTGAAATAGTAATTAAGTTGCATTTAATCGTTCGAAAACATCAGGAATATGTTTGCTTATTTGAGAACCACATTTAACGGGTAAAGAAAGCCTAATACTACCCGTTAAGAAGATGTTTCTCATTTGCAGCTGTTTACTTGTGAAACACTTCTAACACCTGTTTACCCTCTGTAACCTCTGTACATGTCTTTGAAGCTTATTGGACATGTCATCGGGAGTTGTGCGTGTACATTTCAGTCATTGGCCTAGTTTTAGGATAAGCAAGTTGCAAACACTTGGTTAGGCCTAAATTAAAATTTTGTTTGTTTGCCGCTTAATTTGTTTTATTTCTGTTCATTAAATTTTTTTTGACTTGTATCATCTTGTCGGATTTGCAGACTTCCTATTGCTTTAAAATTTACAGAGAGTGCTCTTATTCAGCACAAGTTTTATGTGACTTCTGTTTTCTCAATACAGTTTCTGGAATAAAAGATGTACCGTAATACAATCACGCCATCGGTTTATTTACAGTATTACTGTGTCAAGCACTAATGTAAAAGTTGAGTAAGCCCGTTTATCCGAGTTGGACATGTGCACTTGTGTACCCTAATCCTTTGTAAGTTTGCTTTTTATCTAAAACACTGGTCGTTTGAAAGAATGCCATGAAATAACATCTTTTTATCATTATTGTGCTTTTTTTTCATTATATCCAGGCAATTTGCATCTAGAACTATTTTTTGTAAGTTGCTAAACATGTCATAAAGAAAACATTACTAGATTTCTGTTATCCATGATAAAAACAAGATTATTAATTTTGTCCAGTGAGCTTATTTTTAAAAAGCTAATGGTGGGTAATTGATTGCAGAGATACATTTAATATCATATCCGTTTTTCCGCATTTAAAATATTTGTGACAATTGCTGGTACCCATTTACAGCTTGGTCAACTGAGGCAATTGTGATAAAGTGCCTTGCCCAAGGACACACCGCAATGGGAGTAGCTAGGAATCGAACCAAGGACTTCACCTCCGTAGGAAAGCGTCTTAGCCCTCTCTACCAATGCGTCCACATGGGGTAGATATCTTCTTGCACCTGTTCACATCATATTTCCGAATATTTAAGTCTCTTATTTAAAATTATGTGTTAAATTCAACCTATCTAACTTTCCACATGAATATTAATGTTTAATTTATGGGAGCAAGTAAGTCTGACCAGTATTTCATGACTTTGTCTTTGTTTTCCTAACAGTAAATTGCAGATACGGGATGACAACTATAAAACAGGAAGTGGCTAGGGGTCTGGTAATCAATGTACATGTTCGTATTATATACTGTATTACAAGTGTATATTAAAGTAGGTCCTACAAAGTATTTGCTGGTAAAAGTTATAGTTAGGCGTAAAAAAAAAAAATTGTTTGTTTCCGGTATCCCAACCTACCCTAAATTTTTGGCCTGACCCTAAATGTTTTTATGGCCTTGGAGAATATTTTTTTCACCTTTTTAACAAAAAATTGCAAAACTGCACTTTTTATGCTCAGTGATGTTAAAAATCAACTTACTGATGCTCTAAAGGCATAACCCCCTGGTTTGTATTCACTTTTTGACATAAAAATATTTTCTGAAGTCTTTTTTAAAAACAAAATCAAAAAAAAAAAAAATTTCCAACCTACCTACCCTAATTTTTTTTAGCATGTTACCGGAAACAAAGAATTTTTTTTTAGGCCTTAGTTGTCAAAAAGCTGCCGATAACGTTATCATATTTTTTGTAAATATCTAATGTCTATGTTATATGCTATCCCTGACAAAGCGCCTGCTAGTTATAATCAATAACGAATAAGAAAACAGAGATTATGGGCATTTCATTTTTATATTTTTATTATATATTTATTATTAGCTTTCACTTGGGTTTGCAGCAGACTGAATATGAAATTTTAACAGTGATTTCCAGTAGTCACAGTTACTTATTTACTCAAGCAGTAAAACGAATTCAACAATTCATGAACACAATCCATGTTTTAAATACTACGGAGAGCATTGTTTTAATATTATTTTAATTCATCAGTCCTGAAACAAGAATTTGATAAAAGCTTCCGAGTACAACAAACAAAATTGCTTTTTATTATTTACTGAATCTTAATTTTCCCACCAAGACTAAATAATTATAAATACTCATATTTCTTGTCATTTACAATATATTTAAAACGACGAGAAAAGTACAAGAGCAAACTTTTGAAATCATCTCCAGTTTTTAAAGATAAAATATAGTATCCTCTTTGTAAATACCATTCTCAGTATTCATATTGATTACCAGACCTCTAGACAGCGCTGTACGGGTTGTCTAGAGGTCCGTAACAGGACCTCAAGACTCTGACTAGCCACTGATCATAAAAGAGGTCATCCCCATAAACCAAAGGAGTAAGACTACTAAAAGCACAGATGGTACAGAACTCGCCCTGTAAGCGCTGTGAGGAATCCGGGTTCGAGTCCCGTACTGACTGCCAAATTTACTCTTTGATTGAATTGAAACATGAGAAGCCGAATTTTTTTTAAAATTTAACCGACGCCATGGCTAGATTCTATATTTTAATCATCAAAATTTCCCACCTGATTAGATGACATTGCTGTGCAGATAACTATTCAGTCAATGCCTAGTTATAAAACAATAAATCTTTGTCTATAACATGGTATTTTGCTGCATTAAATAAACATCTACACACGATTCTTTAAAATGGCCGATAAATTCAAAGGGATAAAAACAGAAGTTTTCCAAAATTACTTTGGTTCCCAGTTGCGACCCGACAACCAATGTAATGCTACAACAGCTGTATAATTTATCTAAACCACTAATATTCAACGGGTTCCGTAGTGTAGTGGTTATCACGTCTGCTTTACACGCAGAAGGTCCTGGGTTCGAGCCCCAGCGGAACCAGTATTTTTTCCACTTTTGAACATGAAATTTTTACACTTTTTTACTAAAAATTGACCAGTTGACAAAACAACGAAAGGTAAATTATACTAAAACCATGTCTTTATAAATCTGTGTAGAACAAAATGTTTTAAATGTTTATTTAATTCTATTATTTCTGTTAAGGATCGCGGGGTTGTGAGTTTGATCCTTGAGCGGGGCGTATGTTCTACGTGACTATTTGATAAACGACATTGTGTCTGAAATCATTAGTCCTCCACCTCTGACTCATGTGGGGGAAGTTGGCAGTTACTTGCAGAGAACAGGTTTGTACTGGTACAGAATCCAGGAACACTGGTTTGGTTAACTGCCCACTGTTGAAATACTGTTGAAAAACAAACAATTATTTCTGTCTGTCAAACTTACTGTATACTGGTACTGATGATAAGCCCAGACACAAAATGCTGTTTTTTACCTGTAACTTTTTTATTTCTGCAAATTGTTATCAATGGTTGGTATCAAAATAGGGCTTAACATTTGCTGAAAATAATTTAAATTTATATTTAGTTATAAGCAAACTGCACGAAGTGAGGCCCTGAAAGGGGTATGTAAAATGGGCAAATGGGCACTGTACGAATGTTGACTCAGATGATAAATTCAACCACTTTGTCATTTACAAAATTTCTCCATAGTATTATATTGAAACTTCCCAAAAATGCTGCAAAAGTCATTCCAGATCTAGTATTGAAAGGTGACCCAATGTCTGGCCTTCATGTGTTGAGACAGTGAGCATGAGCAAAAAAAAATCCTCTTCTCCAGTAATTTTGGATAAATATATTTTTTAAACAGATAAATGTAAGTCAAATTTTATTTATACAGAATATTTACCAGTGTTGTTTTTGTTTACCAGCTGCAGTTGGTGTAGTAAATGATTGCTATTAGACGGGGTGTTCATGTGACCAACTGAAATCAAATAATTCGAAGGTTACAGTTGACTTTGTCATCTGTCCGAGTTTATTATCTGAGTACCAGTACTGGATATTTGTTTGTTTTGAGTGAATATGGTATATATATCTCACTAAGAAGTGAGAAAATTTCAAATATTTTCATGAGCATGTACAATGATGTAGTGCAAGTGAAAATGTGAAAATTTTCTCACTTTGAGGTGAGATATTCTATATTCACGAAAATCAAAAAAACTTGCTTTTTATTTTATGCTTAATTACATTGAGATTTGCATTTTGCAACAAATTTTAATCTCAGCGCAGGAAACAGACGTGTGTAAACGAACATGACGTACATCAGACGTTTTGTGACGTTAGAAAGTTGCACACAACATAAATTTCCATTTTATTTTGTTTCTTGCTGCATAATGTTATGAAATTCTCAATAAGTAAGATAACTTGAATCCGCAAATACTATAAAGAACAAAGTGCGACTACAATTTTCATCCTGTTTTAAGCAAATAATTTAAAATTTATACACAATGTACAAGTAGATCGGCAAAGCTATATCATTTACAGTGAGTGATATGCAGTGAGTCATGAATATGGATTATATCTCACTGATAAAACACAGTATTTCATCAGTTAGCATAAAATAAACAAGGCAGTCTGAAAGACAGCTAAATCCCCTGCCACTGTTATGGATAGTGAAAGGGTAAACCTTTGACCTTGAGCTGTGACCTTGACCTTGAACAGATACGACTGACTCTTGAATTTGCACATCATCTTGATGAGGTGATGAAGTTTCATGAAAATCCTTAAAGGGGTTTAGGAGATACAGAGCTCAAACCTTTGACCTTGAGTTGTGACCTTGACCTTGAGTTGACATAGCTGAATCATGAGTTCTTGATGAGGTGATCATTTGACCCAAGTTTAATGAAAATCCATCAAGGGGTTTAGTAGATACAAAGTAGACACAAAATGGAAGGCTCAAACCTTTGTGACCTTCACCTGGAGCAGGCATGGCTGACTCACGAGTTCTGCATATCATCTTGATGAGGTGATCATTTGACCCAGGTTTCATATGGATCCTTCAAGGGGATTAGGAGATACAGAATAGACACAAAATGGAAGGCTCAAACCTTTGACCCTGAGTTGTGACCTTGACTTTGAGCCAACATGGCTGACTCATGAGTTCTGCACATTGTCTTGATGAGGTGATCATTTGACCCAAGTTTCATGAAAATCCTTCAAGGGGTTTAGGAGATACAGAGCGGACACAAAATGGAAGGCTCAAACCTTTAACCCGAAGTTGTGACTTTGACCTTGAGCCGGCATGGCTGACTCATGAGTTCTGCACATCGTCTTGATGAGGTGATCATTTGACCCAAGTTTTATAAAATTCCTTCAAGGGGTTTAGGAGATGCAGAGCGGACACGAAATGGAAGGCTAAAACCTTTGATCTTGAGTTGTGACCTTGACCTTGAGCTAACATGGCTGACTCATGAGTTCTGCACATCGTCTTGATGAGGTGATCATTTGACCCCAGTTTCATGAAAATCCTTCAAGGGGTTTAGGAGATATGGAGCGGACACAAAGTGTTACGGGGGGACTAACGGACAGAGACCATTCCTATAACCCCCCACCACTCGTGACGGGAGATTAATTATTATTATCATTATAACAGGTGCTGTCACAGGACGCTTGATCATTCTAGTGCTGTATAGTAAAATAGCTAGGGCACATCTAAGGAAGCTGGAGCTACCACACCTCCAAAGTGGATGACAATATTGGACATATTAGGTCTAATAGTAGATCTACATGTATTTGTATTGATTTTTTTAAACAAGTTGAATAAAAGAATGAGAGGCTCTACCAAGCATTTTATCAACTTTATTCAACACCTTTAGTAAATTCAATGTGGATATGCAGACACAAATGTAATATTCTTTTTATCACAGGATAGTTGAAACATCAACATTTTTTCTTTCTTTACCTGTACTCTCCTATACTTAAAACAATGTCACCGTCAATGCTTTATTACACTAATGTATTACCGAAAGTATGTAATGGCTTTATTTCACTCCCACATGTGATAAAATAGTTTTAGTCTGATGTATTCAGTAATGACTGAGATAGAGTGAAAGTATATCAAAGCATTATTATAAAAGTTACATAATTCATGGAATATTTCTTCACAAGTCATGCACCATGTGTCATATCATGTGACTATAAAGGTTGAATAATTATTTTAAGGTTGAATCAAGTCCATTTAGTAATAACTGAGATAGAGCAAAAAGTGCATCACAACTTTAACCTGAATCTCTAAGTAAAAGGGGGCATAATTCCTAAAATATTGGTGCCAGAGATCTTGTATCATATGCCAGAGATAATGTGGTAGTAGTAGTATACTAGAGTTTTATTTGGCACAAGTGTACATAACATGGCAATTTAAAACAAATGACATGTAACATTATTGAACTTCATCAGACTGGAAATACAGCATGACATAGATAAATTATATGAAATAAAAGCCAGGGATAACACAGTTCCTCTCATTTCCATTGTGGTCCCTGATAATTGGAGGTATGACAGAAAGTCATGTTATAATTATAAATTCAGTATGAGTGTTGCACATTTACGTAATTCAGAAATGCATTAAATTTTGAGATCACATATATTACAGTCAAAACTTGTATCATATTATTGAAACATAAAATAGTGCATCACAGAATTTGTCAGCAAAACTTTGAAAAAATTCATCGATATTATTATAGTGGAGGTATTGATATTGTAAAAATGAAAGCATTAGTTGATATTATTACAAGAGATCACAGAGTGATCTTGGCGCCCACCAATGTGCCATTTTTGAGTGTTCCAAATTTCAAGACTTATTGACTACCTCAAGGTCAAATTTCATTTCCATACACAACACTGTGCATTGGTCCAAATTCGAAAGCTGTAGCTTGAGAAATGTGAAAGTAGGTCACTAGGTCAATGTCAAGGTCAAAGTTTGTTTCCGTACACAATCCTATGCATGTCGTCTAAATTTGAAGCCTGTAGCTACAGAAATGTGAAAGTAGGTCACTAGGTCAATCTTAAGGTCAAAGTTCATTTCGGTACATAAAACTATGCAAGTGGTCCAAATTTGAAGGCTGTAGCTTGAGAAATGTAAAAGTAGGTCACTAGGTCAAAATCAAGGTCAAATTCTATTTCGGAATACAAAACTATGCATGTGGTCCAAATTTGAAGCCTGTACCTTCAAAAATGTGAAGGTAGGTCATTAGGTCAATGTAAAGGTCAAAGTTCATTTCGGTACACAAAACTATGCATGTGGTCCAAATTTGAAGGCTATAGCTTGAGAAATGTAAAAGTAGGTCACTAGGTCAAAATCAAGGTCAAATTTTATTTCGGAATACAAAACTATGCATGTGGTCCAAATGTGAAGCCTGTACCTTAAAAATGTGAAAGTAGGTCACTAGGTCAATGTAAAGGTCAAAGTTCATTTCGGTACACAAAACTATGCAAGTGGTCCAAATTTGAAGGCTGTAGCTACAGAAATGTGAAAGTAGGTCACTAGGTCAAAATCAAGGTCAACTCATGTCAAGGTTCATCTTGCCACTCAAAAATATACATGTGGTCTGAATTTGAAGGCTGTAGCTACAGAAATGTGAAAGTAGGTCACTAGGTCAAAATCAAGGTCAACACATGTCAAGGTTCATCTTGCCACTCAAAAATATACATGTGGTCCAAATTTGAAGGCTGTAGCTACAGAAATGTGAAAGTAGGTCACTAGGTTAAAATCAAGGTCAACTCATGTCAAGGTTCATCTTGCCACTCAAAAATATACATGTGGTCCAAATTTGAATGTTGTAGTTATTGACAAGAACATTTTAAAAGCTTTTCCCTATATAAGTCTATAAGAACCATGTGATCCCCGGGGCGGGGCCGTTTTTGACCCTAGGGCGATAATTTGAACAAACTTGGTAGAGAACCACTAGATGATGCTACATTACAAGTATCAAAACCTTAGGCTTTGTGGTTTGGACAAGAAGATTTTCAAAGTTTTTCCTTATGTAAGTCTATGTAAACCATATGACGCCCAGGGCAGGGCCATATTTGACCATAGGGGTATAATATGAACAATCTTAGTTGAAGACCACTAGATGATGTCACATACAAAATATCAAAGCCCTAGGCCCTGTAGTTTTGGACAAGGGGTTATTCAAAGTTTTTCCCTATATAAGTCATTATAAACTATGTGACCCCCAGGGCGGGGCCATATTTGACCCCAGAGAAATAATTTGAATCATCTTGGTAGAGGACAACTAGATGATGCTTCAAACCAAATATCAAAGCCCTAGGCTCTGTGGTTTTGGATAAGAAGGCTTTCAAAGTTTTTCCCTATATAAAATATAGAAATAAACAAAGGGCCATAACTCACTCATAAATTGTTGAACCAGTCTGATTTTCAGGGGGACACAACTAGGGTACCAATACATCATTCTGACAAAGTTTGGTCAAAATCCCCCCAGTAGTTTCTGAGGAGATGCGATAATGAGAAACTGTTAACGGACAGACGGACGGACGGAATGACGGACGGACAGACCACGGACGCAGAGTGATTTTAATAGCCCACCATCTGATGATGGTGGGCTAAAAATGAAATCAGTACTATCATTTTAAGTTTGAACCAAATCCATTTCGTAACGTGTGTGTGTGAAAAAGCAGCAAAATTAAACTGAAATTGTAAGTAAAAGGGGGCATAATTCATGAAAAACTGGTGGAGTTATAGCCCTGGCTTGTGTCATATCATGGGGATGATGTGGAAAAAGAGGTAGAATGAAAATTCATCAAAACTTTAACCTGGACTTTTAGGTAAAAAGAGGCATCATTCATGAAATAATGATGTTATAGAGTTATAGTTCTTGTGTCATATAATGTGGGTGTTGATGTGGAATAATTTTTTTTAAGTTTGAATCAAAGTCCCTCTGTTATAGCAGTGAAAATGCATTAAAATTATCCTAAAATTTTAGGTATAAAGGGGCATAATTCATGAAAAACTGGTGCCCAAGTTATGAACCTAGTGCCATAATGTGGAACAACTATTTTAAGTTTGAATCAAATCCATGTATTAATAAAAAAGATAGAGCAAAAGTACACAAAAACTTTAACCTGAAATTGTAAGTGAATAGGGGGAATTATTAATCCTTCATGAAATATTTGTGCGGAAGTTATGATCCTTGTGTCATATGATGTTGAAGATGATATGAGGAATAACTATTTTAAGTTCAAAGGAAATCCATCAAGTAACAACAGAGAAGTGGAAGCGCATCAAAACTTTAACCAAGATATGGACTGGGGTAGGACACCACTCCATATACTTTGTATAGTCATGCTAAAATGTATTAAATATGGATGTAGCTTGGCAAAATTATATTGTAATGGAATCCAGGGGCATGCAAGGAAAATTTTGACATAATTATGATCTTAGCTGCTGTCTGGGGGTATGAATGACAGGGACAACGTTCATAGGCTATTTTGTGCAAGGTTAGAACATTTTTATAAGGAATATGACTCAGAAGTAAGAAACATTATAAGAGTATTCACTTAAATGCATTGCATAGCAGCAAACTCAGAACTGCATTACAGTAGCAATACCTTTGAGCAACTAAAGAGCTATTTAGTAACTGACAAATTTCATGTTTTCACCAGGAAGGTACTGGTAATTGTCTGACAAACTTGATGTTTTCACCAGGTAGGTACTGGTAATTGTCCGACAAATTTCATGTTTTCACCAGGTAGGTACTGGTAATTGTCCGACAAACTTGATGCTTTCACCAGGTAGGTACTGGTAATTGTCCGACAAACTTGATGCTTTCACCAGGTAGGTACTGGTAATTGTCCGACAAACTTGATGCTTTCACCAGGTAGGTACTGGTAATTGTCTGACAAACTTGATGCTTTCACCAGGTAGGTACTGGTAATTGTCTGACAAACTTGATGCTTTCACCAGGTAGGTACTGGTAATTGTCTGACAAACTTGATGCTTTCACCAGGTAGGTACTGGTAATTGTCCGACAAATTTCATGCTTTCACCAGGTAGGTACTGGTAATTGTCCGACAAACTTGATGTTTTCACCAGGTAGGTACTGGTAATTGTCCGACAAACTTGATGCTTTCACCAGGTAGGTACTGGTAATTGTCTGACAAACTTGATGCTTTCACCAGGTAGGTACTGATAATTGTCCGACAAACTTGATGCTTTCACCAGGTAGGTACTGGTAATTGTCTGACAAACTTGATGCTTTTACCAGGAAAGTGACAAACATAATGCTCAGGTAAGTATTGTTAATTGATAAATTTCATGCAAGGCAAGTACTGAATTTTCCGAGAACATTTAACGTGTACTGGCAAATGTTTGCAAAACTTGATACTTTATGGTAATTGTCTGTCAGACTCCACGCTTTCACCAGGTAAGTTCTGGTAGTTGTCTGACAAACTTTACGCTTTAGCAAAGTAAGTATAAGTAGTTATCAGACAAACATAATGCTTTCACCAAGTAATTACTGGTAACTGATAAACGGTAAGTAGTGGCAATTGTCGGACAAACTTATTCTTCTGCCACAGTACTTGTAGATGTCTAACAAACTTATTCTTCTGCCACAGTACTTGTAGATGTCTGACAAACTTATTCTTCTGCCACAGTACTTGTAGATGTCTGACAAACTGGTACATTCACCAGGTAAGTATTTATAATTGTCCGACAGACTTGGTGTTTTTGCCAGGTAACTATTGGTAATTGTCTGGCAAACTAGATACTTTCAGCAGGCAAGTGTTCGTATCTGTCTGGCAAACTAGATACTTTCAGCAGGTAAGTGTTGGTATCTGTCAACTAGATACTTTTAGCAGGCAAGTGCCGACTAGATACTTTCAGCAGGTAAGTGCTGGTATCTGTCTGGCAAACTAGATACTTTCAGCAGGTAAGTGCTGGTATCTGTCTGGCAAACTAGATACTTTCAGCAGGTAAGTGCTGGTATCTGTCTGGCAAACTTAATGCTTTCACCAGTAAGTACTGCTTGTTGTCTGGCAAACAATGCTTTCACTTGGTAAGAACTGTGACTAAGGTGGGATATTCCTGAAAGCTTTTCTGGCACCATAAACAAATGAAATACGGGAGCAAATCAGCAAGACACTCAACAAACAGGAGGACTGTGGGGATGAAAGAACTAGAATTCGGTAACGTTTGGCCTTAGTTTATTACTTTATTTTGTTGCATGTTAAAGTACTAGTTGACTTTACATATATTTCATCTAAAACTGTTCACAAATTAAGTATAGAATTGTTTTCAATATAACAGTATAGTTTTAAAATTTGAATACTTGGTACATACTGGTAACTTTTAACATACAATTATAAATCCTGTTCATTCAATTATCTCTCAATCTATCTTAAGATATAACAGAAAAAACAAGCTGCTGTTGATGTTGAAATTCTTCTACGGCTGGTATCTTTGTACTTAATACACAATTACATCTGCACTAAAAACGTAACTGTTTCTTACAATATCGCAAGCCATGAGATTGAAACATTCTATTTCAATGGAAAAAGTAGACACGTGTAAACATTGTACTTACCAAACTTGTTGAACATTATAGCAAGCTAAATCTTTGTTTCAACAAAATCAGATCTGACTTTTTAAAGCAATCCATTTTAAAATGAGTTTATCATACAACATTCATACACCAAACATTCTACCATCTCTCATACGGTACTTGTTCATCACACATATCACAATTTTTCATTTATTTTTTTCTGTTCTTTTTTTCTCTTTTTTTACTTATTTTCTAATTTTTCAGATTTTTTTTTGGATTTTTTTCAGTAATAACAATAAATACAACATATTCGTGAATGTTTTTCCAATAATCCTGTGATATTATATGAAATGCTCTGATTTGTTTTCTACGAATTACTGTTGAATAGTCAGCTTCAGTTAAAACGTATCTTTAAACATTTGGCAAGCCTGAATAATCATCGACAATTTATAATGTCTGTTCACTACTTATACAGCTGTCAATAACTAGATGCCCACGGGCAACATGTCGAGCCCGCCAGCTGTCAAAAGGACTAACATTTATGATACTATTTGGCGGCAACAGAACTGATTGCGGCTAACATTTCTGCCGAGTTATTTAAGAAACCCTCAATCCATGGCCAAGTTCCAGCCCGGACAAGGAAAACTGCACCAAGTTTTGACCTTTGATCTCTAAGTATGACCTTGATCTTTAAGCTACCAATCTGGTTGTTGCACATGACACGTCATCTTACCGAGGCAAACATTGTGCCAAAGTATTTAAGAATCTCTCAATCCATGGCTGTGTTACAGCCCGGACAAGCAAAACAACACCGAGTTTTGACATTTGACCTCAAAGTATGTCCTTGACCTTTAAGCTACCAATCTGAATCTTGCACGCGACACACCGTGTCATTGAGGCAAATATATGTGCCAAGTTATTTAAGAATCCCTTGATCCATGGATAAGTTACAGCCCGGACAGACTCGGGACGGATGCAAACACATACACCGAACCGCCACTGTGACAACTATATCGAGCTCACCGCCAGCGGGCTCGACAAAAAAGGACTGGTTTTGTTATGTTATTGCCAGATAGACTGGTCAGTAAAACATAAAGATAGTAAGATTTATCATCATTATGAGAGTTGCATGCAATCCCATAAAAATGCGACCGACAATATTCAGTTTGTACACACTGTTTATAGTAACACAACTGACATGTAGGTATGACTCTATTAAGTTCCTATAGCTATTTCAGGCTGAATGATCTGCTTTTCCACGGAATTCATATATGAATATTTGTTCAAATAATATTAAATGCTTTGTAATGAAAACGTATTTGAAAGACATGCTAAAAAGTATGGAACAAAAAAAAAAAAGGTAAAAAGAGGGAGGTGAATTTTTCCCCATTATTCCCTGTAGAATATTTGTACGTCTGGGACTATACACAAAAATATGCCCCCTCTCTGCAGTACAGAATTTTACAAGCTTACACACAGGCGGCAACTGTTAAATCATAAAATAGTCACAAGTGCAAACTTTTCACTATTGCACAAGCAGGAGAAAACTTGTAAGTTATATAAAATAAGGCAAACTTCCTTGGCATATTGTGACTGGTACACAACACAGCTATCACATGCAAGTGGCATTATATTATACAAACTTTGTGGAAGCTTTTGTTACATACTGTATTAATAATTTTCTAAAAATTACGAGATCAAAAGTAACAGAGATTCTGTTCCTAGGTCATTCATATGTACAAATGACTCAGGTAGTCCTGCCAAGATATTAAAAGTTTTTATGTCTTAAAAAGGTAAAACCCAACTTTTGCAAACTGTTTCCTGATTTTTGCAGACAACTTAGTGGAGTATAAAAGTTTCTGAAAAGTCCTTATTTTCACAAAGGGCAAGTGTCATGACTAGATTATGATTTTGTAAAATAGGATTTTGGTAAACAACAAAAAAGTCCCATATCAGCCATACTGCTTTAAACCTACTATATCAAAGACCCAATTTTGTATGTAAGGTACAAAAATAGGCATAAGGATTTGCGAGGAAAGTTTCAAAAACTAAATAAATATAGAATTGCACAGCATAACAAAAAGTTAATATATTAAGAGAAGTTCCTGTAAAAACTGAAGTATTACCGACTTAAACCTTCTCTTTAAAGGAAAAGATTTACGAATATTGTTATTCTTTTTCATGAGAATAATTTGAACATGTACATACAATATAAATAATGTACAATTATGATTTTCTTTTACAGCAACTAACTCTTATTTGAGTGGAAGATTGTATATCACAATTTAGTGAATCTGATTTAGAACAACCCATATGTTTCATTGTATAGGCTATACATGTATGTAATAAAGACATGGAGTCAAACATCACTGTCCCTTTGATTTTGTTATCACAGTATAAAAACTTCTGAAGTTTTGGATATCTGTAATCAAGCTGTTGGTGTCCATGGTAACCTGGGCTGTGAGAATCCTTTTGTTCCATCTGGTCCTTTTGGCGGGCGTGAAACTACAACACGCGGACCCACAAGTTCTTCATTCATGCTCTTCAAACGACTCAACAGTCTCTCCGGCCTGCGTTTCTCACTAAAATATACATGAAAATATATTTCTTTACAACATTTGCCATGACAAGTCCATCATGTATATATCTGGGTTCATACAATCTAGCAAAACAAAATTTCTGGACTTTCTAAGGATTATTTATGGACCTTTTTGTTATTTTTCAGGGCTAATTTTTCTGTATTACTATTAACATTATTTTGAGCACTGTTTCCAGGGCTCTCGCGAGTGGGCGACTTGAGCGAAATAGGCGCTCTAGAACTTTAAACTTCGCTCAAATCTAACCTCAAAGCGAAATGCAAGTCGCCCGATTTTCTTTGATTTCCGCACTCGCTAATTACTGCTACCCGGACTGTTGACAATTTGCACGGTGTCATAAATGAGTGTCGAATACACAAACACACGCCGGTAGCATAATTTAAGCTCCGCCTACCTCAGGTACTTGCGAGATTTTCCCGAGAAGTGTGAAAGCGAATCAAATTATCCGGTACACCAGAGTCTATTGTGTTAAGCCAATCAGTGCCGCGTTTATGTCTTTGACACTTCACGTTTACTGTCAACATGTTCGAGTGCAAAAAAAACAAACAACACAATGTTTTATTAAAGAAACTGCTGATTAACCATGCGATTAATTGGAATATGGTACACAAATATTTGTTATCTATGATAAAATAACGACATGTAATGTATTAACTACGTTAAATTGACTTCCATTGATGAATTTATTTGAATTTATATATTTCTAGTTTACACATTTTACTTTCAGTTTTATAATTCGAGTGAGATACTGACATTCCTCGGTTACATTTACAGCATCGGCTTGAATTTTGAAAACTACTTTTTTTCAGAATTTTGTTACGAAAGGATTACCACTGTATGGGAAATGATCTAACTAAGAAAATGAATGATCACATCAATGTTTTTTATCAAGAAACAAGAAAATTTACAGCCACTTTTCGGATCACTCAACATCACATTGCGGTAGAAAAAGTCTTCCCACTTCTCCCTAAAGTCTCCCCACTTCTCCCTAAATCAGCTTGAGGGAGAAGTGACTTCTCCCAAAAATTTGGACCTAGCTAGACCCCTGTGTTTCACATCCACAGATCTTATCTTTCCAATCCTGTTTCAGAGGTAGGAATTGCATTGTTGTAGGTCAACCAAGAGTGATGAAATTTAATTAGGTTAACTATTCTTTCATCAACAGTAACCTTGCTGACAATATCCATATTTTGTATTAAATAAAACAGTATGCTCCAAATTCATAATTAATTGTCAACATCACTCAACTGTGGGAACTTATTCAGTCACTTTTTATCAAAATAACATAACAATTTGACAAATGGAATGAAGACTGAAAATTGCTGGATACCAACTGCAATGCGCAAGCTAGGAACCATTGTTTTCATCACAGTGTTCAACCTTGATACGAATAACATATTTCGCCACTATACATATACGCTACTAGATTTAACACATATATTTTCATCCTTGTTTTCTAGCAGTTAATAAAAAGTAAGAAACTTCCCTATATGTAAGGACTTTACTATATTAAAACACTTTAAAGCACACAGAGACAGAAATAAATCCAAATTCTTTCCAAGACCTTCTGACATTTTTTACGACATTTTAAGAAAGGACATCAAAGTTTAGCACTGTATACCTTGTATATATCCATGCTAAGTTTAAACATGAGCCTAGAATTCGTCTGACCAATCGGTTAAACACACAATTTCATCAAATAGCTATTCATACAGAATTTATTGCACATAATTACTCGCAAATACTGCACATCCTGTGGTCAGTCTAACATCTGCAAGAAGGTAAAAATGTTTTCGTGTGCATGGGGGAGTGGTGAAGGTTAAGGGATAAAAGGTACAAGAAGCTAAAAGTTAAACTATATGTGTGTAAATCCCACAAAAAAACCTAGGTGTACAACTTTACATGCTGAACAACATTCTTTTGTTTCACAACTTCTGGTAAATATTCATTGAGATAAGTGAGGCTCAAACTGTTTGGTCCTTATTTTCACAAAGTCAAGGGTCATACCTCTTGCCTGGCCTTGTGCAAGAAAAAAAGCCCAGATGCACAACTCCATATGCTGAATTATAACCCTATGGTCAAATCCTTTTTTTGATTTATGCATGCCACAAATTTGGATAGACAGATGGGTAAATTTAAGTGCTCCCCTCAAACCCCCAAACAATGTAGGGAAGGAAAATGCTTTTTGTTGTCTTGCCAGCAATAGAACTGCCAACTTTTAAATCTGTAGTTTTGTGATTCACAATTGAGCAAACCAGATTTTACACCGACTCAAACTGATTCTTACGTTATTTTTCTCAAACTGCAAGCCGAGTATTTTCCATTACGTTGATTCTGAACGACGACAAATTCCACCTCATCTCCGGGAGCAACCTCAATACCTCCATGCACTTCTGTCATGTGGAAAAACAGCTTCTTCCCTTCTTCTGCCTCGTACGTTAAGAATCCATACTGAAATAATCAACATCAACAAGAAAATACAGTTCTCGTTTCAATCATTTTTTGTATCAGACATGCATATTAATGGTGTAAAAAACAAGAGCTGTCACTAATGGTGACAAATGCCCCCTCAGCACCTTGACCTTTGACCTGGTGACCCCAAAGTCAGTAGGGGTGGTGTACTCAATAAGTACTATCAGCATGTGAAGTTTGAAGGTCCTGGGTGAAGTGGTTCGCATGTAAAGTGTCTTCATGCAAAAAGTTATCATTGACCCCTGTGACCTTGACCTTTGACCTGGTGACCCCACAGTCAGTAGGGTTGGTGTACTCATAAAGTACTAACAGCAAGTAAAGTTTGAAGGTCCTTGGTGCAGTGGTTCGCGAGTAAAGTGCCTACATGCAAAAAATTAACGTTGGCCCCTGTAACCTTGACCTTTGACCTGGTGACCCGAAAGTCAGTAGGGGTGGTGTACTCAGTAAGTACTATCAGCATGTGAAGTTTGAAGGTCCTGGGTGCAGTGAATCGCGAGTAATGTGCCTTCATGCAGAAAGTTAATGTTGGTCCCTGTGACCTTGACCTTTGACCTGGTGATCCCAAAGTCAGTAGGGGTGTTGTACTCAATAAGTACTATCAGCATATGAAGTTTGAAGGTCCTTGGTGCAGTGGTTCCCGAGAAAAGTGCCTTCATGCAAAAAGTTAACGTTGTGACGAACTAACGAACGAACAGACGGACAGTTGAAAACTAATATGCCTCCCTTTGGGGGCATAAAAACATCTAAAAAGTTACAAATCAGAGCCCCATTCCGCCTAACAACTAAGAATAACTAGAGGAAGTCAGTTTTGCTTGTTGCAATACTAATAATTTGTGGTGTTGGAAACTACTTCTGCTGTTGTAAGCAACTAATAATTCTGGCTAATCCCAATGTAACTTCCTTCATTGAAATGTTCACTAAAACATGTTACAGGTACAGTTAACTATGGACAACAGTAGTAAATAGGGACAACTTTTCAAGGTAATCTTTCATTTATCTATATAAAGCTGAAAGCAGTACGACATAGCATAATAACCATATCAATGAGTACCTTATCTTTCACTGACTCAACTTTTGCTCTGATGAACTGTCGTACAGCTGCGACATGTATGGCCCTCCTTTCCTGTGACAGGGTATTCATAGCAACTCGGAACTTTACTGCATCTCCTTTCTGCAGGAAATCGCGTTTATCAGCCAGGCTGGTGATACTGTACTGGTATGTCTGATTGTCTGGGTCATCTGTGTAAGGTAAGATTTTAATGTAATCTAATCTATAAGATCTTCTGGAAGCATAGAACGCAATCAAGCAAAATAGAAATACACCTGTCATTTAGGCTATTGCGACATCATAACTATTTCTGGCGGACAACTTTGAGTTATCTGGTTGCTTTGATCCACAAAAAATCCCAATTGAACAAGTAAAATTTTCATTTTTTTAATGTCAGAGGTAGTTCTGCATGTTCAATTAATTTTTTACAGTGTAGAAGTATGATTTTTCAAGAGATAGTGTCATGTGCTTGATTGTTTGCTAGCCAGACTTTAAAAATTTGGACCTCACACCAAGTTCTCATAATGTATGTCTTACAATTTTTCCAGAGAAGTTTTTCTATTATGTAGATTTTAATGAAATTTCTGTCATTAATAAGCATAATTATGGTCTAAATTATGGTAAAATAAAATGTACACCTCCATGTGCTTGTTTTCGAGATATTTGCCCAATAAAGAGACCTGCACATTTCATGCTGATTTCAAGACAATATTTTGAATTATTTAACTGCTAAATAACAGGTCAAACTTTTTAATATCATATTTTATCTTTAGAAAGACAATTATGCTGCCGTTATATATACTGTTATATACTTAATAAATTTACTCACAGGTTGCCTGTTATTCATAAAATGATTTTTATTTCTGTATGCTGAGTCCAGGCTTTACTCTACATTATCTGGATAAATGATGTTACGCCATTATTTCTGATTTCTCAAATACACAGAAATACCTTAAATTTTAAAATCCAAGAATTCATGCCCCTGTGTACTATCCTTTAAGGCTGAAAGCATCAAAGCCAATGCCAACATAATAAATGATTTGTAGAGAATTCAGCAGACTGACAAAGCTGTAAGAAAGAAGAACCTACCGTCAGCACCAACTTGAATGAGGCCACAGTATTCCTCCTGTTCTGGGTTAACTATCCTCATAGGTCTCACAATCTTGCCCTGTAGTATCCCTATATCTTCTGCCAACTCCTGATCAATGATATAACAAATATGTAGTCGTAATTAGAGACCTATTTATGTGTATCAAAAATAAGTAATGCAAACTGAACAAAGTATTAAAATACCGGTAGTCTACAGCTGTCAGATCATTAAATTTTGTGCAGTTCTGTCATTTTACCACTAGTGAAGTGTTTGGAAAATGTTATTATAGAATCTGATTTAACTTTGATTTTTCAAGATTCTCAATAACAGACAGAGGAAATTCTGCAAGCAAGTGATGCTTGATTTTAGTTACACTAACTTTTCAACTTTCCTAAATGTCCTAAGGAAAAGTATAATCACTATAATTTTGATGACATTTGGAGAAAGCTGTTGTACTGAGGAAATTTCCTAACTTTCAAATTCATTTTATGGTATATCATTTCATAGAACAACATCTCTTTCTTAATGGTCAGAAATACATTTTTCTCATGAGACATTTTACCATGTTACATGATGCTGTTGAGCCCTCACTGCCCCTTTTCTATCAGAATAACAAAGTAAATTATAAACCCAGCTGTAACATACATTTTTAAGCTTTCAGCTATCTGTAAGTCGATATTCTTTTCCTGAAAATACAGTAGTTACCTCATTTACTGGGACAGTTCCAGTGGGGAGTTTTTTGATGTTTTCAGCACTAAGTTTGGCACTTTTCCTGGTCAGGGTATATTCCACTTCATCCCCTAGTTCCAGATCATTAGTAGAGCCCTCAAAAGCACTGAAAAACAGAATCATCACTAATATATACAGTCGAAACTCGGTATCTCGAATTTTAAGGGACTATGCTTTGCAGTTCGAAATAACCAAAATTCGAGTTATGAGGAGGGACGGATGTGAACTAAATGATAAAAAAGTTGGTTCAAACACTTTTTTAATCTCCTGCTATCGGGCACACTATGAATATAATATACCTTGCAATAAATCTTTCATAATGTAAAACAAAATCATTATAAATTTAAAGTATTTTATTTCTATGTGCACATAATCAGAAATACACAGTATATACATACATGTACGTCAGATATTTCCGGCATATGCGCAAGAGTCATCGTAAAAACGTCACACATCAACATTCAAATATACAGTCTCATCGCGATTACCTCTAATTAATCCATGTTAAAGATCCCAACTGTTCAAACTAAGTAATTCATTAGTTTAAATTAAAAGCTTTTTTCATAAGGTCTCAAAAAACAAATGACCGCTGAATAAAGAAATCTAATGATTACAGCAAACAATTATCATTACCGCATGTGACATCATCCCACTTTGATAATCGCCTCACCTTTGATATGTAGGCATTACAGCTTACTGATTAGGCAATAAACATGGACATGTGTTATAGAACAACCACATTCACAATGACATGTGTAAAACTTTGTCGCATAATTTGTTTTTCACTTCGACTTACTGAGTTAACAAAGCACTTGAATTTTATTGACGGGACTGAAAATCCCTTTCGACACATCCGGAGTCTCGGTAAGTCAAATTTTGACGTAACCGGAGTTGAATTACATATATAAAGAAGGAAATTTGACGGGACTTGATAATTTCTTCGACTTAAGCGGAATTTCGAGGTAAGCGAGTTTGAGATACCGAGTTTCGACTGTATTTACATGATGTGGTTACTGCTGAAAATTCTTGCTTCAAAATATGTTGTATTGACAAAAGGCAATCATTCTGTCAAGTTAGACAATGGTAGGCCAAAACACTAGTAGCTATGGAGCTGAAACCTTTTTCAGTCTCAAGGTCACTGTGAACATGACCTTGATCTACTGACCCAAAAAGAATAAGGTACATCCATTCACAACAGGCAATCATCCCATGAAGTTTGACGAACATAAGCCAAAGTGTTCTTTAGTTATTTATCAGAAACAGTTTTCAGTCACACAGCCACTGTGACTTTTACCTGTGACCTTCTGACCCCACAAAACAACAGGGTCATTCAATTACCACAGGAATAATCTTATAAAGTTGTACTAGTGCGAGATCAAGCATTCTCTGCTTACTGACCTGAAACCAAATTGTCTACTGACCAACAGCCAGACAACAACAAACAGACCAACTGACAATATAATACCCCATCTTAAACAAAGGGGGCATTAAACTTACAGGAAACTGGGATGCCATCAAAGATGCCAATGAATGGGTGAAACAATAGGTATACCTAATTTCTGAATAGTCAAGTTGAAATTTATGCAAAACTAGAGCTTTCAGTAAAAGCAATTAATACCTTAAGAAGCTGCTTTGATACCAGAAAAATAAAATGTTGTGATCAAGACTTTTGACCTTCAAATGTGACCTTGACCATAGATCTAACACTCTACGTTGTAAAATCTGAAAGTTGTCTTGAAGGGGTTAACAACAAATAGCAGTTGTATGAAAATCCTTCCAGTGGTTAAAAAGATATGGAGAAGACATGAATTAAAGCTATTTGATCTTTGATCTCCAAAAGTGACCTTGACCTTGAACATAGTGACCAAGATCATATGTTCTGCAAGTTGTCTTGTTGACGTTAGCAGTCGATGCTAGTTTTATAAAAATCTTCCAAGCAGCTTAAAGATATGGAGCAGACAAAACTTTAAGCTATTTGACAATTGACCTCAAAGACTTTGAACTTGGACCAAGAGACCTGGCTTGTATACTCTGCATGTAGTCTTTATAAGTGTAATAACTGACGCCATAAAAAGCTTCCAAGTGATAGGAAGACTTAAGTTTAGCTCTCAAAGTGTATGAAGCGAAGCTATTGGCCTTTCACTTCCAAGTATGACCCTGACCTTGGACCTAGTGATCTTGATTGTGCAACCTGCACATAGCCTTGATGTGGTTAACAACTGATGCTTGTTTTATGAAAATATTCCCAGCCATTATTAAGAATTTGAGAGTACACTATGGGCGGACAGACAGAAAGACAAACAGACATGCGTGACTCCAATATAGACCAATATACTCTGTATCTGGAGGTATATGTGAGATTGTTATAATGAGGCAAAGTCCAATTTCTCAGCAAATCAAAAACCAACACCTTATTCACTTCACCCCTCTCAATTGAGCCGCACCATGAGAAAACCAACATAGTGCATTTGCGACCAGCATGGATCCAGACCAGACTGCGCAGTCAGGATCCATGCTGTTCGCTTTCAAAGCCTATTGGAACTAGAGAAACAATTAGCCAACAGCACAGCTTGGATCCTGACCAGACTGCGCAGGCTGGTCTGGATCCATGCTGGTCGCAAACGCACTATGTTGGTTTTCTCATGGCGCGGCTCAATTTATCATTAATACCTAAAGTGGAAAAAGACTTCCTTGTCATGGTCTACATTCTCAATGAAGCCATAGTTGTCCTTCAGTGTTGCTATAAATCCTTGACATCTACCCGTCAGATTACGTAGCACCAATCGTACGTTCACAGCCATACGTACTGGACCTCCAGGTCTCCTCTGCTCTCCAATGTTGAAATCCACTTTATCACCAAATCTGTGAAAAAAAAAACGTTACAACTATCAGAAACATTTTGGAAAGTTTATAAGAAATCTGCAAAATTTCTAAATAAATTCCTATGAAATTTGAGTGATGCATGTCAAAGCCTTCTGAACTTACATGTACCCAGAGAAAAGCATTTTCACTGCTATAGGCCACTGCGGCTTTTGACCAAATAAACCTAGAAACAATTAGTGTCATCTAAGGCTAATATTATAATATCGTATGATGCAACAAGCTTAAGCATTCTCAAGTATTCATGTCCTAGCCTACTGATCCCCAAAACAATGTGGGTCATTGGTCGTCTTCTGATTATGTCATAAAAATCTGGTGTTTGTAAGCCTAAGAAGTCTTCAATAAGTCAAGAAAAATTTTCAGTCACTGTGAAGATTACCTTATGTGTGTTGTTACTGACCCCCAAAACTGTAGGAATATGCTACTGACCTCAGGCAATCATCTTTTGATAATTACAGACGGCTGTAGGCTGCAAGTTTTCAATCAGAGACAATTTTAGACTAAAGGTCACTATGACCTTTGTCTTTGACATACTGAGCCTTAAATTATTAGGGCTCATCTACTGGCAACCATCCAATTAAGTGTGAATGCTCTATGTTCAACATTTTCGACTGGTTGAAAACAAAAATACAGCAATACTGGAAATCCAGTTTTCAAGAACTGAGATTGTGTACTTCTTTTTCAGACTGGAATGATACCCTACCTATGGTGGGTAAAACAACTGCACATTACCTAGGTATGTTCCTTAGATCAGTAACATCCTTGATATAGTAGACAATTTTGTGTATAGCACCATCCATGTCAAATATAATACTGCCTGTGTCCTCCTTACCATTCTTGTCTGAAATTCAAATCAAACTTTTACATAAATATATATAAATTATAAAATATATATTTATATAATTACAGGCAAGCTTGCAGAAATGTGGACAAAAATGCAAAAACAGATAATCCTTTAAACTGATAACCATCTAATGATGATAAATTGCTGTTAATCTCTGCCATTTTAATTGTACTGGAAGTGCTATTATCTTTTTGATCTGACTTTAAATCTTATATTTTCTATCAATATTTCTCCTATTAAAGATATCCAGGTCCAGGCACTGGAATTTTACGATTGAGTTTCCCATCTAAGAGGCCAATACTAGGAGAGAAGACTTCATGTGTATCAGTGCTACACAATGAGCATGTTAAGAAACCAGACTGTATATTTGCAAAGATCTAGGCTAAGTTATCCGCACAGGGGGGCTTTCTCTCATTCTGTTCCTCTGGTCAGATCGCTCTGCGTCTGTACAAGTTGATGATAAATGGTGCCCTGTGTGACTGCCTTTGTATGTAAAGTGTCTTTGAACATGCTTATCATGAAAAGGGCACTGTATAAATCTGGTATTATATAATACATTTCCAAATTAAATTTGGTATTATTTTAGGCTGTATTATCTTTAATCGATTCTCAACAATAATATTCACATACTTGGGCTTTTGGTGTTACAAGGTTCCTTCTCTATTGTACCAATATATTTCTCTGGTTTCACTACAACTGAACCAATAGAACCCTTTGGTATGCCTCTAATTCTACATGCTACTTGTCTGCTGGGGGTCGTGGGGTCCTGAAATGAAGGAAAATGCAAATTTATAAATCCTGATTAAACTGGTCAAGTCCTACAAAGCATAAGAACAAGTGACTGGTTATTTTCGCCAGAACAAATTTATGGAAGTTGTTGTTATTGTCTAGCTGTTCACAGGTAACTTATACAATCAGACAGTTGCACCATGGTTCATTTATCACTGAGAATATCTGCTTTTTTGCATACTGGTCTCAAGATTGCTTGTTGTCCTTATCTAGGTATTAGGAACTCTCTGTGCCAACTCTTCAATTTACAACAAGGAATTTAAAACAAACTTATGTAGAGGAAATCACAAACATTTCCAAGACACAAAATTAACTATATCCCCAGTATTCTATCAATGCCCTACGGTAATTTCAACTGCTCAAACTCTCTTACCTCTAACAAGAACATCAGTCCAGTTATATGCTTCGCTATAAAATAACTATTCTTTCCCCTAAATTACCCGAGTAACAGTAATCTCTACTTTACGCAATAATCTGGGCTCCTATGTACGGTTTATGATCTCACTCTTTCCCTTAACCTACAACAATATCAGAGAATTCTACTTTATCCATGAATTTAGACTCAACAATTTATTGCTAGATCTCACTCTTTCCTTTCCCCTAACCTACCACAATATCAGAGAATTCTATTTTATCAAGGAATTTAGACTCAACAATTTATTGTCTAGATCTCACTCTTTCCTTTCTCCTAACCTAACACAGTATCAGAGAATTCTACTTTATCCAGGAATTTGGACTCAACAATTTATTGTCTAGATCTCACTCTTTCCTTTCTCCTAACCTAACACAGTATCAGAGAATTCTACTTTATCCTGGAATTTGGACTCCAATTTATTGTCTAGATCTCAATGTTTCCCCTAAGCTACCACAGTATCAGAGAATTCTACTTTATCCAGGAATTTGGACTCAACAATTCATTGTCTAGATCTCACTCTTTCCTTTCTCCTAACCTACCACAGTATCAGAGAATTCTACTTTATCCAGGAATTTAGACTCAACAATTTATTGTCTAGATCTCACTCTTTCCTTTCTCCTAACCTAACACAGTATCAGAGAATTCTACTTTATCCAGGAATTTGGACTCAACAATTTATTGTCTAGATCTCACTCTTTCCTTTCTCCTAACCTAACACAGTATCAGAGAATTCTACTTTATCCTGGAATTTGGACTCCAATTTATTGTCTAGATCTCAATGTTTCCCCTAAGCTACCACAGTATCAGAGAATTCTACTTTATCCAGGAATTTGGACTCAACAATTTATTGTCTAGATCTCACTCTCGCCTAACCTACCACAATATCAGAGAATTCTACTTTATCCGGGAATTTGGACTCCAATTTATTGTCTCGGTCTCACTCTTTCCCTCAACTTCCCTTGTGAACAGAAAATTCTACTTTATCCAGGAATTTGGCCTCTTGTTTCAGCTCTGATTTAAAGTGTAGGATGTCATTGTTTTCCATATCTTACCTGGGTTACAGTAAATTCTACTTCATCCTGGCATTTGGACTCTGATTTGGAGTCTAGGATCTCACTAAAGTGGAAAAACATTCGAGCATCACGCTCTGCACACTGTATAAATCCATAACCCTCCTTCAGACTTACAATTGTTCCCTGTAACAAATATATAATTCACATGGTAATCTTTATAACATGTTTTTCAGTGAATTATTAAAATATTAGTCTAGAGTGAAATATATCTGGTATTTTCACAGTGAAAAATATCAATTATATTTTTCACTGGTAAGAAATTATAAAATGGGTAAATTTAGTCAAAACATAAAATAAACTAGAAATGTGTCACCGACACAGATGCTCCCGCAACATGAGAAAGGTCACAGGCATGGTACTGCTCACAAACTAAAAGAAAGACCATTGGCCCTATTTATTTACAAAACAAATATTGTAGGAAAATCAGAAAATTTAGTATTCTGTATATGTAGTGAAAATTGGCTAAGTTCAACCAAGGACTGTGACCTTGACCTTTGAGCTAGTGAAATGGTTGTTGCGCATGACACATCGTCTATCCATTCGAATCATTTGTGTCATTATTTTGAAATTGGACCGTGCATGTCAAAGTTATGGACCGGACACAAGACCACATTATCAGTATTTATGTAGTGAAAACTGGCAAGTTCAACCAAGGACTGTGACCTTGACCTTTGAGCTAGTGAAATGGTTTTGCGCACAACAAATCGTCTATCAATGCTTATCATTTGTGTGAAATTATTCTGAAATCAGACCATGTATGTCAAAGTTATGGCCCGGACACTTCAACCTTACACTGAAACAAACAAATATCCTCAAGATAAACAACAGCATAAAGAGTAGGTAATTTAAGCAATTGTTTCCCTACAAGGCTTTATACAATCTAGTTACTGCCTGTTATAAATGCTTCTGGCATGAAGTTTTTACAAAGGTAAATTAATCCGGTAATTTGAAACATAAGGAATATCATGGGATTCTTGGTTCAAACCTCTTCAGTTAATATTCATTACCAAGAATATTCTCATACTGTATAATCATTAATTTTCTTAGATGGGGGAGAAATAAAATCTCAATGAACAAATAAAAAGCCCATGAATTCATATCTTCTAAAATAGCCATTTTCACCAAAACCACAAAATATGCCTAGGAAATTAAATGATTTCAGAGTTTATTATGTTAACTAACATACAGAACTACTTTCATGATTCCTGGCCAGTACTAAAAGAGGAGTACTTACAGTTTCTCTTCTCTCAGTTGTTTTGTCGAAAGTTTCACTGAGCAATTTAATCCTGGTAGCTCTCTGTAGTTTATCTCGGCGATCTGTAGCGATACTGAACTCTACCACATCTCCCTGCAACAGTGTATACTCCCCGTCCTGATCCTTGTCCCCGTATGGTATGTCTGTATGTCTGTATAACATTTGTACAATCATTATCTTACTCTTTTCTATAACACAAGAGGGTTATGATGTCCCTAGATCACTCAGCTTAGTTTCAGAGAATTAACAGGCTAGAGTGTGTACAGCTTTGGAAGACAAGCATAAAATGCTCAAGATGTCAAAAGTTCCAGATGTGGTTCATGAGAAGAAACAGTTTACAGGTATTTCTGTATTTAACTCTAGTGGCCCCTAAAAGGGGCCTTAGCGCCCCAATTTGAACAAAACTTGAGAGGACTTTATAATGATGCTACAGGCCAATTTTGATTAAGATCCATCAAGTGGTTCATGAGAAGAAGTTGTTCAAAGGTACCCTGGTGGTCAATAAAAGGGACTAGGTGGCCCCACTAGAGCAAGTTTAGGAGTGGACATTACAAAGATGCTACAAACCAAGTTTGATGAAGACCTAATAAGCGGTTCATGAGAAGAAGTAATTGAAGGTTTTTCAATTTTAACTGTGACATCTGAAAAAAGTGTGCACAGATTGATGGCGGACAGACAATGGACGGTTAGCGACCACTATAGCTCACTTCAAGCACTTTGTGCTTCGGATGAGCTAACAAAGTGGTAGTCAAACACATTCCACAAAAGGGAAAATCACGACTTGCTATTTTTCATATTTTGAATCTATCTAACTGATATGTCTTTATTTTTTAATGTAAGTTCTTATTATAAAGATATTTCTGCCACACACATTACAATCCCAAATCTAATAACCAGGTTTTCAAACTTCTCTAGCTTGAGGACTCCCCTCCTGGTCAATTTTCTCAATTTCAATTTCAAAAATGTTTGGCAAAAATCTGGAAGCAAGTTGCTACAAATGATTGGCCCAAACTAACATCATGCTAAAATTATACTTTCTTATTGACTGAAGATGTACACATACCCTTTTGGAGTATCATACTGAATTCTGCCTCCCAGTGGATCACTTGCTCTCTTATTTGACTTCAATGTTTTTACAATCTTTCCTTTCTTGGTTTCTATCGAGATATCTTCAAATATCACAGTTCCAGAAGGCAATGGTATAATGTTCACTGCCACCTCCTTACCCTGAAACAATTATATTTCTAATGTTAAATGTTATCAATGAATGCCAGTTTGTAAATAAGAAGTTATACTTTAATAGCAGTTAACAAGTATTATAATATGGAAGGAGGAAAGCAAGGTTCGACAGTCTTGTCATTAACGGAATTTAACCGATACCAGCTTACATACAAAAACAACCAAATATTGTTTAGTTAAAAAGGGGGAATAATTTCAATAAAAAAGCAAAATAGAGTTATGGAACCTGTGCACTGCAAGTCAGTTCATCACAATGAATAAATGTGTGAAGTTTCAAGCCATTCCCAAAAGTGGCTACTGAGATACCAGCTTACATACAAAAACTCAGCCAAACTGGGACAAAGATGCTGATGCTGACGAATGGATGAGTCTAATAGCTCTACCTATTTTTCATAAAGTTATGCTAAAAATATGGTGGGTGACTTGACCTTTGAGCCATCAACCCCAAAATCAACACGGATTTTCCGCTACTGATACTTTGTAATTGAGTCAAGTTTGAAAGCCATAACTGTTATTCTTTATTTTTTACAGTCTGAAAACCATTTTCAGTTCTCCTATTATTGTGTCCTTGACCTTACACCTATTCACCCTCAAAACAATAGGGATCCTCCTCAAGTGGTACTTAGTCATCTTCTAAAGTTTGAAAGCTGCAGCAGTTAGACTTTGTGACTTAGAACCAACAATTAAAAAAAAATAAAAAATTAAGTTGAGACCTGTGACCATTAGTGATACTTCACTGTATCAAGTATGAATTAATCTAATGTGCTTGTCTCTGTTAAAACACTCTTACGCTAGAATGACGTCACGTTAATGTGCGGTGACGTCAAAGTTCTGTTGCGACAAGGAAGGAGCGCTTCTATATTTTATCTTCTGTTTTAGATTAAGGGCATATTAGAATCAAAATGATTTATAGCAAAACCGTGTTTTAACACTATACACTCGGAGGTAATACGTCGTACAAATAATTTCACGCGGGCTGTAAAATTATTACGCCCGACGTATAACAGCCCATCGTGCATAAATAGTGTTAAAACACTCTTTTGCTATAAATTATTTCTTAAATGAAAGTTACAGCTTTACACTTCATGACTTAAAAAGAGTCCAGAATCCACTTACCGATTATAGTATCATTCTGAAAAGCGAACTCAGATGTTGTTTAGACTGATGAAAATTCTTCAACACTAGTATACTTACATTTCTGGTCTGTATCTCAAACTCTATATCATCTCCTAGCAACAGTTCATTAATGTTGCCCATGTATTCACTGTAGTGAAAGAAGATCTCCTTAACAACATCTGCACGCTCAATAAAACCAAACGAGTCCTTCATAGAACATACAACACCCTGGTACTTCATAAGTTTCGGTTCAACAAGTTCCAACTTCCTAGCATGCAAGTTACCGTTCCTAAAAGCAGGTTAAAAACTCATATTTACTTTATATTATTACATATAAATTAGGGGTGTAACGATACGCTAGTCTCACGATACAATACATATCGTGATACAGATGCAATGATACGGTACATATCGCGATACACAATGAGCATTCATGTGACAAAATGAAAAAGAAACAAGTAGCTGCATTCAATAAACGCTTGATGCCCCTGGTGGCATCCTTGTCGATACAAAGCAAGCTAAGTCCAAAATGAGGTCAAGTTCAAGGTCAAGGTCAATCTGAGGTCATGTGATGTCTGAAGATGAGGAATGGTCATAGGATACATCTGCATTAGTATCAAGTCATTCTAGTTAGGGGTATTGATGTTAGACGAAACGGTCACATTTGGTTAACCTCGTACGGACGGACAAACAAATGAACAGACAATTTATCAACCTTCCTAGTATGGAATTTAGACCTTAAATCTGTCAATTTAAGACTCAGTTGTATAAATAAGTATGAGTCCTAGTATTATCAATTAATTCATACAAGATTTTAAGTAATTTTTTTTTCAACATCAACTTGCCTTGAGTAGCAAAATTTGCAAGTTCTGTGCAAAGATAGACCTCTATCTTACCAAATATGTGTAAATTGTCAGAAGTCATAAATTTAAAGTAAACATGGAACAACTGCAGTCTGAATTACATAATGTTTCAGAAACAAGAATACATGATGTCAACATTACATGACACATGCCCCCTAACAATTCTTGAAGGAAAAACTGTCCACAATAGTGCAAAACACTAGAAACTAGAGATGCTTTTGAGAAAAGCGCATGTCTCCCACAACTGCCCCTATGAAAAATGTCTAGTGTCTCTAGATGGTTTAGATGAGTGGATCCAATTAGATGGTCTGGACGAGTGGATCCAATCAGTAATTCAAGGGCCACAAATCAAAAAAGCCTGGGCGGATTTGGCTAGTTATCGAACTTGGCTAAGGTCTTATGGCCAAACACATTTTGTTCAAGTTTGGTGAAGTTCGGATGAGAAATGTTCGACTTAGAGAGCGGACAAGTGTAAAAAGGCAGATTTTTCAGTAATTCAAGGGCCGTAACTCCAAAATGCCTGGACCGATTTGGCTAGTTATCGAACTTGGCCGAGGTCTCATGGTCAAACACATTTTGTTCAAGTTTGGTGAAGATTGGATGAGAAATGTTTGAATTAGAGTGCGGACAAGAGTAAAAAGGCCGATTTTTGGTAATTCAAGGGTCATAACTCCAAGACGCCTGGACCGATTTGGCTAGTTATCGAACTTGGCTGAGGTCTCATGGTCAAACACATTTTGTTCAAGTTTGGTGAAAATCGGATGAGAAATGTTCGACTTAGAGTGCGGACAAGCTTTGTGACAGACAGACAGACAGACACACACACACAGACTGGAGTAAATCAATATGTCTCCCACACCACTGTGTGGTGGGAGACATAAATATAATCGGACATGAAAGTCTCAAAAATATGTCCATTTTATGTTGAAGACGTAAAGCAAGTTTCGATTCAGTTGGATGGAATCTGTAGGAGTTGAGTACACAGTGTTAAGATATAACTGTAATACTTTCAGAGTCTCAAAAGGGACGGATGGATAGACAGTTCAAACACTACATGCCTTCCAGGTGTTTGGCACTGGATGCATAAAAATCTTTTCCTTAAAATGTAAATTTTTGACCCCAGTGCAGATGTGTCTGAAAATTTCTAGGTTTTAAGGTGCCAAGCATACCTTTTATCTGTTGCAATGAAGAATGTGACTTGATCGCCAGGTTTGATCTGTGTACTTCCAGTGCTATCAACTATATCATCCAATCCATACGGTAGGAAAAACCATTCCCCATTGTGCTCATATGTTACACGTCCCAGGCCATCTGTTGAGCCTACTGTGGAACCCTGTGTCATTTTTAAAAATAAGATTACCAGAAGTTCAATAAACTGACTGAACTGTATGTGTTGTTCCCTAATTCAATACAGATATATCCACTTCAGCCAGTGCTAGAAGGCATGAAAGATGCATGTTCCATTACATCTAACGCAACATGGGCTATCACATCAGGTTTTGCCCATGCTTCCAAAGGATTCTCTTGCAACTTTCATTTGCTAAATAATTCAACATGTAAGAAAAAGTACTTATTTTATATCTCCGAACAGGATGGGTTTTTCTCAGTAAGATATTAATGGTTAATGTCATCTTTTACCAGTACAGGTAGCTTTGTGTCTTATATAAGGTAAATGCCCATTTTACCAACACATGTTGCTTCATATCTCTGTGTAAGGTAAATGCAATTTTTTGATAGCACAAGCAGTTTTTGTACTTTTGTGCCAGACAAATGCCATTTTTCAACAGCACAAGTAGCTTTGTATGTTTCAATGAGGTAAAAGCCATTTTCCCCAGTCCAAGGTCTTTGAATGTTTGTATAAAGTAAATACCATTTTTCAGCATTACAAAGTAGCTTTGGATGTCTGTTTAATGTAATTGCCATTTTTTACCATTAAATGTAGCTTTGTATAACGTAAATGCCATTTTTTACCAGCACAGATACCTTCAAATGTTTGCGCAGTGTTTTCCCTTGGAAATTTTGATAGAAGGTCATAAAAACCCTTCATGTTTGGCTGTAGGAGTCATTTTCAATTTCAAGGGGTCATTTCTGTAACTTGTTAAAAATGAATACATAATAACTTCTAACATTACTATCACAACCTTGTCTTTACAATTTCGGCTTTTTTCACACTTATTTTTAAACAGACTACAGTTTTAACCCTTTGCGTGCATCTGTGTGACTGACGGAAGTTTGATGACGAATAAGTGAAGTGTTGCAAACTCCTGGTGTGCAAACTTTTTTGTTCAATGTTTGCAGATTCCGTTTCAGTTTGTTCGAGAACGAGGCAGTGACAGGGTTTCCTCGCGTGCAGAAGACAGAAAACATGTCATCTTTTGTTGTTGAGCCCTTTTTGTTGAATGGTTTACTGTATAAAGTGAAATGTGTTGGCTAATTTGATTAACATCTGTGTTTTATATATGTATTATTTTTGCTATTTAAACTCATTCTGGAAAAAATGTATATCATTCTACTTACTGGTTATACATTTACCCTTTATAAACCAAAACCTATCTTGGGTATTTGAAATGTGTAATGCACAAAAAGCTGAATCCATCCTTATAAAACACTTTTGTACTAATGTTTAACTTAAAACGTTAGGCCTATTTTGGCCCAAGTCGTTCAAATGAGGACCTTGACCTTTTGATCTTGCTTCTAATCAAGTTTACTGAATAATCTATTCAGTAGTTTTATTAAAAGTCATTTAAAGCTTTTTCCTATTTTTTCTGCGACAGCCCAAACTATATCAGCAAACTGGAGAATGGTCCAACCAAGGGTGCTGCATATCATGTTTGGTCCATAAAGTGATTTGTATTAAGTTGTTTAATGGTTTTGCTTTTTTAGTTCTTGTGGCCCTAACCTGCAGTCCAGTACAATTGAGAAAGGTCCATCCAAAGATGAAACAGACCAAGTTTAGCAAAGATCTTTCATGCGGCTCACGAGAAGAACTTGTTTAACATTTCTCTATATTTAGCTCTGAAAACCCCTAAAACAAAATTTGTCTTTGATCAAATTATGAAATAATCAACATTTGTCTTCACAATAAAATCAGTATTACGAAACTTTTCCTCTGTATCTAAAAGAGCTGGATATCAAATATTATATTGTGAGATTATTCTAATTTTCCTCTTGCAACTGTCAAACTTACATTTTTAGGCTTAGCTGGTTTTGCCTCCTGTACTACACTGCCAATGTATCGTTCTTGACTGAATACTTCACACGAAACAAGACTTGCATCTACTTTCACCATATGACATGCAACTGGACGTCCACTACGGCGATCATACGACATCTGAAACTCGACTGCATCTGTAAAGTCATTAAATCATATGTATTCTATATATACATTACTTGTTGCAAAGACCTTTAAACAAGTAGGCCATGATAGCTTTAGAGGCTGAATCACTGATCAAATTTCATAGCTGGCTTGAAAATTTTGGTGAAGGGACACGTGGAAAATATCTGTCAAATCATTATTTTTCTGCTAAAGTCTAGCTGGACACAGAAACCGATGAATGGATAGTCTAGCTAAAAACAAAAATGAATATAACTTTATGATCTGTCTTTTTCTCCGTAACTGTTTCAGCTGACATGTCATCAGGTGTAAAGGCACAGGAAAATAATCCTACCTATAAAATTAGTCATATGTTCTACATGTAAAGCTGTCATTGGTTTACTGCTCGTTTAACTGACATCCCTTTACCCAAAAGTTTAACTGGCATATTATACTATCAGAATAATTGTGTGTTAATTAGTCTGCATTTAAGATGTGTCGCTTCCACAATTAAGGGTTGGTGGAAACAGTAAGGGATGTCAAATATACAACTCCTGAAGGCACATGCGACAATAATCTAGCAAGAACCCTGGGTTTACTTTTACCACATGCAAAATCATTTGTCATATAAACAGAATTACTTACCTCCAATCTTCAGTGTATCAACATCTCCTTGAAATTCACTGTAGTGAAAAAACAATCTCGCCTCTCGATCACAGCACTGTACAAATCCATAGGAGTGCTGAAATTTACCAACATTCAAAAATTTTACCTTAAAAGAACTTTCATTTTATTACGATTTATCCGGTCTTGAAAATGAAAACATATTGAAGCTAGTAAATACTTGTCTAAACACAAGACAATATCATGTCAGTAGGTCACGATTAAGGCTATTCAAGATGGATATTGAAATCTGTATCTAAAATTATACAGGTGGTCCAAATCTCTTTGCTGTAGCTTCAAAAACAAGAAAGGTCAGTGGGTCAGGGTTAAGATTATAAAAGATGAGTATTGAAATCTGTATCAAAGTATACAAGTGGTCAAAATTTCTATACTGTACCTTCAAAAACAAGTAAGAAGGTCAGTAGGTAAAGATTAAGACTTGTCACAGAAATGATGAAGTTTTTCCTTTTGGTTGCCATGGCAACCAGAGTTCTGTACAGAATTCCATTCTTTGAATAATTTATAAAGAAAACCATCAAAGGAACATCCTTGTGAAGTTTCATTAAAATTGGCCTGGTGGTTTAGGAGATGTTGTTTAAAGGAAAGTGTTGACAGATGACAGATAACGCACAACAGGCAATCACTGACCACAATAGCTCAACTTGGACTACTTCGTGCTCCATGCATGTCAAAGTGATCTATCATGTGGTTCATAAGAAGAAATCAATTAAAAGTTTTTTTCTATTCATTGGCAATCATTTTCTATTTTTCCTGTAACAAATCAAAAACTTACCAGGAGTTTCTCAATAAGACCGGTCTCCCTGACAACCTGGTTGTTGTTCTGAGTTGTTGGTGACGATGACAACACAGAGTTGATCAGGTTTGGACCCCGCTGATACGATACAATGGCCGGATCCTGTACTGCTGGCGGCTGGAAATTCTGCAATGAATAAAATTTCAGATTCAATGCCTCCCCTCACATTTTTACAAGCTCTTGCAATTACAAAATGTACATGTCATTTGTGCAAAATTCACTTGCATCATAAAACAATTTCAAAATGTACATGTATTATACTTCCCCTGTTGCCTGCTCCTAAGCTTACTAAATACTGGTAGTTCAAGAATTCTCTATAAGTTTTTAAACAAGTTATAAGGCAATCATTGTTTGCCACTGCCTATTCTGTAACTGTTAAACACCACCTTATATCACTGGATCAGTAGATTACATGTAGCCCTATTTTAGCATACCTTCCACTGAGGACTGCTCACTTTGCGACTAACAGTTGACATTGTGTTTCTTATTGTGTGTGTAGTTGTGTGTGTGCATTCGCTTTTTTATCAGTAGTTTTCTTGTCCTCAGATGCTGAATGTGTGCACTGGGTTGGTGAGGGCGTTCCTGTAGTTAAATGTATCTTCAGTTTCCAAGATATGTCCTTCTTTATGAAGTTCTTCTAACAGGTTTGTAGCTTATTTCAAACCATACGCTAAAAATAAAAACAAGAGGGCCATGATGACAGTATAATGCTCATCTGAATACACCAGTTTTTGATAAATCACAGTAACACACCACTAGGCCACCTGGTCCAATTTGGCCTGAATCAAACTTGACCCAGATCTTATTATTTCACATTACATGGGTGAATGTAATCTAAAATGAAAACCTGCAAATGAAGCTGGGGGTCCAGAGGGCTCTTGAAAACAGCAACTTTGAAAGGCTTAAACCACTATCTCTGATGATGAAAATGAATATGTATGATCTTGTAATAAAATATGCCATGAAGATTCAAATATACAAATGGATGTTATTCAATCAAACTTTTCATGTCAACTAAATGACTTGTTCACTTTAAACATTCAAATATATACAAAGTGTTAACATAACACTTAACAAGAGCTGTCCGTAAGACAGCCAATGCTTGACTATTCGAACTGCTGTCCCAGAAGCAGGAATATTACTCTAAATGTAAAATATCAATAGAGTTTCAAACCAATATCTGCATCAGTTTTGGAGATAGTACGTTGCATGCAAAACTTTAACCAGGATATTCGAAGTCCAAAAGGGACAGTGATACTTATGGGACTTGATGCTATCACCTAGTTTTATAACCCCAAAGACACATGTGAACTTTCAATTCAATATCTGGGACTGGGAGACAGTAACTCACACAAGCAAAACTTTAACCAGGATTTTACAAGTCCAAATGGGGGCATAATTTGCCCAAAATACAAGTCAGAGTTATTTGACTTGACCCAGTGAGGTTGGAACTTGACCTAGAAAAAGAAAAAGTAAGTCTCAAAGCTGTATGCCTTTAATTAATAGCTATATGTACTTGTATAGGATTTTCTTAGTCCAAAAGGAGGCATAATTTTGCCAAAATGCATCTCAGAGTTATGGGACTTGATGCTATCACCTAGTTTTATAACCCTGAAGAAATAATATGTGAAGTTTCAATTCAATATCTGCATTACTTTTGGAGAGTAACTTGCATGTAAAACTTTAACCAGGATTTTCAATGTTTCAAAAGGGGGCATAATTTGGCCAAAATACATGTCAGAGTAATGGGACATCACCTAGTGAGGCTGGTAATTGACCTAGAAAAAGAAACAAGAGCTGTCTGTTGACAGCGCACTTGACTATTCGAAGCATTGATAGAAGTATAGGGTCAAAATATTACCCGAGATTTTCAGACAAAAAAAAGGAACTGGTAAGACAAACAATGTACCTGCATTTGTGGTTTTGCACTATAATGCAATGTGTGACCATGTTGGTAAGCAAGTGTTCAAAGTGTCAAAGCCATATATCAAACAGTTGATAGACAAAATATCGAATGGTATGCGAAACCTAACTAATAATTTTTATGTCCAGAAAAGGGCCATAACTGAGCTCAAGTCCTTGTCCTAGGTAAGTAGACTATGAAGGTAAACAAGTGGTCAAAGTTTCAAAGCCATATGACAAACAGGTTAGGCATAATATAGACTGGTACGAAAAACTTCACTGATTTCAAAGTCCAACAAGAGCACCGCCTTGCAGGTGCTGACGCTCATCTGATTTTTTTTGTATAATAGAAATATTGTCCTACCCATGATTTTCTAAGTCTAAAAAGGGCCATCATTCTTGCAAAAAGCAGGATAGAGTTATGTTTCTTGATGTACAGTGTCCACTTATGATGGTGAAAAACTGTTGCAAGTTTTAAAGCAATAGCTTTGATAGTTTATGAGAAAAGTTGACTTAAACATAATATTCAACCAAGAAAATGATTTTTCTAAGTCCAAAAGGGGCAATAATTATTGCAAAAAGCAGGATGGAGTTATGTTGCTTGCTGTACAGGGTCAGCTTATGATGGTGAACAAGTGTTACAAGTTTCAAAGCAATAGCTTTGATAGTTTAAGAGAAAAAGTTCACCTAAACATAAAACTTAACCAAGAAATCTGATATTTTCTAAGTCCAAAAGGGGCCATAAATCTTGCAAAAAGCAGGATGGAGTTATGTTTCTTGCTGTACAGGGTCAGCCTATGATGGTGACCAAATGTTGCAAGTTTTAAAGCAATAGCTTTGATAGTTTAGGATTAAAGCTGACCTAAACATAAAACTTAACCAAGAAAACTGATTTTCTAAGTCCAAAAGGGGCAATAATTCTTGCAAAAAGCAAGATGGAGTTATGTTTCTTGATGTACAGGGTCTGCTTATGATGGTGAACAAGTATTCCAAGTTTCAAAGCAATAGCTTTGATAGTTTAGGAGAAAAATTGACCTAAACATAAAACTTAACCAAGAAATCTGATATTTTCTAAGTACAAAAGGGGCCATAAATCTTGCAAAAAGCAAGATGGAGTTATGTTTCTTGCTATACAGGGTCAGCTTATGATGGTGAACAAGTATTCCAAGTTTCAAAGCAATAGCTTTGTTAGTTTAGGAGAAAAGCTGACCTAAACATAAAACTTAACCAGGCAACGCCGACGCAGACGCCGACGCCGACGCCGACAACCGCTCAAGTGATGACAATAACTCATCATTTTTTTTCAAAAAATCAGATGAGCTAAAAAGGGCCATAATTTAGCCAAAATAGTTGACAGAGTTATGTACTCTTGCCTACAGATCGAAATCATGATGATAAACAAGTGTAAAAAGCTTCAAAGCCACATGTCAAATAGCTTTGACAAAACGTTGACTTGTATGAAAACTAAACCAATTTCCAAGTCCAAAAAGGGCCATAATTCAGCCAAAATAGTTGACAGAGTTATGTATTCTTGCCTACTGATGGAATTCAAGATGATAAACAAGTGTTTAAAGTTTCAAAGCCACATGTCACATAGTTTTGACAAAACATGGACTTGTACGAAAATTGAACCAATTTCAAAGTCAAACAAGAGCACCGCCTTGCGGGTGCTGACGCTCATCTGATTTTTTTTGTATAATAGAAATATTGTCCTACCCATGATTTTCTAAGTCTAAAAAGGGCCATCATTCTTGCAAAAAGCAGGATAGAGTTATGTTTCTTGATGTACAGTGTCCACTTATGATGGTGAAAAACTGTTGCAAGTTTTAAAGCAATAGCTTTGATAGTTTATGAGAAAAGTTGACTTAAACATAATATTCAACCAAGAAAATGATTTTTCTAAGCCCAAAAGGGGCAATAATTATTGCAAAAAGCAGGATGGAGTTATGTTGCTTGCTTTACAGGGTCAGCTTATGATGGTGAACAACAGTTGCAAGTTTTAAAGCAATAGCTTTGATGGTTTAAGAGAAAAAGTTGACCTAAACATAAAACTTAACCAAGAAATCTGATATTTTCTAAGTCCAAAAGGGGCCATCATTCTTGCAAAAAGCAGGATGGAGTTATGTTTCTTGCTGTACAGGGTCCACTTATGATGGTGAAAAACTGTTGCAAGTTTTAAAGCAATAGCTTTGATAGTTTAGGATAAAAGTTGACCTAAACATAAAATTTAACCAAGAAAACTGATTTTCTAAGTCCAAAAGGGGCAATAATTCTTGCAAAAAGCAAGATGGAGTTATGTTTCTTGATGTACAGGGTCTGCTTATGATGGTGAACAAGTATTCCAAGTTTCAAAGCAATAGCTTTGATAGTTTAGGAGAAAAGTTGACCTAAACATAAAACTTAACCAAGAAATCTGATATTTTCTAAGTACAAAAGGGGCCATAAATCTTGCAAAATGCAAGATGGAGTTATGTTTCTTGCTATACAGGGTCAGCTTATGATGGTGAACAAGTATTCCAAGTTTCAAAGCAATAGCTTTGATAGTTTAGGAGAAAAGCTGACCTAAACATAAAACTTAACCAAGCAACGCCGACGCAGACGCCGACGCCGACAACCGCTCAAGTGATGACAATAACTCATCATTTTTTTTTCAAAAAATCAGATGAGCTAAAAAGGGCCATAATTCAGCCAAAATAGTTGACAGAGTTATGTACTCTTGTCTACAGATATAAATCATGATGATGAACAATTGTGCAAACTTTCAAAGCCACATGTTAAATAGTTTTGACAAAACATGGACTTGTACACAAATTGTACCAATTTCCAAGTCCAAAAAGGGCCATAATTCTGTCAAAATAGTTGACAGAGTTATGTACTCTTACCTATAGATAGAGACTGTTATAATAAACAAGTGATAAAAGTTTCAAAGCCATATGTCAAACATTTTACACAAAATGTGAACTGGTACGAAAAACTTAACCAAGATTTCTAAGTTAAAAGGGGCCATAATTCAGATAAATTCCTTGACAGAGTCATGTACTCTTGCCTACAACTGGAAATGGTGATGGTAAACAAGTGTTGAAAGTTTCAAAGCTTTATCTCAAAAGACTTTGTCAAAAAGTGGACTGGTACGAAAAACTTAACCAAGGTGTGACGCCGATACCGTGGTGAGTAGGATAGCTCTACTTATTCTTCGAATAGTCGAGCTAAAAAATAAGTTTCAAAGATATATGCCTTTAAATGATAGCCATATGTGCTTGCATGCAAAACTTTAAGCAAGGTGTGACGCCAACGCCAGGGTGAGTAAAACAGACTATTCTTTGAAAAGTCGAGCTAAAAATAAAAGCAAATTCGAATGCTGTTTTATTTTTTCTTAATATCTCGCGTCTGAATCCGCCTTTAATAATTAAGTGTTTAAATAAATTAAAAACTTCACATTTTCATTTTTCTTGTTTCAAGTTATTGTTTGTTGGTGAGTTATATAGAGTAACGTCTCTTGTGGGGTCTGTTTCTCATACCGTACCGTGTTTTGGTGCTCAATCATCTTGGACGATTGGGATCGGCAACTCCAATCTTACTTTTAGGTCACATTTATTTTAAGCACATGAGTCACAGAAATGATGACGCTGTACGCTTAGCCCCACCACCTCTCCCCCAACCCCCAACCCCAATTTTTTAACAGATTTACATGTTTGCAAAATCAACCTCCGGCAGCACTGAAAAATAAACCGGAAAACTTTCACCCATGCATAAAAATGTTCTATCTGAAAACAATAACGGCTGACAAAGAAATGGAGATGCTAAGGTTACACAGGTCAGTGAAATATTGGATTTTTTATATATTCAAAATCATCTATGGTGCCACGTCCTACAAGGCTATCACATCCTCATAAAATATTCCTACTCAAAAGAGCTTTTATCCAAGGCTAATTTGCTATATAAAATACATTTTAACTTAACAGTAACTGACACCCATATTTTTGATACTAAAATCCTCTAGAATTTAGGATTTGGCATTGAAACCCTGTAATTATGTATTAATTCTGGGCCAGTGCAACACACATAAGATCCAATAACAAGAGCTGTCCGTAAAACAGCATGCTCAACTTTTCTGAGTGCTTGACTCTGAATTAGAGCTTTGCCAGTAAAAACTTTCGGACAAAAACTTTAACAAAAAAAAAGTTAAAAATGGGCATAACTTTGTCAAAATTCAAATCAGTCATGGCGATTGTTTTTCCTGGTGTAGACTTTGAGAGTAAATAACTATTTTAAGTTTAGAGTCAAAAGCTTTGGGAGTAACAGAGATATTTGACTTTACCATTAAAAATTAACAACAAAAAAATAAGTTAAAAGGGGGCATAACTCTGTCAAAACTCCAATCAGAGTTATGGGGACTGTTTCTCCTGGTGTAGACATTGATAGTAAGTAATATTTTAAGTTTCAAGTCAAAAGCTTTGATAGTAACAGAGATTAATTATTTTACTTTATCAAAAACTTTAACCAAAAAATTCTAAGTTAAAAAGGGGCATTACTCTGTCCAAATTCAAACCAGAGTTATGGGGATTATTTCTCCTGGTGTAGACTTTGATAGCAATTAACACAGATATTTCAAACACTTTCGTGATTAAATTTTTAGTGCATTTAGCACATGGAGGTTTAATATTTATAATTTTCTAAAGTAAATTTTAGAATATTAAATGTACATTTTCTAAATTGTATTCATATTAAATGATAATTTCTAGGTTTGAATAATTCTGCTTATTGTTGTACAAGTGAGTTGGCTAAATTAAAAGCTATAATTTGGGTCAATCTGCTTCTTTCATGTTTTAGGGTAATAGATCTATAACAACAAATATATTTAAAAAAGAAACTTCTTTGATTTACTCTGCAAAATATATGGTTTTCAAGTTTTGAAGAAAAAAGTGCCTTTCATAAAAGCAAAATCTGGCTCAGACCAACTACATCTTTTACATAGAGCCTATGAGGTGAAACATCTTGATACCCTATGTGGCGTCCACATATAGCTTTTGATTCATTTCACCGTATAATTACTTTACTTCCTCAACAAGTAAAAAAAAACCCAATGCAATCTATTTTTAAGTATTTTAATGTTGAATCAACAAATCCTTTGTTCCAGTTCATGGCAGATATTTGACAGATGAAGTCATCATACTTTTTGTCTCATGTTTTTCATTGAAGTTTCAGTATGTGATGAAGCTTGTTTAGAATTTGTTAAGCCTAATCACTGAAGAAATCTAAGTACAAATGAATTAAATAAGAAGATACGCTAGTATTCTGCTTCAATAGGAGAATTCAATAATTTTATTCACCCCTGTTGCACGGTTCTCCAGCAAAGCCGCCATTCAAGTCTTGTGTTAACGTAAAATATGTCAAGGACAGATAGTCCTGTGTGTCCACATCTGGTAATGATTATTCATCTAATGACATAACCACACAGCTATTATATAATGACATCGAATGTCAATTGTTAGGAATCTATTCTATAAGTATGCCGGTTTGGGTAGAATTATGCTACTTTATGTAGGGCTTTTTGCACGATAAACAAAATATACTGGTACCGTAAGAAAATCTCTAATCTTTTCTGCAAAGAAAAAAAGCTTCCTCTAAGCGAATAAGGCAATATGCTGCATGTGTCTCATCTATTAATTTAATTTGAATTTCTCATACCATCTTTTGTCAGTTTTCAAATTTTCTGACACCATTTTACCGAAATTTTAGATAACTTTATGTCAGCATAATATGATGACGTAATTCACAACAACAAACTGTAAAGGAAGCAGAAAACTGAAAACAAGTTTTATTACAAAATATCAAGAAGGCAGAGTTATTCAAGGTATGTCAGTTCGATTCGAGTATCCTTTTTTTTCGATTATATTCAAAGATTAAAAATGATAGAAAGGAACATGATCTTTGAGTGTTATTTTACCAATAATTTGTTGACATTTGTTTAGCATTACAATGAAAAGTGACTCATAATCATAACCTACCAACAATTTAGCGTTTCACTGTACAACAGGGTTTCCTCAGGGTAAGTTTGACTTTTCGCCAACATATTCGCCAATCAGAAAAAATTTGCGGATGTTTTAGCTATAAGTTAGTCAATGTTTCTATCACAGACACTTGGGGTCTGGAACCCCCAACCCCTCCAGCCCAAACTACTACGCACCTGTGTATATTTTTATCATCATCATCGTATATCCAGACCCAAACTGTAATCACACAAGCAATGTTAAACTTATTTGAACTAATTTGAAAATATATATAATCTCTGACTAGCTTAAAAATACACAAGATATAAATCTTCGCCAGAAATATCTCGCACACCCACCTTGAAAAATCATGTCATGTTTACTATTTTTACAACTTTCCCCAAGAATTTTGGTGTTCTTCAGTACAGTACATATTTTTCTTCAAGGTGATGTTCATGATAATACTTTATCTTCACTGCTGTCAACAAAATACGCGAGAAATATTACAATTGTGAAAAATTTTGCTCCATTTACAAAATCTTTCGACTGCGTATACTGTGGCTTCCGGCTTAGTACGATAAATAAACATCGCGTAATGAATATGGGAACCAGCTGGTTCCAGTATTCACTGCGCGAAAAATATTTACAATATGAAGCCGGCAGCCATAGCTGACGTAGTCGAAAGATTTTGTAAATGGAGCGAATTTTTTGACAATTGAAGAATTCTTCGCGTATTCTGTTGACAACACTGAAAATTCAGTACTATCATGAACATCATCTTGAAGAAAAATATGAACTGTACTGAAGAACACCAAAATTCTTGGGGAAAGTTGTTAAAATAGTAAACATGACATGATTTTTCAAGGTGGGTGTGCGAGATATTTCTGGCGAAGATTTATATCTTGTGTATTTTTAAGCTAGTGAGAGATTATATATATTTTCAAATTAGTTCAAATAAGTTTAACATTGCTTGTGTGATTATAGTTTGGGTCTGGATACGATGATGATGATAAAAATATACACGTGTGCGTAGTAGTTTGGGCTGGAGGGGTTGGGGGTTCCAGACCCCAAGTGTCTGTGGTTTCTATGTGCTAATCCATTTTTATATAATTTTAATACTTACTATTTTTATGTTCTATAAATTTGTTATATTTGTTTAATTTTAATATGTCTTAAAATTATTATATTAGCTATATTAATAAATACTATTATTTTTATGTTTTCATTAATTTTCTTTATTATAATTACTAATTTGTCTTGTGTATACTTTAAACCTTTCATATAGAAATTACTTGTTTTAATCATAGAGGTTAATATAGAGATGGAGTGCGGACGAAAGCACTTCAAAGGTTCACTGTGTGGCACTGCGGCTTTGTTATCCTGTGATAAGTACCTGTTAATCAGTGGCAATTCGGTATTAATCACATATCATGTTGCTCCTTACGGATATCGATAGAGACCAGATAAACAGCCGGAATAGTCTGATACTGGATTCGGGATGTTCCGATATTTTCCGTTTAGTAAACTACCTGACACTTCTAATATACATTCTGACGTCGTTTTGTAAATGCTGACACTTTGGCAATTAGCGTTGACGAAATACACACATTTTACATGTTATCCACGGTCCTGCAATGTTAATTGCTTTACATCGAAATTGTTCTTGTTTGGAAGACTTTATTATAAGTGTTAGTTATGGCAATAATGATTACAGAAAATGAAGATTTTGAAGGGATTTTCTTTTCTGATGAATTAATTCAAGAAACAGGGACATGGAGTTATTCTGACAATGACTGGCCATAATGTGCTTGTGAATAGCCGAACAATAGGGAAATGATTAATTGCGAACATGTAAAATGCGAATTCAAATAATGGCACTATTTGTGTGCCAATTTGATAGCTGAACCTATACCGGAGCCGGTCCCGGGATATTTCTGAATGTAAAGACAGGAAATTTCACTTTGTTATAAATGAGGTTATAACGTAACATTACTGATATACAAATTCAATTTTAGCAGAAAGTTTATTATGTATATATAGTATGGAGCATACAGGAATATTATAACATCTCTTGTTTTGTCGATATGCTTGTACATAAGGCAAATGAGTGAAATACAAGGCACATATTTTCAAAACATGAAAAGAAAGACAGAAAAAAACATATGCATCTTTACAGGCACTGATCTCCAGATTGTGGGACAAAAATGGAGAAAAAAAAACATTCCAACTTAACACTGAGATTTCACACCAGCTTCAGATCTGTGAATAATTAAATAATCAAATAAATAAATAGATAGATAAATACACGATAAAGGGGATTGATAACTGAATAACTACTTAAATAAATAACATTTAATATTGTTATTTGAACAACTTATATAAACTTGAAATCAAGACCAATTACGTAAAATATGCAGTCTGAAAACATGGACATCATTTAAAATACTCACAATTGCTCACGTTTTTAATACCCAGTATATGAAAATTTGATACCTTGACTTGAATTTAACATGTCTAGATGTTTTAGGAAATTTTAGGAAATTTAAAAGAATTTAGTTTAAAATGACTACATAGAAGACTGTATGCACTTACTTTACTGTGTAGTAGTAGTATTCAGTCTACCGATGAATCCCCCGCAGTGCGCATTGTTTGTGTTAATTAGTTTCAAAATATGACACATGCGCATATGTCACCCACAAATTCAGTTTTGTTGAAATTTTGATGCATCTGCTAATTTACGATAAAACCGGGGTGCTGCACAGTGTGTTCAAAGGGTTATGTTAATTACATGTGAAATAATGATAATTAGGTGTCTGTGGTAATATCTCTCGAAAGATTCTGAGAGGAGCTCAGCAAGGAACTGCATGTGGTATAATAAAAAATTAGCACCGATTATCTCGTCCGCACTCCATCTCTGTATTACTTCCATGTTTTAATCTATTTAATTTAACCTCTATAATATCTTACGCAACATATATATGTTTAAACATGCTTAAAGCACATTATTATGTTTTCCTTTTTAGCTGCTTTATCATTGTTAATCTCTGTTTTATATATGTTTGTCGGAAAATAGCTCATGAGCTAATGTTAACTTGTTATATTGTATCCGACGTAAAATAAAGCTTTGTAGTTTCCCCAAAATTGGAGCCAGATTGCCTTACTCATTTGGAGGTGTCCAGGAGTACGGATCTGTACCTCTAGAATCTGATTCTAGAGGTATGGATCCGTACCTCTAGAGCAGACAATACCGTTGGGGGTTGTCTAGGGGTATGGACCTTATTTTCCCTGATATTTTGGTTCATTTACATATTAAACTTTGTTGAAAATGAAAGATGAAATACGATTTAATCAATATTCACCTAAAACGTGAATCTAAATGGTTTACGGATGCCAGCGTTCAGCCGATTGTTTACATTTTCTCCCGAACGAAAATAACTGAGGAACTCCAACTAAATATACTGTTCCCAGTAATCTGTGCTGATTAAAGGTAAAGGTAAATTTTATTTACCATCGCTTTGTGAAACAATTAACATAAGCTCTGTAGATCTTTTGAGCGACCCTATTTTAAGAACAGTTAAAACCAACTATACCTTACCCCCAGTAATTTGCTGGTACCCATTTACAGCTGGGTCGACTGAAGCAATCATGATAAAGTGCATTGCCCAAGGACACACCGCAATGGGAGTAGATATCTATCCAGGATTCGAACCAGGGGCCTTCACCTCTGTAGGAAAGCATCTTAGCCCTCTCGACCAATGCATCCACTTTACGATTAATTTATTAGATAAAAGATTAATGAGCGTATCGAACTCTTAAATGAATTATACTGGAAATCCAACAGAAAAAATACCAACTAAATGGTTAAAAACAGACTTAACAATATGACATGGCATATGCACCAATTTGATATAAATTACAGCCAAACTTGTGCTAGCGACCACCTGTGAATAGCGGCCACCTGTCAGCAACGACCAGTCTCTGGTCCCCCCCCGTAGAAAAATGCTCATAAAAAGGCTGTGAATAGGGACCACCTGGCGACCGCGACCAGGGACCAGCCTAATTCATTCACAAGGGTCATATTTGCCCCCCAATTACGACCAAGCTGGACCGTTCCTGCATGAAAATATTTGAAATCCGCCGAATTTTCACGACTTTCGCATTATAGCAAACATAATAATTACTGCTTGATTGAAAATTTGCAAGTTTGCACCGGCCGAATTAATACATAGAACATAAAGAAAGCAAGAAGCTGTAAATATACTTTTTATCAGCATGATAATGGCTAACTCAGAAGTGACCCTTCCCCCCGAGTAAAGACCACCTGTGAACAAAGACCACTTTTGCTTGTTCCGCGGAGTGGTCTTTGTTCACAGGTTTGACTGTATGTAATTATTTTACAATTTAATAATCCGCAAGGAACAATTTGTTTTATAATCAGTTGACAGACAGGAGCTAAAGGTACTGTTTGTAAAATCTTCAGTGTATCTTGTAATGGTTATCAAATGTGAGGAAAACATAAATATCTTAAATATTATTTAAAAAAGTGGTTTGTCACACATTAATTTAACATTATTTTGTCTAATCTACTTTGTACCTGGTTGATTCCTTATGATTTATCGAAGTTTGGTGTTTTGACAATTAAGGATGTACGAGCGTTTTTTTCAGGATATCCACCATTTTGAAAAATGTTTCTTCAAATATTGCTTTCTAACAAACGTTTTGTCAAAAATTTATGCTAGATAATTAAAATATTGCTAAAAATGTACCATTTAACCAAATATATTATGCTTTTTGCGAAAATTTTTTTTTTTACCCTTATTTTTGGCTGGCATTTGCCTAAAATTGATGTAAGATTTACAATGGGGTAGGGGTAGGTAATTTCAAATATCTATTAAAGTAAATCAGATTTGGTTTTGATATTTTTCTGACTGATACATATAATGTTAAGCTATAAATAAAATAAAAGTTTTCAAGATAGCACTTTATATTATCTAGAAAATATAAATTAAAACAAAAAGAACAAAAAATATCAAAATTCACCACTTTTTAACAGTTTTTTCTTAATAAATCTCTTAGATGCACTTTTTTTCTTTCCATTTTGAAGCATTTTTGTGTGTCATTAATGCTGCAAAATATTTTGAAAATCTTAATGTCAGAACTTTTTTTGTAGATCTAAATACGTTTTTTCCATTGAAAATAAAGTGAGTGGGGTAATTATGTCAACATGTAAAAACTAAAGAGATTTGTTAGTGACATTTATGCTTATATAATACTGACAACACCATATATTCATATTAACCTGTAAGACCTGAAATCCCTATAAGATTAAGTAGGATATTATATGTTTTATAAAGTACCAACATTTTTTCAATTTTACAAAATTTCAGAAATGCGTAAACAGTGGGTGAAGAAAATACCCTATAAAATTAAAATGAGTTCGGTGACATGTTTTTTCTGCTCTTGTTTGTCTTAGAAACTAATGTTCTTCAAGCTCACAAGGCATGAAAAAATTCTTAACGTTAGAAAAAATTCGCTCGTACATCCTTAAATGAAGGCTATTAACCATTTAGATTCAAATTTCTGGTGAATATTAGGTAAATCGTATTTGATATTTCGAATTTTAAGATGTAGATAACCATAAATATCTAGAATCAGATTCTAGAGGTACGGATCCATACCCCTAGACACTTCCTACTCATTTGGCTTATTGGGATGACTTATATTATTATGTCTCCCACCACACAGTTGTGTGGGAGACATATTGATTAACTCCAGTCTGTGTGTGTGTGTGTGTCTGTGTGTCTGTCACAAAGCTTGTCCGCACTCTAAGTCGAACATTTCTCATCCGATTTTCACCAAACTTGAACAAAATGTGTTTGACCATAAGACCTCAGCCAAGTTTGATAATTAGCCAAATCGGTCCAGGCATATTGGAGTTATGGCCCTTGAATTACCAAAATTCAGCCTTTTTACTCTTGTCCGCACTCTAAGTCGAACATTTCTCATCCGATCTTCACCAAACCTGGTCAAAATGTGTTTGACCATGAGATCTCGCCCAAGTTCGATAACTAGCCAAATCGGTTTAGGCATTTTGGAGTTACGGCCCTTGAATTACCAAAAATCGGCCTTTTTACTCTTGTCTGCACTCTAAGTCAAACATTTCTCATTCGATCTTCACCAAACTTGAACAAAATGTGTTTGACCATGATACCTCTGCCAAGTTCGATAACTAGCCAAATCGGTCCAGGCATTTTGGAGTTACGGCCCTTGAATTACCGAAAAATCAGCCTTTTTATTCTTGTCCGCACTCTAAGTCAAACATTTCTCATCCGATCTTCACCAAACTTGAACAAAACATGTTTGACCAGGAGACCTCGGCCAAGTTCGATAACTAGCCAAATCTGCCCAAGCATTTTGAAGTTACGGCCCTTGAATTACCGAAAAATATGCTTGAATATCAACATAAATTCATTATAAGTGATGTAATCATTACAAATAAATTGTAATTTGTACATGCACCAGAAAACATTCCCATGAACGGATTTCATTGGGGATTTCCTAACAGAAATATGCAGAATAAGTTTGGACGTGACAGGACAGCGACAGTCAGAAGTTATCACGCTGTCCCAGTATGTCCTATTATTTGGAATAGGAGCCAGATGTCTGTGAGAGGCGACATACCACTTTCGTTAAGATATAATAACAATTAAATCATTTAAATATCAGTTAACTGTTACAGTTTAGGAAATATTTATGAAATAGCCCATTATATAAACAAGCACATTTTTACTGAAAAGAAAACATAAAAGTATAAAATCTGATACACAGAAAAGTGTTTTTTTCTTTTACCGATTTAATTAATGTTCATGAGATAATTGTAACCTAAATTTAAACTGAATAATAATGCTGGCAACATCACAAGCAACATTTCTTTTCATCAGCAGTTCATTGTTTTAAATTTGCTACAAACGTCAACCAATGCGTGCGTAATTATCAAATCAGCTGGGTGATTAAACTTGTCAGATAATCCAATTATACAATTAATTTGACCCCGAAAATGTCACTAGCTACTCAAAACACTTGTCTCCAAGTGTCATCCACTGTGATGAGCTGACATATTCATTCTACAGGTTCCATAAGTCTGTTTTGCATTTTTACAAAATTGTGCTCCTTTTTCAACTTTTATAGTAATTCAGTTGACAAGGCTGTTAAATAGTCAATCATTGCTGTCCTACGACAGCTCTTGTTTTAAGTTATCCTCTTCCTGAAAGGCAAAGGGATATACGGTAGTGGGTGCTGTCCTTCCATCTATCCATGTATCCATAATACTTTTTGTTTGGAGCGTAACCGCTCACCCATGGCCTTGTTTATATTCAGCAGAAATGTTTGCCTCGTTGGGGTAGGGATAGAAATAGAATTTACATATAAAAGTGACTGAATTTGAGGTTTACCTCTTATTCGTCATATTTATTTAAGAAAATACCATTATCATTTAAATCAAGAACACAGTTAAGGCAAGAAAATATTTGATTTCGTAGGGCACGGTTGCAGTAAGTTATAAATAAGATAAATATATTATTGAAAGTGATCAACATGTATGTTTTCCCTTTATCTGTCATATTTATTTAAGAAAATACCAATATTATTAGCTCGACTTTTCGAAGAAAAAGTAGAGCTATTTGCACTCGCCCTGGCGTTGGCGTCGCTGTCGCCTTTGGTTAAAGTTTTTGATAAATGCCTGTTGCTGTCAAAGCTATTGACTTGAAACTTAAAATAGTTATTTACTATCAAAGTCTACACCAGGAGAAACAATCCCCATAGCTCTGATTTGAATTTTGACAGAGTTATGCCCCTTTTTAACTTAGAATTTTTAGGTAAAGTTTTATATAACTTTTACTGGCAAAGCTTTAATTCAGAGTCAAGCACTGAGAAAAGTCAAGCATGCTGTCTTACGGACAGCTCTTGTTGAAATTAAGTGAGAAGTATCCTGCATTAATGCCAGGCCCCTATCTCAGAGTTCAAGATCACACTTAGAGTCCGAGATCATTTTAGTGCTTGTCCAGGCCATTACGTTGACATGCGTAGAACCTTATTATTGTTATTAAAACTTATTCCTGTTTGAGACTTTAATTGCTCAGCAATGGTCTTGCTGTTTTTGATATGTATTGATGAATTGTTGCACATTTATGTCATATACATGCAATTGTTTTATTTTATATTTTCATTTAGTAATTCAAGATGCCTCTTGAATTTTTATTCGGGAAGAAAAAGACGCCGGAGGAGATGTTGCGTCAGAATCAGAGGGCATTGAACAAGGCTATGCGAGATCTTGACAGAGAGAGGGCAAAGATGGAACAACAAGAGAAGAAAGTGATCAATGATATAAAGAAAATGGCAAAACAAGGACAAATGGTATTAACACACTCATTAATGATAGTTTCAAAGGCATATAGAGTTTCCCATTTCCATATGTTTGTTTTTTGTTTATCATGCCCTCACCAAATTCAGTTGGGGGTCTGGCTATATAGGAATCACTTTGTCCCATCCCTTTCTTACTTTTCCCATCACTGGAACCCATAGAAATATCAATGTGTTTTAGGATCATTAGACAAGTTCACAATCAGGTCCATAATTCTTACTTGTTTTGACAAAATTATTTCCCCTTTTTTACTAGGAAAAGTGTCAAAATTGTTGTTATGTCCCCGAAGGTGGGCATATTAAAGTTGCACTGTCCGTCTGTGTGTGCATGCGTCCGTCAGTGTAAATTCTTGTCCGGGCTGTACCTCTTGTTTTGAAATAACTTGGCATAAATGTTCACCATAATGAGGAGACATGTCATGGGCAAGACCCAGACCCCTAGCTCCAAGGTCAAGGTCACACGTGCAAGATCCAACCCCTAGCTCCAAGGTCAAGGTCACACTTAGAAGTCAAAGGTTAACATGGTCTGTTTCTTGTCAGGTCCATATCTGCCATTTATCAAGGGATTTGAAAATAATTTGACAAAAATGTTAACCATATTGAGAAGGTGTGTCGCGCTTATGACCCGGGTCTCTCAGGTCAAGGTCACAAAATTATTCATACCTAAACTATTCTGGCATATTTTGCGCAGACTACTGTAGCATTCTTGGGCACGCTTCGGGGGCATTTGTCACTTATAGTGACAGCTCTTGTTTTCTTTGAACCAATGAAGATACAGCACTAAAACTTATAAACATCATCATAAGCCAAGTTCACATAGTAGGTCCAATGATTTAACTGTCTATTGTTTTGACAAAAATTTTTCCCTTTTTGAACTTGGAAAATGTCCCAAAAAGGAAATTTCCTTTAGTTTATGCAAAACTTTGATTGGAGTCTTAAATAAATCTTTAATCATAATGCATTAATACATTTCAAGTCGTCCTTTTGGACTTTAAATTTGGCCATTGCCTTAGAAATTGTGACAGAATTATTGTTTTCTTTAAATTAAATAGCACTGGAACCAAAGAAGGTATTTCATTTGAAATTTATATAAAACTCTAGACCGATGTGTGTTAACTCAGACTGCCTTTTTAGCTCCCTAATGAGCTGTTATGGTAGGTGGATTGTCTGACATCCATCTTTCTATGTCAACATTTTTAGCTGACCTGAAGTTTATTCAGGGTGAGTAATTAGTATAGGTGGATGGTCTGGCATCTGCATCTGTCATCCGGTATCAATATTTTTAATGAAACACTTTTTCCTCTGAAACTGTTTGTCAGAATTGGTATGTAGCATCCTGGCATGGTCCTCTCTCAGTGGTTCCACTTAGGCCTTTTTAGAGGCATCCAGAGCTAAGAAAACCCTAAAAAAAACTTTAAATGACCTTTTCTCATTAACCACTGAATGGCTTTGATCTGTAGCACCCTTGTGTAATCCTCTCTCACTTTGGTCAATAGTTCCTCTAGGTCTCTTTTTTAGAGTTAGAAATAAAAACCCTTTAAATGATTTCTTGATGAATGATGACCAAATTTGGCCTATAGTATCCTTGCACGGACACTCTCAAGTTTGTTCAGATGATTCTGCGTAACCCCATTAAGGGCCGTCAGAGCTAAAAATAGTAAAACCGTTAGATGACTTCTCATGAACCACTGGATGGATCTTCACCAAACTTGGCCTTTGCAAAGTTGCTTGAATCTTTCTCAGTTTTGAAGAATTGGTTTCACTACTTACCAGTAACCTGTTTTAGGGGCCATCAGAAAAATAAGAAGATAAATAAGTAGTAACTTCTTCTCATTAACTGGTTGATGGATCTTTACCAAATTTGGTCCATATTGTCATGTCATATACCTTTCTCAAATTTGATCAAATAGTTTCACACTTAGGGTCCAGTAGAGCTAAAAGTTTAAAAAGACTATTAAACAACTTTTTTGCAGGGAACACCTGATGGACCTATCTCAAGATGTTTCAAATGGTTCTGCTGGGCCATCAGAGCTAAAAATAGGAAAATCCTTGCAACAAGTTATTAACTTCTGTATTAATTTTCGCCAAACTTGTTCTATAGCATCACTATGTAGACATCTTTATTTTGTTCAAATGGTTCACCAGAGCTGAAAATAGGAAAAAAAGCTTTTGAAACATCTTTGCTAAAGTTGGATCTTTCTCATGCTTAACAAAATTTTATAAACATACATGTCAAAGTCATCAGTTCATCAACATTTAAATATACCCAAAGGAATTCTTGATGATGTGAAGGAAAATGCAAAATCCATGCAACCCATCTGATCCAGCAGTCTGCCCGTATCTGTCTTCAGGATTTGGGATCTTAGTGCAACGTACAATAGCAAACTCCTGTAAGGCAGTAGAAAATTAGCTGTTAGATTTCCATCCTCACCCGCCTCTGTCTAACCCCCACCTCCCTCACCATCAAATTTTTAATGGTCAAAAATAGAATGTTTTCTGGTCATGAGCGGATCCAGAGGAAGGGGGGCTGGAAAATCCTTAAAAAAGAAAAGAAGAGAAGAAGGAAAGAAAACGGTTTTTCGAAAAGGCAGCATTACTAATGATTAGGACTGCATTCAAAGTGTATGTGGCTGCTGCTACATACGACCCCGACGTTATTCATATTTATGTTAATTATCTCAAAGAACCAAAGAATTTTACCTTTAAGAAAACAATTTTATTTTTTCCCCAAATTAAACAGTTGAGCTCATAAAAATGTGAAAATAAGGGGTATATTGTATATAAAATTGCAGTGGAAAAGGTATTCTTAAATGCTCCTAAAATGCCCAAGAATGCAGGAAATGAAGCACTGAATTTCAAAATTTGTTGGGGTCGGTGCACGGGGAATGCCCTCAGACCCCCCCCCCCCCCCCAGCTGGTTGCCTACCAGTACTTTTCTATTTCAGCCTGTTCATCCACAAAAAACACATGAAAATATTTAGTTTATAAAGACACATGTTTGTCATAGTAAGTGTTCGTTGACCCCCACCCCCACCCCACTTGAGAAAATTGGCTGGATCCGCGCATGCTGGTTATCCAAAATTTTTAATTACGATATACCGTTACATTTTCATGAAATCACATAGGTCTCCGGGTTTAAAGAATATGTTTGACAATTCATGATGATGCAAAGACAGTAGCAAGCTTAAAACTCATCAAAACATACTATAATGGTCACGAAAAACTTTATGAGGTAAAGTCTTAGAATGTTTGTTCTATACTGAACCAGTGTAAATACATTCTTAGATGATAAAGCAGACTTGAACACTGAAATATGTTTGAAGTAATAATCTAATTGCATTGGGTTACCGTTTAAGTAAATCTGTTGCTATCAACAAGCTAAATTTGGTCAAAACGGCAAACAACACAGATTTTTTGTCCACTGTAATACATGAATACGTAACTTAGTATTTTTTAATTTTGTATCAGTTTTAAGAAAGCTTTTTTGTGAAACATAATAAAAAAGCTTACACATCATTAGAAACAGTACCGGTACACCTTTTGTGTATCATCAGCATATTGAAGTTTTAAACACATTTAATACCCTAAAATAACCTGGATATAGTGGGCACCTGTCAAAAGTGGTCACTTTCAATCAGTCCCTTCAGTGGCTGTTATAAACAGGTCATACTGTATTCCTTTCCAGTCGCAAAGCTTTGATGTTTAGTATTTCAAAAGTTAATCAGTTTTTTAGGACATTATTAACAATTTTGAACAGCATAAATTTAGGAAAATATGTCAGGTTCAAAATGGTATTAACCATGTTTTCAAAAAAAACTGGTTTTAAGAATGAAGTATTTAATCATCTTTGATAAAGAGCCAGGTCGAACCAGTATTTCCACAGTTGCCCATGACACTGAGTGACTGTAACTGATCTTAGATAAACCTATACAGAACATGTGCATTCTACCCTTACCTTTTATCTTTTTTAGTGTCAGTAAGCCAGAGTTCAAGATTACACTGACTGACTAGTCATATAAAAGCATACAATTTTCAGGCTCTGATCAGAATTAGTAATAGAAGTTTTTCAGAATTCAAATTAAACTAGCATTTTGGCACAGTAATAGATTGAAATATAAAATATGTCCAAGGAAATTCAACACTATCAGTATCATTTTCAGTAATTTTTCATTTTGTTACAGGACGCTGTTAAGATTATGGCGAAAGATTTGGTGAGAACCAGAAGATATGTGAAGAAATTTATATTAATGAGGGCAAATATCCAGGCAGTGTCATTGAAGATCCAGACTCTTAGATCTAATAACGCCATGGCACAGGCAATGAAAGGGGTAACCAGAGCAATGTCAACTATGAACCGACAGGTAGGCTTTGATTAGAAAATACTTTACTATCTGGTCAAATATTGGGCAAAATTTGGTGTTATCTGGAAAAATGCAATAAAACCCTGGTGCCAAACCAAAATGAAACAGCAAATTTGGTGTGCACATGTCATACCTTGCCTATATGCACATATGCTGGGTATGACGTATACCAAATATTGGTCATTTTATAATTTTCTTTTAGCTTAACTGAGCACAAAGTACTCATGATGAGGTTTTAGGACCATTCTGTATTCTCCTCTTACTCTCTGAGACATTTTCATCCGACCTTTCCAGAAATCTTTGATGTCCTCTTTCAGATTCCTTCAAATCTAGGTCATCTGTGCAGAAATTCTGGTTGGTTTGGCAACAAAAAGGAAAAAATCTTTTCAGAAACCTGTGGCCAGATTAAAAAAAATCACAGCAGTGTTCCTTTGGTGACCCTGTACCAAGTTCCTTCAAGCCATATGGATTTGTCAAAAAAGAACCACCAACAAAGCCACCAGGGGGCAGGGCTAGTTTTCTCTATATGGAAGACTTATATAAAATATTCTCCAAAACAGCAGATTATATTTTGAAATAATCTCTTACAAATATATCTTAGGATACATCCTACCAAATTCCTTCAGGTCATCCAGCTATGTTAAAAAGATGGCCGTAAGGGAATGGGGCACACTTTTCTTCTATGGAGCTATAGTGGAAACTGAGAGAATATTGTCAGAAACCGCAGGCCTTATTTCAAGATAATTTCATGTGAATATTCCTTAGTTGACCCACTAAGAAAATTGTTCAAGCCAGTTTTGAGACTCAGGTGAGCAACCTTGTTTGTTTTACACATGTAAATAAGTGATCATAATTGTTGTAAGAGTTACCGTCTCTTTAACGCAACCATTGTATTTCATACACAAATAAAAGGCTTAACTCAAACTGCATTAGAATTTTTAGTCCCCTACTGGTTGAAAACCAGTTTTGGGCACTTTTCCATCCGTCCGTCATTCTGTCATTCCGAGCTCACATTTGCATACTTAGGTGGCTATAGGAACAATAGGTAACTGTACTTTTTATACGCCCGTTTGAAAAACGGGACGTATTATGGGAACGCCCCTGGCGGGCGGATGGGCGGGCGGGCGGGTGGGCGGGCGGCGTCCACAGACCTTGTCCGGAGCATATCTTCTACATGCATGGAGGGATTTTGATGAAACTTGGCACAGTTGTTCACCATCATGAGACGGAGTGTCCTGCGCAAGAACCAGGTCCCTAGGTCTAAGGTCAAGGTCACACTTAGAGGTCAAAGGTCAAATTCAAGAATGACTTTGTCCGGAGCATATCTTCTTCATGCATGGAGGGATTTTGATGAAAGTTGGCACAATTGTTCAACATCATGAGACGGAGTGTCATGCGCAAAAACCAGGTCCCTAGGTCTAAGGTCAAGGTCATACTTAGAGGCCAAAGGATACAAGAATGAAAAATTCAAGAATGACTTTGTCCGGAGCATATCTTCTTCATGCATGGAAGGATTTTGATGTAGCTTGGCACAGTTGTTCACCATAATGAAACGGAGTGTCATGCGCAAGAACCAGGTCCCTAGGGGTAAGGTCAAGGTCACAGTTAGAGGTCAAAGGATACAAGAATGAAAAATTTGTCCGGAGCATATCTTCTTCATGCATGAAAGGACTTTGATGTAGCTTGGCACAATTGTTCACCATCATGAGACGGAGTGTCATGCGCAAGAACCAGGTCACTAGGGGTAAGGTCAAGGTCACACTTAGAGGTCAAGGATACAAGAATGAAAACTTTGTCCGGAGAATTTCTTCTACATGCATTGAGGGATTTTGATACAACTTGGCACAAATGTTCACAAGCATGAGACGGAGTGTCTTGCGCAAGAACCAGGTCCCTAGGTCTAAGGTCAAGGTCACACTTAGAGGCCAAAGGTCAGATACAAGAAAGACTTTGTCCAGAGCGTTTCTTCTTCATGCATGGAGGGATTTTGATGTAACTTGGCACAATTGTACACCATCTTGAGACGGAGTGTCATGCACTGGTCCCTTCTTTTGAATAACTTCCCTTTGCTGTTACTATAAATAGCTTATATTGTAACTTTTTCATTACAAGTCGTAGGGAAAAATCGAGACCACTTTTCTGTAGTACAACATGCATGTTACATCCAATTCTGAGGTGTATTTTGAGCTGTCTCTACCTGGTAAGGATTTTTTTATGGACTTGTAATTATGTCTCCCCAGGAGACATATTGTTTTTGCCCTGTCCGTCCATCCGTCCGTCCTTCCGTCCATCCGTCCATACGTCACACTTCATTTCCGAGCAATAACTGGAGAACTATTTGACCTAGAACCTTCAAACTTCATAGGGTTGTAGGGCTGCTGGAGTAGACGACCCCTATTGTTTTTGGGGTCACTCCGTCAAAGGTCAAGGTCACAGGGGCCTGAACATTGAAAACCATTTCCGATCAATAACTAGAGAACCACTTGACCCAGAATGTTGAAACTTCATAGGATGATTGGTCATGAAGAGTAGATGACCCCTATTGATTTTGGGGTCACTCATTCAAAGGTCAAGGTCACAGGGGCCTGAACATTGAAAACCATTTCCGATCAATAACTAGAGAACCACTTGAGCCAGAATGTTGAAATTTCATAGGATGATTGGTCATAATGAGTAGATGACCCTTATTGATTTGGGGTCACTCAATCAAAGGTCAAGGTCACAGGGGCCTAAACATGGAAAACCATTTCCGATCAATAACTAGAGAACCACTTGACCCAGAATGTTGAAACTTCATAGGATGATTGTACATGCAAAGTAGATGACCCCTATCGATTTTGGGGTCACTCCATTAAAGTAAAGGTCAAGGTCACAGGGGCCTGAACATTGAAAACCATTTCCGGTCAGTAACTTGAGAACCACTTGACCCAGAATGTTGAAACTTAATAGGATGATTGGTCATGCAGAGTAGCTGACCCCTAACGATTTTGGGGTCACTCTGTGAAAGGTCAAGGTCACAGGGGCCTGAACATTGAAAACCATTTCCGGTCAGTAACTTGAGAACCACTTGACCCAGAATGATGAAACTTCATAGGATGATTGGTCATGCAGAGTAGATGACCCCTAACAGTTTTAGGGTCACTCTGTTAAAGGTCAAGGCCACAGGGGCCTGAACATGGAAAACCATTTCCAATCAACTTGAGAACCTCTCGACCCAGAATGTTGGAACTTCATAGGATGATTGTTCATGCAGAGTAAATGACCCCTATTGTTTTTGGGGTCAGTCTATTAAAGGTCAAGGTCACAGGGGCCTGAACATTGATAACCGGTTCCGATCAATAACTTGAGAACCACTTGACCCAGAATGTTGAAACTTCATAGGATGATTGAACATGCAGAGTAGATGATCCCTATTGATTTTGGGGTCAGTCTGTTAAAGGTCAAGGTCACAGTGGCCTGTCCATGTAAAATCATTTTTTGGAAATAACTTGAGAACCACTTGACCTACAATGTTGAAACTTAATAGGATTATTGGACATGCAGAGTAGATGACCCCTATTTATTTTGAGGTCACTTGATCAAAGGTCAATGTCACAGGAGCCTGAACAGTGACTTGAGAACCACTAGGCCAAGAGTGTTGAAATTTAGCGGGATGACTGGACATGCCAAGTAGATGATCCCTATTGCAGCTAACCATCAGTGTCTCTTCGACTTTCGCTCCTGACCCCTATTGACTTCTTGCCTATAGGACTTTGCATTGGGGGAGACATGCGCTTTTTTACAAAAGCATTTTCTAGTTTTTTTTTTTTTTTTTTTTTTTTTTTTTTCTCTTTAAAGATTAACTTCCCTTAGTTGTTACTATAAATAACTTACATTGTAACTTTTTTATAATTGACCATAGGGAAAAACCAAGACCACTTTTCTGTGGTACAACATTGATGTTACTTTCAAATTTTGGGTGTATTTTAAGGTATCTCTACCTGGTAAGGATTTTTTTTGTGGACTTAAAAAAATAAAAGAATTACAATAATTTCTAAAAAAAAACAAACATTGTAAACAACTAGAAATTAAAATTCCATTTGCAAATACAGGTGCTGGTGTAAAGAAATTTGCTGTGACGGGCATATATTGTGACATTCTGGCACTCTTGTTCTTTGATGTCATTCATTCCGTAAGGCTTTTATGTGGCTATTTTTCTCTTACGTGGCTAAATCAATAGAGAGAACAAAAGAGTTGCCACATAAGTATCCATATAGGAACGTCCGTCATTCCGTCCGTCCGTCTGCAATTTTGTGTCCAGTCCATAACTCTGTCATCCATGAAGGGATTTTAATATTACTTAGCACAAATGTTCCCCATGATGAGACAACGTGTCATGCGCAAAACCTGGAACCCTAGCATAAAGGTCAAGGTCACAATTGGAGGTCAAAGGTCAACAGGGCTTTTTTCCTGTCCAGTCCATAACTCTGCCATCCATGAAGGGATTTTAATATACTTGGCACAAATGTAGCTCATAATAAGACAATGTGTCATGTACTACTTTCAGACCCCTAGCTCAAATGTCAAGGTCACACTTGGCAGTCAAATGTTAACATGGCATGAACAGGGTCTGTTTCGTGTCCGGTCCATAACTCTGTCATTCATGAAGGGATTTTAATATCACTTGGCACAAATGTTCCCCATGATGAGACAACTTGTCATGCGCAAATCCTGGACCCTTGGCTCAAAGATCAAGATCACAATGGGAGGTCAAAGGTCAACAGGGCTTTTTCCCTGTCCGGTCCATAACTCTACCATCCATGAAGGGATTTTAATATTACTTGGCACAAATGTTCCCCATGGTGAGATGACATGTCTTGCGTAAAACCTGGACCCCTAAGGTCAAAGGTCAAGGTCACAATTGGAGGTCAAAGGTCAATATGGTATTTTTCCTGTCCGGTCCAGAACTCTGTCATCCATCAAGGGAATTCAATATTACTTGGCATAAATATTCCCCATGATGAGACGACATGTCATGCGCAACACCCAGAACCCTAGCTTAAAGGTCAAGGTCACACTTTGAGATCAAAGGTCAATAGGATTTTTTTCCAGTCCGGTCTATAACTTTGTCATGCAAAACAGAATTTAAATATCAGTTTGCACAAATATTCCCCTGGATAAGACAACATGTCCTGCACAAAACCTGGGCCCTTAGCTGCAAGGTCAAAGTCACACTTGGAAGTCAAAGGCCAAAAGGGCTTTTTTCCTGTCCAGTCTGTAACTCAACAACCCTTAAAGGGATTTTAATATTACTTAGCACAAATGTTCACCACCATGAGACGGAGTGTCATGCGCAAGAACCAGGTCCCTAGGTCTAAGGTCAAGGTCACACCTAGAGGCCAAAGGTCAGATACAAGAATGATATTGTCCGGAGCATTTCTTCTTCATGCATGGAGGGATTTTGATGTATCTCTACCTGGTAAAGAGTTTCTTGTGGACTAATATTATATAGAATTTTTTTTCTTTTTACCTTTTTAGCTCACCTGAGCATGAAGTGCTCAAAGGTGAGCTTTTGTGATCGCCCTGTGTCCGTCGTCTGTCCGTCGTCGGCATCGGCAGCGGCGTCAACAATTTGACTGTTAACACTCTAGAGGTCACAATTTTTGCCCAATCTTAATGAAACTTATTCAGAATGTTACCCTCAATAAAATCTTGGACGAGTTCGATATTGGGTCATTTGGGGTCAAAAACTAGGTCACCAGGTCAAATCAAACGAAAAGCTTGTTAACACTCTAGAGGTCACAATTTTGGTCCAATCATAATGAAAATTGGTCAGAATATTACCTTCAATAAAATCTTGGAAGAGTTCGCTATTGGGTCATCTAGGGTTAGAAACTAGGTCACCAGGTCAAATCAAAGGAAAAGCTTGTTAACACTGTAGAGGCCATATTTATGACTGTATTTTCATGAAACTTGGTCAGAATGTTAATCTGGATGATTTTAAGGTCCAGTTTGAATCTGCGTCATGTAGTGTCAAAAACCAGGTCACCAGGTCAAATCAAAGGAAAAGCTAGTTAACACTCCAGAGGCCACATTTATGATCATATCTTCATGAAACTTCGTCAGAATGTTAATCTTGATGATCTTCAGGTCAAGTTCGAATCTGGGTCATGTAGGGTCAAAAACTAGGTCACCAGGTCAAATCAAAGGAAAAGCTAGTTAACACTCCACAGAGGCCACATTTTTGACATATCTTAATGAAACTTGGTCAAAATGTTAATCTTGAAGATCTATAGGTCAGATTCAAATCTGGGTCAGGTGGGGTGAAAAACTAAGTCACTAGGTAAAATCAAAGGAAAAGCTTGTTAACACTCTAGAGGCCACTTTTATGACTGTATCTTTATGAAACTTAGTCAGAATGTTAATACTGATGATCTTGAGGTCAAGTTCAAGTCTGGGTCATGTAGGGTCAAAAACTAGGTCACTAGGTCAAATCAAAGGAAAAGCTTGTTAACACTCTAGAGGCCACATTTATGACTGTATTTTCATGAAACTTAGTCAGAATGTTAATCTTGATGATCTTAAGGTCAAGTTCGAGTCTGGGTCATGTGGGGTCAAAAACTAGGTCACCGGATCAAAACAAAGGAAAAGCTAGTTAACACTTTAGAGACCACATTTATGACAATATCTTAATGAGTGAGTTGGGTTTTACGGCGAATCGACACAAAATGGTCATATATTGCCGAGTTATCTTAATGAATGAAACTTGATCAGAATGTTAATCTTTATGATCTTTAGGTCAATAGGTCAGGTGAGCGATACAGGGCCTTCATGGCCCTCTTGTTTTTTGTGGGTTTTTTTTGTGCCCCCCCCCCCACCCCCACCCCATGAGTGGTGGGGGCATATAGATTTGGTCTTGTCCGTGCATCCGTCCGTCCGAAGTTCGTGACGCGCCTAGCTCGAAAAGTATTTGATATAAATTGATGAAACCTTGCATGAGTCTTTATCATGATATGAACTTGCGCACCTCCTATTTTTCATCTGGCTCCACCCCCTATTTTCAGAGTTATGGCCCCTGAAATAGTCAAAAATGCACATTTTCACCTTGTGACATGCCTAGCTCAAAAAGTATTTGATACAGATTCATGAAACCTTGCATGAGTCTTAATCATGATATGAACTTGCCCACCTTCTATTTTTCAGCTGGCTCCACCCCCTATTTTCAGAGTTATGGCCCCTGAAATAGTCAAAAATACACATTTTCACATTGTGACACACCTAGCTCAAAAAGTATTTGATATAGATTCATGAAACCTTGCATGAGTCTTAATCATGATATGAACTTGCACACCTCCTATTTTTAGCTCACCTGTCACAAAGTGACAAGGTGAGCTTTTGTGATCGCGCAGTGTCCGTCGTCCGTCGTCCGTCCGTACGTCCGTGCGTGCGTCCGTAAACTTTTGCTTGTGACCACTCTAGAGGTCACATTTTTCATGGGATCTTTATGAAAATTGGTCAGAATGTTCATCTTGATGATATCTAGGTCAAGTTCGAAACTGGGTCACGTGCGATCAAAAACTAGGTCAGTAGGTCTATAAATAGAAAAACCTTGTGACCACTCTAGAGGTCACATTTTTCATGGGATCTTTATGAAAATTGGTCAGAATGTTCATCTTGATGATATCTAGGTCAAGTTCGAAACTGGGTCACGTGCGATCAAAAACTAGGTCAGTAGGTCTAAAAATAGAAAAACCTTGTGACCACTCTAGAGGTCACATTTTTTATGGGATCTTAATGAAAGTTGGTCAGAATGTTCATCTTGATGATATCTAGGTCAAGTTCGAAACTGGGTCACGTGCCATAAAAAACTAGGTCAGTAGGTTTAAAAATAGAAAAACCTTGTGACCACTCTAGAGGCCACATTTTTCATGGGATCTTTATGAAAGTTGGTCAGAATAGGAGAGATCGCCGTGACGTCACGCGTTAACATCTGTTTATCTGGCGGTTGGCAAAACAAATGATTTTAACACCGTTTGCGTATTGAATCAGAATTTTTAATTTTTAATAACTTTTTTGCTCATATATGGATTTTCAAAATTCAAAAAGATTTGAAATACTAACAATCTTCATATTTTTGTATCCAAATATCTTTTTTCAATGAATAACCGTTTTAAATGACATATAATTTTAAAAGCGGCGTAGTGATTTTCACAACCTTTAGAAAAACAGTGTAAGTTAAGCGTTCATAATTAATCCATTTTATTTCGAAATAACAATTAAAAGTAATCAATAAATTGCTTGTTTTATAACCTTTCCATTGATCAAAAAATTATTTATGTAATTTGTGTTTTAAGAAAGTTTAGACCGTTAAAAAAACATCACTGTTTACAAAAAAACATGGACGGTCGGCTTCTGCCCACCCGATCACTGTCTTATCAGTTCTAAAAATAGAATTTGTATACAAACACGATCTCTCCTATGTTCATCTTGATTAAAATCTAGGTCAAGTTCGAAACTGGGTCACGTGCCGTCAAAAACTAGGTCAGTAGGTCAGATAATAGAAAAACCTTGTGACCTCTCTAGAGGCCATATATTTCAAAAGATCTTCATGAAAATTGGTCAGAACGTTCACCTTGATTATATCTAGGTCAAGTTCGAAACTCGGTCACGTGCCATCAAAAACTAGGTCAGTAGGTCAAATAATAGAAAAACCTTGTGACCTCTCTAAAGGCCATTTTTTTCATGGGATCTGTATGAAAGTTGGTCTGAATGTTCATCTTGATGATATCTAGGTCAAGTTCGAAACTGGGTCACGTGCTGTCAAAAACTAGGTCAGTAGGTCTAAAAATAGAAAAACCTTGTGACCTCTCTAGAGGCCATATATTTCAAAAGATCTTCATGAAAATTGGTCAGAACGTTCACCTTGATGATATCTAGGTCAAGTTCGAAACTCAGCCACGTGCCTTCAAAAACTAGGTCAGTAGGTCAAATAATAGAAAAACCTTGTGACCTCTCTAAAGGCCATATTTTTCATGGGATCTGTATGAAAGTAGATCTGAATGTTCATCTTGATGATATCTAGGTCAAGTTCGAAACTGGGTCACTTGCTGTCAAAAACTATGTCAGTAGGTCTAAAAATAGAAAAACCTTGTGACCTCTCTAGAGGCCATATATTTCACGACATCTTCATGAAAATTGGTCAGAACGTTCATCTTGATGATATCTAGGTCAAGTTCGAAAGTGGGTCACGTGCCATCAAAAACTAGGTCAGTAGGTCAAATAATAGAAAAACCTTGTGACCTCTCTAAAGGCCATATTTTTCATGGGATCTGTATGAAAGGTGGTCTGAATGTTCATCTTGATGATATCTAGGTCAAGTTTGAAACTGGGTCACGTGCTGTCAAAAACTATGTCAGTAGGTCTAAAAATAGAAAAACCTTGTGACCTCTCTAGAGGCCATATATTTCATTACATCTTCATGAAAATTGGTCAGAACGTTCATCTTGATGATATCTAGGTCAAGTTCGAAAGTGGGTCACGTGCCATCAAAAACTAGGTCAGTAGGTCAAATAATAGAAAAACCTTGTGACCTCTCTAAAGGCCATATTTTTCATTGGATCTGTATGAAAATTGGTCTGAATGTTCATCTTGATGATATCAAGATCAAGTTCGAAACAGGGTCATGTGCGTTCAAAAACTAGGTCAGTAGGTTTAGAAATAGAAAAACCTTGTGACCTCTCTAGAGGCCATACTTGTGAATGGATCTCCATAAAAATTGGTCAGAATGTTCACCTTGATGATATCTAGGTCAAGTTTGAAACTGGGTCACGTGCCATAAAAAACTAGGTCAGTAGGTCAAATAATAAAAAACCTTGTGACCTCTCTAGAGGCCATACTTTTCATGGGATCTGTATGAAAGTTGGTCTGAATGTTCATCTTGATGATATCTAGGTCAAGTTTGAAACTGAGTCAACTGCGGTCAAAAACTAGGTCAGTAGGTCTAAAATTATCAAAATCTAAAATTATCAAAATCTTGTGACCTCTCTAGAGGCCATATTTTTCAATGGATCTTCATGAAAATTGATCTGAATGTTCACCTTGATGATGTCTAGGTCAGTTTCGAAACTGGGTCATGTGCGGTGAAAAACTAGGCCAGTAGGTATAAAAATAGAAAAACCTTGTGACCTCTCTAGAGGCCATATTTTTCATGAGATCTTCATGAAAATTAGTGAGAATGTTCACTTTGATGATATCTAGGTAAAATTCAAAACAGGGTCACGTACCTTCGAAAACTAGGTCAATAGGTCAAATAATAGAAAAACCTAGAGACCATATTTTTCAATGGATCTTCATGAAAATTGGTCAGAATTTTTATCTTGATAATATCTAGGTCAAGTTCAAAACTGGGTCACATGAGCTCAAAAACTAGGTCACTATGTCAGATAATAGAAAAAACGACGTCATACTCAAAACTGGGTCATGTGGGAAGAGGTGAGCGATTCAGGACCATCATGGTCCTCTTGTTCATTTGGGTCTGCCCCCAATTTTCAGAGTTAAGGCCCCTGAAATAGTCAAAAATGTACATTTTCACCTTGTGACACACCTAGCTCAAAAAGTATTTAATATAAATGGTTGAAAACTCGCATAAGTCTTTATTATGATATAAACTTGCACCACCCCTTATTTTTAAAGTTATGGCCCCTGAAATATTAAAAAATGCCCTTTTTCACCTAATTATATACCTAGCTCAAAAAGTATTTGATGTAAATTCAGGAAACCTTGGTGGAGTCTTTATCGTGATGTGACGTTGCACACTTGGCATTCTTCTTGAGAATCTTAGCTCATATTACAGAGTTATGGCCCTTGAAATAGCCAAAATAGTGGATTTTTTGTTTGTGATGCTCATAGCTCAAAAAGTATAGAGCCTAGAATAATGAATCCTTTTCATAAAATGTTTGTTGAGGCTATACCCCATTAAGACTGCAAACATTTGAATTATTGCCACTTATTTGTGACAAATGTACCAGTGGGGGGGCACACCCTGTGTCCTACAGACACATTCTAGTTTTAGGGTTTATTTCCCTTTGTTATTACCATAAATAACTTATATGGTAACTTTTATTGTAATCGGCCAAAAAATTCCATATGAAAACAACTGTATGTTTTTATATAATTATACAAGTTTTAATCCACGTGTTTTGTTGTAACATATTGTATATATAGTACAATATTGTTTATATATCATTGACAGATATCAGTTCATTATGTTATACTGCAGTAGAGAAAATTAGGTGCATTCCAGTAGAGGACTTTGTATTGCATGGCAATACTTCATTCACTTGTTATTTATAGTTTTGATTTCTCTCTAATTTCACTGTTTTAATTGATTCAGTCTTGCAACATATCAGCAATTATTATTTAACAAAGTATCCCAGTGTTTGTTTTTCATGGGCAATATCCTGTAAAACAAATACCTCATTTTATGAAAGGAAATGTGTATGGCCAATCAAGTATTGTGCACTGGAGAATGTGCCACCTACAGGGTCAGTTTGATATAAATGATAGGAACTAAAATATGTTGGCTATGTATATTTGCTTCTAAGAAAACACATTGGTCTGGTTTATATTTTGTAGTTGAAGTTACCTCAGATTCAGAAGATAATGATGGAGTTTGAGAAGCAGTCTGAGATAATGGATATGAAGGAAGAGATGATGAATGATGCTATAGATGATGCAATGGGGGATGAAGATGATGAAGAGGAATCGTAAGTAGTTGTTCATTTAGATTTGTCATTCAAAGAGCTTTCAGAAATTTTAGGTTGCAGTTTGTTATTGCAAAGGCTGACTGCCAAAGCTTTAAGTACTTTTATGTGATTATTGAAAGACATTAAGATTTTACCCCCAGCAAACTTCAGTAGAGGGAGGGGAGCTATTTAGGAATCCTTTCTCCTTTCCCATTCCTGTCTTGTCCTGTCCCATCCAGCATTGGAACCCAATGCTCACTTGTGCCTGAAATAATGCATGAAGGTGCACCTTGTATCTTCTTCCACCGTCATAATCTGGAAAGTTGCAAAGAAAGGTCATCTGTGCAGAATTCTGGTTGACATGGCAACCAGAAGGAAGAACTTCAAAAATCCTCTCCTCAGAAACCGCTTGCCAGTTTTTGATACAATTTCACAGCAATATTCCTTAAGTGACTCAACCAAATTCCTTCATATCATTCTGTTGTATTCCAAAAAAAGTTTAAAGAACTTTTAAAGAACTGCTTAATGGATATTCACCACACTTGATGCCAGTTTGGCAGGGTATGCTAGTTCAGTATCTTAACAGTGTATGCATATATTTTGCATCAAGAATGATGATATATCATAGTATTATGTCTGCGTTATTATAATTCTAGAGACGCTATTGTTGGTCAAGTACTTGATGAGTTAGGACTTCAAATGGCAGATGAATTAACAGGTAAGAATTATGGTGAAACACTTGTACTCTCTTACATAATATATTCTAGGTTTGTGGATTTAATTTAAATTGGTCAATTAATACCAATTAAGATCTTATGTACGACATTGTAGCACTATTATCTTCTTTTGTAGATATTATCAGAATGGAACCTCCTATTTTTTAGTTATGGTAAATCGGCCCATGATGATTTAAACAAATTTAATATATACTATGAATAAATGAGAAGACAATCACAAGTTGAAATTTAAAAAAATAATTGACATTTAGTAGTCTATAATTGGTAATTGCCTTAAAAGGCAAGCCATATGATTTTAGAAGATGAAGAAATGTGGAGTCAAGTTATTTTTTCCATTTTAAGAAGACCACTCCCTTAGTTTCAAAAAGCTTTGTGTAACTTAGTAAAAATATGACTGAATTTTTTATTGTAGGTTTACCTTCCACCGGAACAAGTTTAAAAGCTGGTGGGAGCAAACAGCCAACAGCAGAGGCAGCTGGAGCAACCGGCGGTGGTGGTCCGGACTCTGATGCTGATCTGGAAGCTAGGCTCGAAAATCTGCGACGTCAATGATCATCTGTGATATAACATACATTATCAAACATTGTAGCATGTGTAATATAACATCCACATTGTAAAACTGGTAGAGTTTTCAAATTGCCAGAATTGATAAGATTGTGTAGTTTGCTTTAAAGTTCCTTATATTTAATGCTTTTAAAAAAAAGAACAATAGATGAATCAACTGTCAAAATAGAGAATATACATAACTACATGGGTAGAAAAGTATTACTTTTAATGTTGCACATAAATTTTCACATGCCCATAAAGGGAGGTAATCCAAAACAGCGGATTCAGTGATTCTTTGATGTTAATTAAATGTTCAAACCTTGCACAAATATCTGAGGCAATAATTACTGAATATAGAAAATGAAAAATTAGTATTTCTTTATATTTGTAGCTGACAATGTAGCAGACAAAATTATGAACCTTCAGAGAACTGATATTTCTGGTTAAACTACATGTACTTGTTTGAACTTGACAGTTGTGGTTTGTTGTATAACACAGTAGAGCTGCTACAAACATGAGCATCATGGTAGCATTTATATAATTACATCATTTTTTAAGTTGTTTTTTTTTTAACTCATATTTGTGTAAATTTTCATTATATAGATATTACCTGTTCTTAAAATCTTGTGGACTGGATGTGTTCTTGCATGTTGTTAACAATAAGATGCTATCTTGGTGAAAGTTTAATGTTCAAGATATGCTGACTATCTTCAACATGTCAAAAGGATTTTCTCTCTGACTGGACTGATTTTAAGCCTATTTTTGAATTTCTTCAGAAAGTATAGCATTTGGATTGCAAAGTTATAAACTTGTGTAAGCAAATGCTGCCAGAAATACAGAGTTCATTTCTGTTTTCATTACCTCAAATGAGCACACAAAATGCTCAAGGTTGTGATCATCCTTCTCTGTGACTGTCCTTGGTGGTCTGTCAACTCATTAGAGATCCCATTTTCTCAGCAATCCTCATAGTTAAGTTTGAAAAAGCTCTTGAAATAGATTAAAACAAAACATTGTTAACTTAAGATAGATATAACTTTCAGTCTGTGTTGGCATCTGCATCTGTGTCAGAAAAGTTTTGCATGTAAGCAGGCTTATCTAAAACTACTTGGCCTAATGCTTTCAAACTTCACACATATATTGGGCAACATGAGATGACCTCACAGGACAAGTTACACAAATCTAGCTGTTATTTTGTCAAAACTATACCTCTTTGAATCTCGGGTTAATTTTTTCACATGTAAGCAGGTTTCTTAAGACCTATGAGAAAAAATATTTCAAACATCACACATGACTCTGCATCATGGGATGACCTCATGTGGCAACTTATATAGCTCTAGCTTTAATTTTGTCAAAATTATGCCTCTCATTTAGAAACGACAGTTCTGTATGTAAGCATGTTTCTCAGAAATGACTTGACCAAGTATTTTCAGATTCTCCACACGTCTTTGGCATCATGGGATGACCTCACATTTGCAGGTTTCATATCATGGCTTATATTTTGGCAAAATTTTGCCTCTTTTTCAATGTCAGAAATATTCTTAAAGCTTTTGTATTTAAACTGCTATTAGGTGGAAGGGGCTTCAAACAGGCAAGTGTAATGCCAGTAGCTGATACACTGATTGTGGGTAAGATTGCTGCAATAACACCAGTGTTGGGTCCATCATAATTTAAATTGCCATAATGTTATATGTTAGAGGCCACATTACAGAAGAAATCTTCATTAAATGTAAAAAGAATGTGTTCGATTTGGAAAAAGTTAGATAATGGACAAGATTGTTCCAGTAACACTGGAGTGGTGGTACCTTGATTTAGTCGAAATTGCTTTGTTACATTATAACACAACAGAGGCCACATTACTAGAGCAGTTCTCATGGTACTCATACAGTTGGATATAACCTGAAGATCACATACAAGTTAAGGAGAAGGCTGCTCAAATCATGCTAGAATAGCTTAGATTGCTGTATTTTCACTTTGTTACATGTATACATGTTTTGTTACATGTTAAAAAAGCCCAGATTGACTAATTAGGTGAGCAGTATATGGCCACAATGGTCCTCTTGTTTCTAACAAATGTCACTCTTTCAGTGATAGATTTTTTTTGTACGTTGAAATACTTGTATGAAAACTTAAATCCCTGTGTCAGAAAACCATCTTTGTCAATATTGTCGTTCATTTATTTTTTTGATATATTCTGTACATTGATTTAATGCTGTTAATTTTCTTTCTCACTGTCAATAACTGTTCATTAATCTTTACTGACTGAAATGACCAAAAACCACCAAATATTTTCCACTAGTATACTTTATTTGTTTTTATAGATGTGCCAATGGAAGTTGGGCAATGTTCCTGAAAGCAGTTTTCCATGCATTAGTTTAGGGAAATAGCGTAAGGTTAAATATTGCTGTTTTTTTTTTTTAACAACTAGGACTTCAAGAATAGTTTGTGTGTTGTAAAAACAATCTGTCAGGTAGAAGATACATTATCATTATTCCTTATGACAATTACAAGCATAACAAAACATTTGGTCATATTTTATTTTTAGTTACTTTCTTACGTTTTTCATGAGCTTGTAGTTCTGTAATGGTGATGTGTGGGAGAATTTGTACGTAATTGTAATTGAATGATTTTTCTTTCATATATAGATATTAGAATCTATGTGCAATGCTGGACAATGCAGTTTGTATATAGAATATTATGAGTGTATGAGTAGTATATATCATAGTGGTTGTCATTTCTTGCTTCAACAATACAAGGACATTTTACAGATTTTTTGGTAGTTTTTCAACTTTTAAAAAAGGCTTTATGTTTGGTATACCGGTTTGAGATATTTTGTTCTCACAGTAGTGGTCTATACTAGGGAGACATTTGATGGAATCAGACTAAATGTAAAACTAACATCTGAATAAAAAATACTGTTAATGTATGAGTGTTATTGGTGCTTTTTAGATATCATTATATAGTGAGAAATGATTTTTATCATACAGTGTAGTTTTTGTTCAAGTGATTGTAAATTATTTGATTTGATATTTAAGAAGTTTGTAAATAAACAGTGTAAGATATGAACAAATAAAAAATGTAATATCTTGAGTTTTCAGGTTTTCATTTTTATTAGCTCATCTGATTTTTTTAAAAAAAAAGATGAGTTATTGTCATCACTTGATCGTGTCTGCGTTGCCTGGTTAAGTTTTATATTTAGGTCAGCTTTTCTCCTAAACTATCAAAGCTATTGCTTTGAAACTTGCAACTCTTGTTCACCATCATAAGCTGTCAGACTCTGTACAGCAAGAAACATAACTCCATCTTGCTTTTTGCAAGATTTATGGCCCCTTTTTGTACTTAGAAAATATCAGATTTCTTGGTTAAGTTTTATGTTTAGGTCAACGTTTCTCCTAAACTGTCAAAGCTATTGCTTTGAAACTTGCAACAGTTGTTCACCATCATAAGCTGACCCTGTACATCAAGAAACATAACTCCATCCTGCTTTTTGCAAGAATTATTGCCCCTTTTGGACTTAGAAAATCAGTTTTCTTGGTTAAGTTTTATGTTTAGGTCAGCTTTTCTCCTAAACTATCAAAGCTATTGCTTTGAAACTTGCAACACTTGTTCACCATCATAAGCTGACCCTGTACATCAAGAAACATAACTCCATCTTGCTTTTTGCAAGATTCATGGCCCCTTTTGGACTTAGAAAATATCAGATTTCTTGGTTAAGTTTTATGTTTAGGTCAACTTTTTCTCTTAAACTATCGAAGCTATTGCTTTGAAACTTGCAACACTTGTTCACCATCATAAGCTGACCCTGTACATCAAGAAACATAACTCCATCCTGCTTTTTGCAATAATTATTGCCCCTTTTGGACTTAGAAAATCAGTTTTCTTGGTTGAGTATTATGTTTAAGTCAGCTTTTCTCATAAACTATCAAAGCTATTGCTTTATAACTTGCAACAGTTTTTCACCATCATAAGCAGACGCTGTACATCAAGAAACATAACTCTATCCTGCTTTTTGCAAGAATGATGGCCCTTTTTAGACTTAGAAAATCCTGAGTAGGACAATATTTCTATTATACAAAAAAATCAGATGAGCGTCAGCACCCACAAGGCGGTGGTGCTCTTGTTTAAAATTTTTCTTTATTTCATGTTTTTTGTTGAAATGCTGGGAATTATCAGTGAGATATAATCAGTATCAGTGACACTAGCATTGCTGGTCTACTTACACAGTTTATATTAATTTCTACTTTTCCTTGTAAAATAGGATGAAAATTGTAGTCTTCCTCTGCTCTTTAGCTTTCTTGATTCTGATAATGTTACGTAAAGAGAATTTCATTACTTTATGCTGCAAATGGTAAAAGGAAATGGGACTTTTATGTTATGTGGGTATAACATCACAAAAAGTCTGATGTCATTTTCATTTACCGTGCGCTGAGATTTGTTTAAAAAAATGCATATTTCAATGTAAATAAGCATAAAATAAAAAGAAAAGCCTTTGTATGTTTTCAGTGAATATGGAATATTTCTCACCTCGAAGTGAGACAGTTTTCACATTCGCTGTCGAAAATACACTATAAAAGCACAACATCAGTTTCTTTTGTGGCTAGGGCTCTCCGTGTCCAAGTGCTTAAGACCGCTGACTTAGAATCACTTGTCCCTCACTGATGTAGATACAAGCCTCATTCAAGGAGTTGAATTCTTCATGTTAGCAAGTCATCCAGCTGGTTGGTTCTACCCAAATGCCCGCTGGTGGTGAAATAATGCACGGAGGGGTAGCTGGGGTCTTCCGCCACCATCAAAGCTGGAAAGTTGCCATATGACCTATACTTGTGTTGGAGTGACATTAAACCCAACAAAAAAAAAATTGTTCATGTGTAACTACGGCCCATGAAACTCATTTGAATAATTTTTATTTGGATAGACAGAAATTTGATATCAGTAAGGGATACCACATAAAAAGTCGTAAAACCTTTAAATGTTTAGTGAGTATACCAACCCTGTTCAAATATAAAAGGTTTGAGCTTTTATGTTGCAAAACACTTCCTGATGTAACTGAAATAATTTTTGTGTTGCTGTTACACAAGTTTTCCTATATTGCAGCCTTCCTGGTGTACTTCTTGTGATTCCATCATTCTGAAATGAATGTTAATAGCGGTCTTGTGGCATTACAATGCAGCAACAAATGATTTTCGAAAATCACCTGTTTTAGACATGAATTAAAACTGAATAACAGTTTTTAAAAAAAGGCACTAAATTTTTGAAGGAATTTTTCTTCAAAAGTTTGTAATTGACTTTTACATTTACTAATGTTTGCTTTTTTTGTAAATACATGCTATGGATTCTTCATTTACATGAATTACAACACAAGCTCCAAGTGTGCATGAGATAAAGGACATGCTTTTAAGTATCATGAAAGAGACCACCACATACAGATCCAATTTAATAACTAATGAATTATGATAATTGTTTTTCAAAATTTTTGAAAGAAAGTGCAAGAATGAAATATTTTTTTCATAAATGTATGTTGTTTTGTTACATTTTTTGAGTGTCTTAAGGTTATTTCAATTTGTATAGAGATATGTGCCATGTTCACTGGAAACAAAAATATCCTCTAGGTATCGATATGCTATTTTGCTAACGTAATTCTGATAATCTGGTGTAGATCTAAATCACCTGAAGTGAAATACAGTGAAATAATCTATGTAGAACCTGTTTACTTGTGTATGTGTTTCTTTTTAGACTTACTGCTGTACTTAAAAAATATCAGTGAGGAAAGTTTTGCAATTTTCCACCAAATTGTGCAATTCTTTCTAAACATGCGACCTGATACAAAGTATGTAGAAGCTATATTGGAGTTGCACATGGGCTTCAGTCAGTCTGTCTGCCCATAATTCTTTTCAGTAGGCATATCTCTGAAACCTTTTTATGGGTTTTCATATACATGATCTACTCATAAATTTTCACCATGTTTATAGAATGAGAACAGGCTATTTGATCCAAGGTGAAGGTCACAGTAAGAGGTCAAAGGTTAAATAACTTTGTGTCGGTTTTATATCTTAAAAATTTCAGGTAGTGCTTTCATAAAGCTGATATCAACAAGACAAGATGCAGGTCTGTATGTCCAAGGTTAAAGTTCAAAATGCTCGAAGGATTTTCATAAAACTAACACCGATTCTTTTCCTCCAAAAGGTAATATGCAAGGTGTACAATCCTTGGTACTAGGTCCAAGGTCAAGATCACACTGGAGTTCAAATGTCAGTTTTTTTTTTTCAAACTTAATCAATTTTCAAATAAACTACATATACATGTTCACCATCATGATACAACAAGAATTACATACAACCCAGGTTACTTTAGGTTCAAGAAGGTCACACTTTGTGGTCTGAGGCCAAATAGCTTTATTATCACCCGACGAAAGTCGGAGGGATATAGTTTTGGCGTTGTCCGTCCGTCCTTCCGTCCGTCTTTCCGTCCGTCCGTCCGGAGTCATATCTAGGAAATGGTTGGGAATATTTATTTAAAACTTCGTATACATGTTCACCACTATGAGTTCTTGTGGCCTGTCAAGTTTCAGTCAGATTGCCCAAGTAACACCAGAGTTATGGCTCTTAGAAGTTTTTAGTATTAACTATATAGGGTACTATAAATATGGCAATTTCTGCATCATAACTTTTGATATATTTGAATTAGAACTATGAAACTTAAACAGAATTTAGATCACCATAATGTGGTTGTGTACACACAATTTCATTCGGATTTATTTTGTAAATTAAGTGTTATTGCCCTTTGATTGTATAAAAATCCACATATTTGTACATAACAAACTTACCATTTGGTAGAATTTCATTAAATTTCTTTCATTCTATTCCATGAACATTTATTGTAAACATGTGAAGTTGTGTACCCACACCTGGTCACCCCCTTACCTTGATCACACACATGCCCCCGACCCCCCCCCCCCCCCCAACCCCCCCAAAAAAAAGAAAAAAAAAAATTCCTTATTTTAGATTTTTTTCAAACAAACTTCATATACATGTTCATGAGGTTATGGGGCCCATCAAGTTTCAGACAGATTGCCCAAGTAACACCAGAGTTATGGCCCTTAGAAGTTTCTAGTGTTAACTATATAGGGTACTATAGATCTATAGATATGGCAATTTCTGCATCGTAACTTTTGATATATTTGACCTAGAACTATGAAACTTTAACAGAATTTAGAGCACTATAATGTGGTTGTGCACAGACAATTTTGTACGGATTTCTTTTGTAACTTCAGAGTTATTGCCCTTTAATTGTCTAAAAATCCACATATTTGTACATAACAAACTTACCATTTGGCAGAATTTCATTAAATTTCTTTCAGTCTTTTATGTGAACATTTATTATAAACATGTGAAGTTGCACACCCACACCTGGTCACCCACTTGCCTTGGTCACACCCCCTCCCCCTCCCAACCCCCCTCCCCCACCACAAAAAAAAAAGAATTTTTTTTTTTCATTTCTTATTTTAGAATTTTTTTCAAACCTTCCAAGTTGTACCATTCCCCCACCTCACTTCTCCACCCAGTCATGCCCTTCACTGATCATGCATCCTCTGCCCCCTCCCCCCACCACCAACTTCACCCTTTTACCCGTTTTTTTTTTCATGTTTAATTTTCAATCAATATTTATAATCAGCATGTGAAATTTTGTTTCCTCTCCCATTCCCCTGCACCCCCACCCCCTAAAAAAATAAATATATACATAATATATATTTCCATTCCTTTTTTTTTTTTTTTTAATGTTCAAACCTTCAACATGTTAAGTTGTGACTGCACAAACCTTACCCTCAGCCATGTTCAAGATATCTTACCTGTGTTCTCTTAAGGACAACTGTCCTTTTAAGTTCAAATGTACATGTTAAACAGCAACACCAAGTGCGAAACCACTCGAAGACAATATTTCGTTCCAGTGAAACTTCAAGCTCACATTTCAGTTAACTGCATTTAATTTTAAAAGCTAAGCTTATTACAGTAAGTATATCCCATTCAAAATAAATTCTTTAGTCAGGGTCAAAGTATCATACATTTATTATATACTCTTTTAATTAAACATTTGTTTGCTGTTAAATTGATTTTGACTAATGAAATTATTTGCTCCATATTAACATCCTTTCACTTTTTGCCGGATATATCTTTTTGCCATTCCTCACCACAAACCCTTTCGGCGGGGGATACCAATTCATCGAATTTGCTTGTTTATTTTATGCTAACTGGTGAAATACTGAAAAATATCAGTGAGATATTTGTAATAAACAGAAAATTTGTTTGTTTGCAGTGTGATATCGAAATTTATCATACCTCACATAAATGTCCAATGCAAATTTCCCATTAGTTTAACTTGAATAATATATCATATTCCCCAGTGATTTTATATCACATGCGCAAAATCTTTATTTTCAATTTCTGCGGAGGTGATATGATCCATAATTTCATATCACATGCGCAACAGCGTTATTTTGTTTTTCTGCGCATGTGATATTATTTTTTCATATCACCCGTTGAGAGATTGATACTTATGCATTGATTAAAAGACTGAGTCGATCAATTTTCAGACGAGGCGCTTATATAGTTATACTTTAGGATTAAACTACCCTTTTCTGGTGCTCTTGCATGCGCGAATCCGGCCGAATTTTCGTTTTTATGCTACGTGCAAAATATTTGGAAAACAACTTTTCATCTAATATTGAATCGAAACTACCACCATGAGATTGGAAATGATCTAACTAAGAAAATGAGTGCTCACACTAATATGTTTCGTTTAGAAAAAAAGAAAGTTATCGCCGTTTTTCGAATGTTACTGATTGACGCAATGTTGAAATATTAGAATAAGTATACTGTAGGGGTCAGCGATATATAAACGTCTCAACTTAATCTATCAAAAAAGTCTTATTACACAGCAAAGTCGCCATAACAAGTAAATACTCTTTAATTCTGTCTTCATTATTTGGTTAGTAATTACTTTTTAATGTTAAATAAATTATGTTGATTTTCCAGTAAATGTTTTGACCCTTATAATCTTTCGGTATAATAAAATAAATATTGCATTCCTGAGAGGGTGATATGAAAAATGTTCACCCCTCGAAATATGAATATAGACCTTGGCTGGTGCCTCGGTCGATATTCATATATCTCGCGGTGAACATTTTTCATATCACCCTCTCAGGAATGCAATATTTATATAATATCTTCACTGATAAGGGAGACAATTCTGATATTTTCACTCAGGCTCTGCCTTCGTGAAAAATTCAATTGTCTCCCTTATCGGTGAAGATATATTTTGATATCACTCTGCAAACAAACAAATATCCTCTATTTTTTAACCTTCTGTAGTCTTGAGTGAGGAGATACAGTGTGTCTGCGTCATCTACAAATAGGCACATAGTAAGTGAGGTCCTTTATAAAAATAAATAAAATGAGATTATTAGCCTAACTACACTTATTGCACTAAACTGACCGACTGCATCTATCTATCTATTTATACTGCAGCACTCCTCTCTGCGAGTATTATGTGCAGCTTCCTGCATTACCTCCCAAAACTAATCAAGACCACACTACACTGAAGTCTGTGAGGTCTATAGAGTGAAGCCATAAAGGAGTATTTAGAATTTGTATCTGCAGGTAGGATGCATACGTTCTAAAAAAAATACGATTTACGTTGGATATATCTAAAAAAAGTTACCAGCACATTTATGCTTTGATTCACGATCGAAATGCGGTCTATGGTATTAGTTTAGACATAGCCCAGGTTTGTCACGTGACTAGCAACTTGACAGTTTACAAATGGCGGCCACCATCGTTTGACGAGAACAAAAACATTGGTTTGTTGTTCGCGTTTAGTACCGATCGTGATAGGTATTTAATACTTCGACAATGGATAGAGGTATGTTTTCATTCTCAAATATTTATCGAAAAGCGTCATGTCATCGAAAATTTGGTAAAATGCAATCGATAATTGCAAAAGTTTATTTGACAGGTGCTCCAATTAATTTTTCAAAATGGTCCAGTATCATCATAGATCAGAGGTTATGTAGAATTGCAATGTACTTTTTATGATAAATGATGGACACCACCCATATCACCAACACAGACACACACACATTAATTTTTCATCCACTATTTCACTGTTGCCTTTAAGACTATATATAGATTGCATGGTAAGTTGGAGGATGGATCATGGACCTTTCTATTTATATTTTTTGGTAAGTTGTTTAGATGAAGACCTAATTAGACTTAAAACGATAATTCTGAATCTCTCAACTTATCAATTATTTTCCCTTCTCTCAATTTATAATTATATTATGTAGAACTTTATATTTTCCTTCTCTCAGCTTCGTATTTTTTCCCCTTTTCTGATTGATATTTTGCACATTTAAATAACACTGTTTTGAAATGTGAGGTAGGGAGTATGTTAGCGCTGAAAAGGAACAGTGTATGATTTTATAAATGCTTTTACATACAATGTACATCATTTTAGGACGAAACTTGGAAGCGTTGGCTGAGGAAGATGATGAGGAGGAAATGGAGGAAGAACACAGGAGAGATGTGAGTATACGAGGGCTGCTTGAAATAAACGTAGACTTCTGCTGTCAGAAGCCACCTTTTGTGTAAAGTGCACTGTGAGATATATGATTGTAATTTGCAATCTTTCTATAATTCGGTCATAGCTAGGCCTACATTGTTTGTAATATTTTGGCTGATTGGCGAAGCATGTAGAACGTTCTAATTACCATAGCTAAGCATAACCAGTGCAGTCACTTTTTGATCTGTCATGATTTGAATTTGCCAGTCATTGTTCGCATTGATAGTCCACTTGTTTACATGAAAATATACCAGAAGTGCAGCACAATGTAAAGGTGACATGCATCGATGTCGGATGTGGAAGGCAAAAATGAACAATGTTTAAGCTAAGTGAGTACTGCTGATTAAAAAAACACGTTATGTCATTGGCTCGCAAAGATAATCAGACATTTGCTAAGTTATATATGTAGAGATTTTGGCAAACACCAACTGAAATTTATAAACTAATAAAGAAGATGTTATATGTCCAGTCAACCTTTTCTCGATCTTCAAGTGGTTACAAACAGTTAGCAAATGGCCAAGAACTGCTGAAGACAACAAAAGTTGTGAAAAAAAACATAAAATCCACAATTTGACATTAACATCAGTATATGACCCTTTGGATGAAGGCCTGGACTGCTTGTGGTGCACACCCTGTCTGAGATGCTTGGCATAATGGTTTATACTGTTTAAATAACTTATTATGACTTAGTTTTATTTATTAAAATTAATGAAAGAACTATAAAAACGTAAATCAATGCAAACTTAATGACAGCATCTTGAAGTCACGACATCGTTAACGTCTTTGAAATATGATCAACTTGTGCCAGGTTAGAGTAAGTGACTGTTTTTGAAAAGGCATAACTCCTGATTGTATGACCATAATCACATCAAAGTTGCAGTGAAGTTAGTAGAAAGATTGAAAATGGTAATGGTGTATTTCTTGTTTTGCTTCATTAAAATATATAAAAGCTAGAGACAATGTCTATATTATTTTTGAACAGCCCTCGTATTGTCCAGCAGTTGTATTAGAAAAAAAATGCAAGCTGTCCCTGCAAGAACTATTTTGAGCATAGGTTGAACTGAACCAGAACATGAGCTTCTACAAGTTAACCTGATAACCAACTTACACATGACAGAAATACGTTGTGGTGAGGACCTTTATGAAGTCAGCAACTTTACAACATGGAAACAGTGATCTTGATCTATGAGTTCTAGCTGTCTAATCCTAGAAAAATATCTCTTTGGACCAGTGTTCCCTGTAACTTAGTTGAGTCTGATCCTTGATGTCAAAAACTATTGTCTCTTTGATGTATATAGATACATTATTTATCAGCTTGCATAGATGGACACTAAAATCAGTCTATGATATATATTGTCTCCTTCAGAGTGACAGTGATTCCAGTACAAGTGATGACGATGCTCCAGATGAAGGTACAAAACGTGGTGAACCAAACAAATTTGACATTCTCTGTGATGGAGTCAACAATTCTATGGCTCTTGTTCACACTGCTATGGAAGAGGTACCGTCTTTTCTAGATATAAAAAAAATCGAAAAGTTGATAACTGCAAACAGTTTTCACTAAATTATTTTGAAAAAAAAACAAAACAGTTTACCACATTCAAAAGTAACAGTCTGTAGTTGAGTATTCTGCTTTGTTTGCCACATATCCATGTAAGGTTGTATATACATGTGTAGGAAAAGATGAAGTATAAATGAATGTGTATGTTCAGTATAATACTGAAGATAATCTACAGTATCTGTGAAACATTATGTAAATGTGTAACAGTTACTATGTAGATTATAAAATATAAATGAGTGTGTCACAGTTTTTTGTAGGCAAAGATAAAGTATAGTTCTTTACAGTTACTGTTTAAAAAGATATTTAGTATAAATAGTACTATATAATAATGTAGATAAAGAAATAGTGTGTTACAGTTACTGTTTAGATAAAGTACAAATTAATGTGTTACTGTGTAGATAAAGTATAAATGTGTTTCAGTTACTGTGAAGATGAGGTATAGATGTGTTACTGTGTAGATAAAGTATAAATGTGTTACAGTTACTGTGTAGATAAAGTATAAATGTGTTACTGTATAGATAAAGTATAAATATGTTACAGTCACTGTGTAGATAAAATATATATATGTTACTGTTTAGATGATGTATAAATGTGTTACAGTTACTGTGTAGATAAAAAAATAAATGTGTTTCAGTTACTGGAGATGAAAGACGAGATGTTAAGACACCAGTTACCGCCAACATTACTCATCAAACTGGCTACAACTACAGGCAAAGTCTTTAGAAGGTACAAGATCAAAGAACATTTGATGAAATTGCAGTAGAACAGTGTTAATCTTTTTTTAAAACTAGATGCTCTTTTTTTTTCTTCAAATTATTGGTGCTGTGTGTTTTTCATCAATGACATGAAGTCAGTTTTACTTATGGAACACTAATATACTTTATTAATATAATTTTTGAAATAATTAGATTTAAGGAAGTGTCAATATGGACAGAAAATTGGCCGAAAAATATATTGTTGAAAAGTTAGAAAGTTGGCTGAGTCAAAAGCATAAAATTGTGCAAAATGCCTATATCAGTAATCGCAACGGTTGTCATATAGGAAGGTGGTAAATTACATTTTATATTTTTGCAGGAAAATCTGGCATTTCAACTACATACTCGGTAGTTTTGAAATCAAAACCTATCAAACACACAATGCTGCCCAAATGTTCCAATTTAATTTTATTGCAGTTCTGATACTGAGTCTTATTATGTGTAACTATTTTGATTAAACATACTAGAAATTGACCCTGTTATTACAATAATTTGACAACCAATTCATTTTCCAATGTAAGATGAATTGCTTCATTTTTCATACAGTGTCAGTGACTTGAACATGCCAGTGAATGAACTGCTGAGACTTGTTAGAGTATACTCAACACCCTGGGAAGAGAAAAGTGCCGCCCTGAAGAAACTTCATGAAGATTATGAGGCAAAGCAAAGACAGCTGAATATTGCTATTAAACGTTTACAGCTAGTAGATGCCCATGTAAGAACAACTGCTTAACTATAAAACACAGTCATGTTGTAACTCTCAGTTTATTGTTCCTCGCCTTTTTAGAAGAAATAAAGGGGAAACATAGAAATGGGCTATATCCTTCTGTCTATCTGTCTGTCAATCCTTTATACTTTGTGTCTGGTCCATAACTGCCATCCATGAAGGAAATTTGAACTTGTATGGCACAAATTTTCCTCTTAATGAGATGACATGTTGTGCGCAAGAACCAGACCTACAGCTTAAAGGTCAAACTTGAAGGTCAGAAGTTGAAGGGCTCTACTTGTGTTTGGTCCACCGGTTCTTAACTCTGCCATTGATCAATAGATTTTGAAATTACTTGGCACAAGTGTTCCCCAAATTTAGACATGTTGTCTTGTGCAAGTCTTAGACCACCAGCTCAAAGGTAAAGGACACACTAACAGGTCAAAGGTTAACATTGGTTTGTTTATGTATGGTTCATGACTCTGCCATTGATCAAAGGTTTTCAAAAACACTTGTACACTATTTCCACATAATGAGACAACATTTCTCATGCAAGATCCAGGTCCCTCAAGGTTTACACTCAAAGGTTAACAAAGATAATAGGTCATGTATTTTTTAATCCTGTCAATAACCAATAACTCTTCTTTGCATCAATGTATATTCAAGTAACTTGGCACAAACAGTCACCTAAACAAAACGATATGTCTTGTGTAAAACCCAGACCCAAGCTCAAGTCAAGGTCACTCTTAGAAATAAAAGATTTTTAGTATTTTTTTGTCTGCTCTATACCTTTTTAGCTCACCTGAGCAATGCTCAGGTGAGTTTTTCTGATCGCTCGATGTCCGGCGTCTGTCGTCCGTCGTCTGTCGTCTGTCGTCTGTCGTCTGTCGTCTGTCAACATTTAGCTTGTGTATGCGATAGAGGCTGTATTTTTCAATTAATCTTCATGAATATTGGTCAGAATGATAACCTTGATGAAATCTAGGCCGAGTTCGAAAATGGGTCATCTCGGGTCAAAAACTAGGTCACTAGGTCAAATTAAAGAAAAACCTTGTGTATGTGATAGAGACTGTATTTTTCATTTAATCTTCATGAATATTGGTCAGAATGATAACTTTGATGAAATCTAGGTCGAGTTCGAAAATGGGTCATCTCGGGTCAAAAACTAGGTCACTAGGTCAAATCAAAGAAAAACCTTGTGTATGCGATAGAGGTGGTATTTATCAATTAATCTTCATGAATATTGGTCAGAATGATAACCTTGATGAAATCTAAGCCGAGTTCGAAAATGGTCATCTCGGGTCAAAAACTAGGTCACTAGGTCAAATCAAAGAAAAACCTTGTGTATGCGATAGAGGCTGTATTTTTCAATTCTTCTTCATGAATATTGGTCAGAATGATAACCTTGATGAAATCTAGGCCGAGTTCGAAAATGGGTCATTTCGGGTCAAAAACTAGGTCACTAGGTCAAATCAAAGAAAAACCTTGTGTATGCGATAGAGGCAGTATTTTTCAATTGATCTTCATGAATTTTGGTCAGAATGATTGCCTTGATGAAATCTAGGCCGAGTTCGAAAATGGGTCATCTCGGGTCAAAAACTAGGTCACTAGGTCAAATCAAAGAAAAACCTTGTGTATGCGATAGAGGCGGTATTTTTCAATTGATCTTCATGAATTTTAGTCAGAATGATAACCTTGAAGAAATCTAGGCCAAGTTCGAAAATGGGTCATCTGGGGTCAAAAACTAGGTCACTAGGTCATATCACGTAAAAACCTTGTGTATGCGATAGAGGCTGTATTTTTCAATTGATCTTCATGAATTTTGGTCAGAATGATTGCCTTGATGAAATCTAGGCCGAGTTCGAAAATGGTCATCTGGGGTCAAAAACTAGGTCACTAGGTCAAATCAAAGAAAAACCTTGTGTATGCAATAGAGGCTGTATTTTTCAACTGATCTTCATGAAATTTAGCCAGAATGATTACCTTGATAAAATCTAGGCTGATTTCGAAAATGGGTCATCTGGGGTCAAAAACTAGGTCACTAGGTCAAATCGAAGAAAAACATTGTGTATGCAATAGAGGATGTATTTTCAATTGATCTTCATGAAATTTGGTCAGAGTGATTGCCTTGATGAAAACTAGGTCGGTTTTGAATATGGGTTATCTGAGGTCAAAAACTAGGTCACTAGGTCAAATTAAGAAAAATCTTGTGTATGCGATAGAGACTGTTTTTTTCAGTTGATATTTATGAAATTTGGTCAGGTTGATTGCCTTAATGAAATCTAGGTCGAATTTGAATATGGGTCATCTGAGGTCAAAAACTAGGTCACTTGGTCAAATCAAAGGAAAAACTTCTGTATGTGATAGAGGCTGTATTTTTCAGTTGATCTTCATGAATTTTGGTCAGAATGATTGCCTTGATAAAATCTAGGTCGAGTTTGAACATGGGTCATCTAGGGTCAAAAACTAGGTCATATCTAAGAAAATGCTTGTTTTATCGCAAGAGACCAATTTTTTGGTCCAATCTTAATGAAAATTGGTCAGAATATTTGTTTCCATGAAATCACTAGGTCAAACATGTTTTACACTGTTATGGAGTGTTTCTTAGGTGAGCGACCTAGGGCCATCTTGGCCCTCTTGTTTATGTTTGGATGTAAATTCAAATAATTTGGCATAAATATATACACCATAACAAGATGATTTGTCATGTACATAAGTTTTTTGTTAGTATGTGCAATTAGATAAAATACAATGCATGAGTTCTTTTTCATAAATTTTTCCATTAATTTGAAATACGGTGATGTTTAACATATGATGATTTATATGGATAGGTATAAAAAGCTACTAAAATTTGTAAGTTTTCAGAATGTAAACCCCGACATATTACTTATTATATATAGAGGTAAAGCATTTTGATTATGGTAAAAATATATCATTTTAGTTAAAAAGTAGCAAAATGCTTTGTTTCATATAATGTAGTCGAAGAGGATTGCTAGGGAGAAGCGTGTAATGAATTGGGAGAAGTTGTTTGCTAAAGTTATGAGTAACAAAGGACATGGGAGACGTTGGAAATTCCTTATTGAAACTATCAAACAGAAGGCAAAACTTGGGTAAGTAATCAAAGGAGCCTTTATATTAGTTGTGTGTTAAAGCTTAAATACTTAGACACAAAATGTTGTTTAATGCCTAGATATATGACTGTGATTGCAAAAATTTATTTGACTTCATTCTGATTTTTAGCTTGACCCTATGAAGTATATGGAGAGCTATCCTACTCACCCTGGTGTTGACGTTGGCATCTTTCCGCATCCCTACCTTGATTAAAGTTTCTTTTTACACTTTCTCTGTTCTCTCTTTATCTCTGTTATTACTTAATGGATTTGCTTTAAACTTAAAATAGTTATTCCTCATCATCAACCACGTCATATGGCACAAGGGCCATACCCTCACACCAATATTTCATAAATTATCCCCCCTTTTTACTTAGAATTTCAGGTTAAAGTTTTGATGCACTTTCACTCCCTCAGTTACTACTAAATGGATCGATTCAGACTTAAAATACTTGTTCAACATCATCTCCCACATCATATGACACAAGGCCCATAACTCTGGTACCAATATTTAATGAATTTCTCCCCTTTTACTTAGAATTTCAGGTTAAAGTTTTGGTGCACTTTCACTATATCTCAGTTATTACTTAATGGATTTGATTCTTTACTCTGCTTACCCTGCTTACCCTGCTAAATTTCTTTAATGAACTTGTCCATCTTTCAAATTGGACAGTACCATTAACTGTTAAAAGGGGTACTTACCAAAAAGATACTGACTGAATAGCGAACAATGCAGACCATGATCAGACTGCACGGATGTGCAGGCTGATCTTGGTCTGCACTGGTCGCAAAGGCAGAACCATTTGCCGCCAGCAGGCTAAAGGTTAAAATAGTTGTTCCACCTTATCACTCACATCATATGACACAAAGTGCAGAACTCTAGCGCCATTTTTTCATGAATTATGCCCCCTTTTACATAGAATTTAAGGTTAATTTTGATGCATTTTCACTATATCTTAGTTATTACGAAATGCATTTGATTCAAACTTCAAGTAGTTGTTCCACATCATCACCCACATATGACACAAGGTGCATAACTTTTGCACCAATAGTTTATGAATTATGCCCCCTGTTTGCTTAGAATTTTACTTATTTGGTGTTTTAGTACACTTTATTTTTACCTTTCTTATTACTTAATATTTTGACACAGACTCAAGCTATTGTTCAATATCTTCATCTACCATTGAAGTCATTAAACACTCCAGCGACAGCTCCAGTTTCCTCAGATGTTCCCAGTTTCACTTTTCCAGCATCGAAATAGTTGAGCGTGCTGTCTCCTGTGACAGCTCTTGTCTAAATTTTATTTTTGTCCTTGAAAAATGTGAATTAAAAATACATTGAAACCCTGCTCACTCAAGCATTGATAACTCAAACAGCAGGCAGGCCCCAGTTTCATGAAAAAAAAACAAGACTTAGTAATTACTTAGTTAAGTCTGTTACTTCAAAATCATTCTATTGCTTAAGTTATTGTTATTTAATGTTATTTTTTCTATAATTATGTATTTATAGTTAATTATACTATGATTAGTAGTATCTGATTTGTCTGCAGTACTTATTTCAATCACGCAAATACAGTATTTCTATTTAAGCACGATAAAATGAACTTAAGTATTTGCTTAAGTATATTTCTTATTTCTATACTTCGTTTTCTGTAAAATTCAAAATTGTTGTGTTTTGATATATGAAAAAGTCATACACGGTTCTGATATAGATGAAAAAGTCATCCTTGAAGACACATGAAGGGCAAAAATAAGCATTTGAAATAACAGACTTAGCTAATCAATTCCCCAAGTTTTTTCGTGAAATTGGGGCCAGGGATGACTTCAGCAATTCCTGTTGTCCCAGCCATTTTCCTTATATTCCTACAGTTGGATCACTTGAAACCCTGGATGTTAACTAAAGTGTTTCACATATCCCTTGTAATCTGGAGTGATTGGTGTTTTACTGTATCTTTATTACAAATGATAACATTTGGCCTGGACCTTTGTAGCTGTCGTCTGATTTTTGAAAAAATCTACAAGGTATTGTTGTCACTTGCGTTGGTTAAATTTTTGTATAGTTCCACCTTTTCTCAAAAACTGTAAGAGATACAGCTTTGAAACTTTGCACACTTGTTAATCATCATTAGTGGACTGTGTAGGCCAAGAACCATAACTCTGATGTGCATTTTGACAAAATTATGGTCCTTTTTGTACTTAGAAAATTTGAGTTCCTTTGTTAAAATTTTTGTTTACGTCCGCCTTTTCTCAAAAACAATTAGAGCTACAGTTTTGAAACTTTGCACACCTGTTGATCATCATTAGGGGACTGTGTAGGCCATAAACCATAACTCTGATTTGCATTTTGTGAGAATTATGGCCCTTTTTGTACTTAGAAAATTCGAGTTTCGTGGATAAATTTTTTGTTTAGGTCCATCTTTTTAACAAAAATTATTAGAGCTACAGCTTTGAAACTTTGCACACTTGTTTATCATTATTAGGTGACTATGTAGACCAAGAACCAGAACTCTAACCTACATTTTGTCAGAATTATGGCCCTTTTTGAACTTAGGAATTCTGAACTGTAACTTTTTCCTTACATACTGTTCAGCACTTGCAGACGAGCGATGGCACCCTTATGCAGTGCTCTTGTTTATCTGTATTATGTTTCAGACAACCATGTATTAGACCTAAAAAAATCTTTGTTTCCGGTAACATGGTCAAATAAATAGGGTAGGTAGGTCGGAATTTTTTTTTTCTTGGAATTTTTTTTTAGTAAGTGGGACTTTTCGGAAATTATTTTTGTGTCAAAAAATGAATACAGACAAGGGGGTTATGCCTTTGGAGCATCAGTAGGTTGATTTCTAACATCACTGACCATGTTTAAAGCATAAAAAATGCAGTTTTGCAACTTTCTGTTAAAAGGTTAAAAAAAATATTCTTCAAGGCCATAAAAACATTTAGGGTTGGGCCAAAAATTTAGGGGAAACAAACAGTTTTTTTTACACCTTAGAGTCAGTTGGTTTATTTGTTGTCTATGATACATAATTTGTAATTGTGTAGACTGGAGCATGTTCAGGAGTTTACCCGTCAGTTAGACGAGTCGGATGAAGAAGAGGAGGATGATATGCCAACCATACAGTTCAAACATGGTGGCGAAAGTCCGTCTGCTAGTGATAAAGTCTCGGTATGTTACTTATATCTATAAAAAGACAATAATCATAATTACATTGATTGACATTTCAGTGCATTTTTGGCAGCTCCTATAATTTATTTATTTTGTGTATGAAAACAAACTACCAGTATTTACTGTGTCAGAGAATTTAGATTATGGAATTTGTAAAAACATTTTTAGCATTATGAAATGAGTTTTGTCATCTTTCCCCATGTCTTAAATATTTTCAAATATAGGTGTCCTCAAGCTGTTGTGATATAAAACCATAGCTGTCCCCTAATGCACAAGAGCCACAACTCTCATACCAATATTTCCGCTTTTTACTTAGAATTTCAGTTTAAAACTTCGATTAACTTGACTCAGTCTCTGTTATTTCCCAATTGATTTGATTCAAACAGTTGTTCCACATCATTGCCTACATCATATGACACTAGGACCAGAACTCTTGCACCATTATTTTATGAATTATACCCCCTTTTTACTTAAATATCAGGCTTAAATATCACTCTATCTCTGTTATTATACTCCCAAATAAAATGTATATGGAGAGTTCTAAATTAAATCATTATTAAAATTTAATAATATCTATCAGAATAAGAAACAAGTTTATTTGCTTGCTTCCTGTTATGTAAGATTTATAGAACAATTTGTGTACATTTATATTAAAGATTGAGAAATATTGTTTTTCCTAGAAAAGGAAAGCTTCAATTATGAAAAGCACTCCAACCTCAAAATCAGTGAGCGTAAGTGACAGTAAAAGTTATACATATATGATAGTCAGTTATATAGCAATGATTTATCTACCAGTAGTTTTCATTGAATATTTTAAGTTTGACAATTGGAAGAGTAGATAGAGCCATTGCACTCGACCGTATGTCGGCAACTGCATTCATGCCAGTTCACATCCAAAATTTAGTAAAGATTTATACAAGCTGGTATTTCAGTAATTATTCACTTGTGAAAATGGATAGAAACTTCACACACTTGCGCTCTGTTATGGCATGCAGTGAAAATCTTTCATGATTCTTCTTTGATTGTCACAAATTATACCCCTTTTCAGACTAATTTTAGTCGTTTTTAGCTCGACTATTCATAGAATAGTAGAGCTATTGGACTCGCCCATGCGTCGGCGTCCGCATCCGCGTCCGCGTCCCGATTTGGTTAAGTTTTTGTATGTAAGCTGGTATCTCAGCAACCACTTGTGGGAATGGATTGAAACTTCACAAACTTATTCACTGTGATAAACTGACTTACATTGCACAGGTTCCATAACTCTGTTTTGCTTTTTTACAAAATTATGCCCCTTTTTTGACTTAAAAATTTTTGGTTAAGGTTTTGTATGTAAGCTGGTATCTCAGTAACCACTTGTGGGAATGGATTGAAACTTCACACACTTATTTACTGTGATAAACTGACTTACATTGCACAGATTCCATAACTCTATTTTGCTTTTTTACAAAATTATGCCCCTTTTTCGACTTAGAATTTTTTGGTTAAGGTTTTGTATGTAAGCTGGTATCTCAGTACTCACTAATGGGAATGGATTGAAACTTCACACACTTGTTTACTGTCATGATCTGACATGCACAAAGCAGGTCCCATAACTTTATTTTGCTTTTTTACAAAATTATGCCCCTTTTTAGCATAGAAATTTTTGGTTAAGTTTTTGTATGTAATCTGGTATCTCAGTATCCACTAATGGGAAAGGATTGAAACTTCACACACTAGTTCACTGTCATGATATGACATGCAGTGCAAAGGGTCAATAACTCAACTTTGCATTTTACAAAATTATGCCCCTTTTTGAACTTAGGAGTTTTTGGGTTAAATTCTTATATGTAAGCTGGTATCTCAGTACCCACTAATGGGAATGGATTGAAACTTCATACACTTGTCCACTGTCATGAGCTGATAAGCACTATGCAGGTTCCATAACCCTATTTTACTTTTTTACTAAATTATGCCCCTTTTTCAACTTTCTTATTCATTCAAGCGACAAGGCTGTTAAATAGTCGAGCATTGCTGTCCTCCGACAGCTCTTGTTGTACGTAAGCTGGTTTTCAGTATTCATTGAAACTATACACACTTGTTAACTGTGATGAATTGACATGCAATGCCAAATTTCCATTACTCTATCTTCAAAAATTGTGTGTATTTTTTTACTTTTGTTTCTCATTAATTTATTGTCTAGTGACGAGGCTTTTGAATAGTGTTGCTGCCCTATAGCTCGCATGTTTTTCAGTTTTCATGCTTGCATACTTTAGATGCACATTTTACATGACGCATGCTAAAAGCTAGAAATGTAGTGATTTTGTAGTTTTGCTTTATTTATAATCATTATGCACATGTAAATAAAATTTGATTTCAGACGTAATTAGTTGAATTACAATTATAATGCTTTTACAGAACAAAAACACATTACAGATACAAGTAAATGTTACTAGTATGTGAATCAATTGATAAAATCTCATTAGAATCAGATAAACTTAAAGACTCACCACAGAATAACTGTATTTCTTCTGTTTCCAAGATGCATGAAAAAATTGAGAAGTCAAAGTCTCACATCATGTAGTGGGGGAGATTTATTGATTTAGTGCTGTCCGTCTGTCTGTCACAAAGTTTGTCCATGCAACTCCTTTGACATCACTAGGAGTATTTACACCTAACTTAACTAAACTTGTCATTGCCGAGCCTTAGTTATGCAGGAATAATTAGTGCCTGGCATTATTGTTCATATTGTCAGCATATCTTTTTCAAATTCTATGATGTCTGTGCTATTTCTCCAATACCACTGGTTGGAATTCCACCAAACTTTACAAGAGCGATCAGTGTTGAGCCAAGTTATGTATATCCATGAAATTTAATGGTTTAATTATTTTCATTGTAGTTATTGCCCTCTATTTGTGGCATTTTACAGTGTCATCTTGGTAAAAGCAGGGAGACATAATATTATGTTTTTCGTGAAAAACAATCTCTTGTTATTTTATGTTTCATTTTTATACCTCAAACTGGATTGTCTTGAAAAGTAGGTCTTTTTAAAATATGTTTGAATTCAAAATTCTTAGGTCCTTAATTCATTGTAAAAGAATTGATATGGCAAAGGAACCTTTCGACTAAATAAAAGGTCTGCTTGGATCTAAGGATAGTTGTTAGTTGGGATTATGGATGGTATACCAGTTTTTTTTATCTTAGGTTCTTAATTGTTTGGGTTTTTTGTAGATGTGCATTTAAATTATACTTTATGCAATATTTTCTGTAATTTTTAGTTTATATTTTTTGCATCTATGCTCGCACTGTATTTTAAATTTTTCATTTTTCATGTGCATTACAAAAAAATTGAAATTCAGAAATGTGTTACTGATTCCTAGTTTCCACAAACAAGTATTTCTATCAGTTGTGCAATTAATACTTAATAGTGTAAGAGAAAATAGTTTTTTTATTGTTATAGACTTGTAAAGTCAAGTCATTGTATTGCATGAAATATAGACAGCTTTGTTTATTAGCTTGTGTATCATTTTGCTAGGCACACAATAACATACCTCTTGAACAGTGTAAACAAGTCATAAGTCAATAGTCATCTCACAGAAATGTATGCGTTGTATAGCTGTATAAGATGTAAATAATCAAAAATTTGTCTTTAATTAATTTGATTGTATTAACAACTTTAATGTTCGTCTAGGAATTATTGATTAAGTTTGTGAGCTGTATTTTTTAGGGAAAATACATACTATTATACTTAAGTAAGTTTTGAATATCCACCTTATTTGTTTAAGTATGTTAAAATGTTTTATAATCAACAGGAGGCAGAAACTGAGGGGGATGAGGAGGATGGAGGTGGAGCTGAGAAGGCCGAGTCTGAGTCTGTTGCTGGTAGTGAGGTGGAGAAAGAAGTTCCAAGTATTAAGATAGAGAGTGGAGCACAGGAGGAGGAGGAGGAGGAGGAGGAGGGGGAGGAGCTTGAAGAAGAAGAGGAGGAGAAAGATGCTGATGCACAGGCAGCTGAAACTGCAAAGGTGAGAACACAAAGAGTTGTCAGAATTCGTAGATGAAACTGGGAGATATAAAGATATAAAATATCTATATTTAGGGTGGGCAGATGATGACTGAGGAGGTGATGAGTTTGATCTCCAGGTGAGGCAAATATTCTCTCTGACAAACTGATTAGAAAATCATTCTACCTCTTACTTATTATTAATCATCATTTGCAAGAAGTAAAAGACATGACTGATTTTAGAACTATTTTGTTTCCAGAAAGTACGATTTGCTGAAGAAATGCAGGTTACAGTGCCCAAGAAAGAGACAAAAGATGCTGAAGTGTCTACACAGGACCCAGAGTACGATCATTTCATGTTTGTCCGTCTGTACAGTCCTATAGGAATGACTCAGACTGATATTAAGTGTTCACTGACATTTGGCAAGCAGTTCTTCAAAACAAAAAGACTAGATAATGAAGCTGATGCAGATAAAGATAAAAAAGGTAACACTTAGCTTTCACAGATAAAAACAGTCTTCCAGAAAATATTTTGAACTTACTGCAGCTATTAGTTGTTATCTACAGCTTATTTGATGACTACCTTATTTCTAAAATTAGAATTCCAGTATATAATTAAATTGGCTACTAATTTTAGGGAATATGATATTGACTTTTTATATATGTTGTAGTATCAGACCTATCATGTGTAGTATTACCTACTTTTCTGCCAAAGTTAATAAAAAGTAAAAACGTTATTGTTAGTTATTACATAAATAGTTATATAAGTGGCTGGTCCATAGTTTGTGCAATATAACTGATCTATATTCAATACACATTTGTTAAGCTTGTGAAAATTTGGTCTGTGAAAATTAAGTTTCAGCTGTCATATAATGAAACACTTACTGAATGGCTTGCTGGTCAGTAACTGAAACTATACAAGAAGTGTATGACTCCTTCTAATACACATAAAAGTGAGACTCAATATCACACTGCTGTTATAAGAATCTTTCATTGGTTATAACTGTGGATGGAAATATCTGGCTGGAGGGTAACTATGTAGGCAGTAACGAGGCTCTGTCAAGTTACTGTAAAAGTTATCTGAGAGCCAGATATTTCCTTTCACACCCTAAACTATCGATATATTGTTTTTCTTGCATGCTGTATTCTTCAGTTAATAGAAGAAATAAAGTAAAACAAATGTGTTTTTAAGCACTACATTTTTATAGTAGCATATCAGTTTAAGCCTTCATTCATAAATCACCCCAGTGTGTAAGATGATTTTTTCCAGTGGTTCCAGCACTGGCAAAAAATGGGAAAATTCTATCCTGCATGTAAGAAAATAACTTCCACTTCAATTCAAGATAAGATATCTGTTCCAAAATGGTCTTAGGCAACAGTTTTATTTGATTTTCTGAACCCTCTTACTTGTAGTGGAACCCAAACTAAGTGATATAAAGAAGAGAAGGTATGAGGAGACTATGTTCAGTTTACCAGACCCTATTCCTGAGGGGATATGGATGAAAAACAGAGATGCTCTACCCACTGCTCCACCTAACTTTCAGATCTCAATCCACACTGGACCAACAGACACAATGACAGCCATGGCAACTATAGAATTGGCTGACCTGAAGGAAATTGTAAGCGGAAACTTTTGTGTGTTTGTTCTGTGTTTATTGTAAGTTTTCTGTTTGTTCTGTGTTAAGTGCCAGTTTTCTGTTTGTTCTGTATTAAGTGCCAGTTTTCTGTTTGTTCTATGTTTCTTGCCAGATTTCTTGGATCATGGAATTAGTGTCTAGCAGAATAATTTATTTCCTAGGTGAACAAGCATGTTCTAAATGTGTAGTTGACAACTTCTTACCCTTATATACATGTTAGCTGTTACTGAAGTGTAGACTTACAAAATTATGTAACATTTAAATAAAATAAAGTTTGTAACATTTGAAATAAAGTTTGTTTCTATCATACAGGAGTCAGTTTAACAGACTGTTAAATAGATAAGCTATAATTGAAAACTGTGTTGGATAGGCTTACAAGCAAATAAGCAGACAGAATGCTTCAAAACTTTTTTGTGCCCCACAAAATTTTGAGTGGGCATTTAGAGACATCCTTCCATCCATCCATCCATCCAAATTTGTGTCATGCATATCTCAAAAAGTGTTTGACCCAGAGTCATCAGATGTCACAGGATTGTCATTCAGCATGTGAAGTTGTGCACCTGGTGTTTTGATTTGGATTTCACAAGCCAGACCAGAGTTATGGCCCTTGACTTACTCAAAAATATTCATAAAAAAGAGCCAGAAAGTTTAGTGTAGCATGTATCTCAAAAAGAATTTGACCTAGGATTATTAAACATTACAAGAATATTATTCAGCATGTGAAGTTTTTCAACAGGGGTTTGTTTGACATTTCACTAAGCCTGAGTTATAGCCCTTGATTTAGTCAAAAGTATGCATAAAGAGGCATACAAGTTTGTGTTGCCTGCATCTGAAAAAGTATTTGACTTAGAGAAATAAAACATAACAGGATTGTTATATAGCATGTGAAGTTGTGCACCTGGTGTTCTGTTTGGGATTTCACTCCGCCACTGCCAGACCAGAGTTATGGTACTTGACTTCGTTAAAAATACACATTAAGAGCTTAAAAGTTTGTGTTGATATATCTTAAAATATATTTCTTCTAGAGTCATAAAACCATGTAGGAATGTTATTCAGCATGTGAATTTGTGTATTTGAGTTTTGTTTTGGAATTCTCTCTGCAAGACCAGAGTTATGGCCCTTGACTTAGTCAAAAATGCATTGAGGGCATAAAAGTTTATGTCACATGTATCTCAAAACGTATTTGACCTATAGTCATAAAACATTAGAGGATTGTTATATAGCATGTGTTATGCACCTGGCGTTCTGTTTGGAATTAACTCAGTCAGATCAGAGTTGTGGTCCTAGATTTAAAAATACATATAAAGTGCTTAAATATTTATGTTGCAGTTATCTTAAAAATATTTCACCTAGAGGCATGAAACCTTGTACAGTGACAGGAATGGGGGCACCAGTGTCCTATAGACACATACCTAGTTTCAGTTGTACAGTGACAGGAATGGGGGCACCAGTATCCTATAGACACATACCTAGTTTCAGTTGTACAGTGACAGGAATGGGGGCACCAGTATCCTATAGACACATACCTAGTTTCAGTTGTACAATGACAGGAATGGGGGGCACCAGTGTCCTATAGACACATACCTAGTTTCAGTTGTACAGTGACAGGAATGGGGGGCACCAGTGTCCTATAGACACATACCTAGTTTCAGGACGAGGTTCACTATGAAATATAGACTTGATTTCGTTTACAAAGAATACAAGTATTTACATTGATAGATCCCTGAGAGTACATGCAGGAATGGGGGCACCAGTGTCCTATAGACACATACCTAGTTTCAGTTGTACAGTGACAGGAATGGGGGGCACCAGTATCCTATAGACACATACCTAGTTTCAGTTGTACAGTGACAGGAATGGGGGGCACCAGTGTCCTATAGACACATACCTAGTTTCAGACTGAGGTTTCTTTTACTGGAGAATGAAATAATTAATGACTTGTTTTATTTGTTTTCAAAATAATAAAAAAAATATTTACATTGATAGAACCTGAAGGAGGTAATCCTGCCAGGTCCCCAGGGTGATGATGATGTTCCTAAAACTCCAGAACCCCCAGAGGAGGATGACCTTGACTCGCTGTCATCAGAGATTGACATACCCCTCCCAGGGGATGAGAAGAAAACAGAGCCACCCCAGGAGGATAGAGTTCATGTAACATCTCACTACTTTTTATTTTCTCATGAGAATTTATAACCTTTTAGCCTATACTTTGTTAAAGTGTCATTCATTTTAAATCATATAGATTATCTTTGAACTAACCCTGTGTGTGATGCAATCCCTGAAGGTCAGGGAGCACTGCATTGGCTAAACTGCATGAGACTGTTCCTGTAAAGAGATTTGTTTACTAAAAATTTTATCTTATGAGAGAGATGCCTTTGTGAAGAGGTTGTTTCTGTGGAGAGGTTAATTTACTAAGAAGTTGTCAGTTACTTTTGTGAGAAGTTGTTGGTTACTTTTGTGAAAGTTGTTCGTAACTAATATGAAAAGTTGTCAGGTGCTTGTGCGAAAAACTTTGGTTACTTGTGTGAGAAGTTGTCAGTACTTGTGAAAAAGTTGTTGGTTACTTGATTGAGAAGTTGTCAGTCACTTGTGTGACAAGTTGTCTGTTGCTTGTGTGACAAGTTGTTTGTTACTATCTTGTGTGAGAAAATTTTAATTGCTTGTTTGAGAAGTTTTCAGTTATTTGAGTGAGAAGTTGTTGGCTACTTGTTTCAGAAGTTGTTGGTTGCTATCTGGTGTGAGAAGTTTTAAATTGCATGTGTGAGAACTTGTCAGTTATTTGTGTGAGAAATTGTCAGTTATTTGTGTGAGAACTTGTCAGTTACTTGTTTGATAAGTTGTCAGTTACTTGTTTGAGGAGTTGTCAGTTACTTTTGTGAGATGTGGTCTGTTGCTCATGTGAGAAGTTGTTGGTTACTTGTGTGAAGTTGTTGGTCACTGATGTGAGAAGTTGTCAACTACATGCTTAAAAGTTGTCAGCAACTTGAGGGAAAGTTGTTGGTTGTGTGAGTTGCCAGCTGCTTGTGTGAGAAGTTGTCTGTTGCTTGTGTGAGAAGTTGTCTGTTGCTTGTGTGAGAAATTGTCTGTTGCTTGTGTGAGAAGTTGTGTGTTGCTCATGTGAGAAGTTGTCTGTTGCTTGTGTGAGAAGTTGTTGGTTTCTTGTTTGAGAAGTTGTTGGTTACTTGTTTAAATGTTGTCAGCAACTTGAGTAAAGGTTGTTGGTTACTTGTTTGAGAAGTTGTCAGCTACTTGTGTGAGAAGTTGTCTGTTGCTTGTGTGAGAAGTTGTCTGTTGTTTGTGTGAGAAGTTGTCAGTTATCTATGTGAGAAGTTGTTGGTTTCTTATTTGAGAAGTTGTTGGTTACTTGTTTAAATGTTGTCAGCAACTTGAGTAAAGGTTGTTGGTTACTTGTTTGAGAAGTTGTCATCTACTTGTGTGAGAAGTTGTCTGTTGCTTGTGTGAGAAGTTGTCTGTTGTTTGTGTGAGAAGTTATCAGTTATCTGTGTAAGAAGTTGTTGGTTTCTTGTTTGAGAAGTTGTTGGTTACTTGTTTAAATGTTGTCAGCAACTTGAGTAAAGGTTGTTGGTTACTTGTTTGAGAAGTTGTCAGCTACTTGTGTGAGAAGTTGTCTGTTGCTTGTGTGAGAAGTTGTCTGTTGTTTGTGTGAGAAGTTGTCAGTTATCTGTGTTAGAAGTTGTTGGTTTCTTGTTTGAGAAGTTGTCAGCTGCTTGTTTGAGAAGTTGTCTGTTGCTTGTGTGAGAAGTTGTCTGTTGTTTGTGTGAGAAGTTGTCTGTTGCTTGTGTGAGAAGTTGTTGGTTTCATGTTTGAGAAGTTGTTGGTTACTTGTTTAAAAGTTGTCAGCAACTTGAGTAAAGGTTATTGGTTACTTGTTTGAGAAGTTGTCAGCTACTTGTGTGAGAAGTTGTCTGTTGTGTGTATAAGAAGTTGTTTGTTTACTGTTGTGTGTGAGAAGTTTTTAATTGCTTGTGTGAGAAGTTGTCAGTTATTTGTGTGTGAGGTTGTCAGTTACGTGTTTGAGAAGTTGTCAAATATTTGTATGAGAAGTTGTCAGTTGCTTGTGTGAGAAGTTGTTGGTTACTTGTGTGAGAAGTTTTTGGTTACTTGTGTGAGATGCTGTTGGTTACTTGTTTGGAATGTGGTTAGAGCTCAATCAGAATAAAAGGAGAACTGTTCTGAAATGTAATATGTACAGGTTTTAAAAAGTCTAATAAGAAATTTCTGTAAGTAAAATCTAATGATTTCAGGATGTAGAGCCTATGATGTATCCACTTTACTCATTAGATGGTAGTTCAGCTGTTCACAAACCATGTGGAAGCCTGCCATTGATCATATATTGGGGAAAGAGAGTCAGGCCAATGACTTTCAACAGACAGATAGGTATCAACATCTTTTTTTTTTAAGAACAGTTTTAATTGAGCTCTGTCCAGCCAAAGAGTTATATCATACAAAAGAATGAAAAAAAAGTCAAATTAAAGATGTATCCTAAATTTTTATATACCTGTTTGAAATAGCTGCATTCCTGAGACGGTCTTAAAAGTTTTCCACATTTGGCTTATGGAAAACTTTAAAATCTTCTTCTTTCAAACCACTGGCTAAATTTCAAAGTGATATGAGAATAATGTTCCTTTGGTAACTTTCTACCATATTTCATCAAGCTATAAAGATTTGTTGAAAATCAGGACTGCCTTGGAGCAGGTCTAATTTTCTCTCTACATTTTCTCCTCTGGAACTGCTGGCTTAATTTGAAAATAATTTCACAATGTTCCTTTGAGAACCCTCTACTAAATTCCTTCCAGTCATTCTGTTTTGTTAAAAAACATGGGCACCAGGGGGCAGGGCTAGTTTTCCCAATATTGAGTCAAATATATTTAGGGTACTTGAGATACTTGTAATTTGGAAGACTTGGAAAGTCTTCTCTGCTCAAACTTCTGGCCTGATCTTAAAACAATTTCACTTCATTGTTCCTTGTTCCAAAATTATTCAATCCAGATGTGAATGTCTGGTGAGTGATCTAGGGCCATTATGGCTTTCTTGTTAATGTTACTGAGATAGGCCAGAAATTTTGGTTCTTTTTAGATATAGAGGTGCATTTTATCTAAAAACTGGAGATTGCCATACAAGAAGGAAGGGTAAAAGATTCAGCTTTGTTTAAGAGGACACAGTCTGGTAAATGAATAAAACATTAAGAGTTGAAAAGATGTAGAATATGGACAGTAAAGCTTAATACTGAGCAGTCCTTTAAAATTTCATAATTTAAACCTAGTTAGTCTTCTACACTATTAGTGACATGCCTGACAAAAGTTCCCATATACCACTAATCTAATAATAGAGAATAGGTCAGTAGTATAATCATACCAAAAATGGACAAGGCATTTTCCAAACTAACCTTAACTGATTTTTAAGGTACAATAACTTCAACAACATGTGTTTCAACCCAAAATGCCAGTGATATACAAAACAAGCCATAGAACTGAGCATCCCTACAAAGTTTGGTTTAAAGCCCACCAGTAATTTAAGAGGAGTAGCCAGGGCAATCTTTTATGACAGGTGGACAAACAGACAGACAGACTAAATGGACAAGACAAAACCAATGCATGTATATATCTCCCTATATATGGCAAGATATAATGATACAAAACTAATCAGTCTAGCATTTTCTGTGGCTGCCAGTTACATTTTTCAAATGATTTTATAGGTACCCACGGAGTAACGGAGCTAGTCTTTGAGTTGACTGGTATTGACCTCGAAATGACATCCAAGGCTGACCTCCACAAGGAGACAAATGACAGAGGAACTTCAGTCATCAACTTTGCCCCTGATGTTCAGGACCGTGCCCTGTCTGCATTAAGGCTCACACCAGAGGTAGAACCACCAAACCCACCCACTTCACCAGAACATGAAGAAATTCAAGAAGAAGTAATCACTGACATTAAAGAGGTGAGATGATTACTCCAAGTACAAGTATTAAGGAAAATAAACATACATGATGTGTATATACTGTTCTGTAGATCTACAGACATAGCTTTCAAATTTTTTTCTTGTTATCTTCTTTGAAAGATGTCACTTTTTTATATACTCCAGAAATTAATTTTCTTGAAGGCAGAAAATCTGCTTTACAACCAGTTATATTCTGGGATGTTTGATATCTGAGCAAAAATATATATATGAATGGAAAAGTTTGCATTTTTAAGACTGGATCATTATTTCTTTCATACATCAGTCAATGTAGGTCCTTGGAAAAAATTGTGTTGGCCAAGTAACCCCTTCACCCATTCTCATCTGAGCATAGTGTCTTATCTCGTAGAAGTTTTGCCTTGTTCACTTCAGGGTGAGCTATTGTGACCGGTCATTGTCCGTGCATCAACATTTGCCTTGTTAACACTCTAGAGGCCACATTTGATCAGAATGTTTGTCTTGATGACCTCTAGATCAAGTCTGAAACTGGGTCATGTGGGGTCAAAAACTAGGTCAGTAGGCTAGATCAAAGGAAAATCTTGTTAACATACTAGAGTCCACATTTTAAGTTTGAAACTCACGAGAATTGGTCAGCCTGTCTGTCTTAATGAGCTCTAGATCAAGTTCAAATCTGGGTCATGTGGGATCAAAAACACTCTAGAGGCCACAGTTGTTACTCAATCTTTATGAATTTAAATCAGAATATTTGTATAGATGATATCTAGGTCAGGTTCGAAGCTAGATTATGTAGGATCAAAAACTAGGTCAGTAGGCCAGATCAAAGGAAAATCTTGTTAACACTCAAGAGTCCATGGTTTAAGTTTGAAACTTGTGAGAATTGATCAGCATGTTTGTCTTGATGAGCTCTAGGTCAAGTTCGAACCTGGGTCATATGGGATCAAAAACTAGGTCACCCGGTCAAATCAAGGAAAAGCTTATTAACACTCTAAAGACCACAGTTGTGACCCAATCTTTATGAATGTTTGGCTTGATGATCTCTAGGTCAGGTTTGAAACTGGGTCATGTGGGGTCAAAAACTAGGTTAGTTGGCCAGATCAACTCTGGTGAGCTATATAGGGCCATCATGGCCCTCTTGTTACACAAAACAGTATCTGTAAAGCTTTCAGATCCAACATAGGTCTTATGAACTACATGATTCTGAAATTGTTACATTGAATATTCAAAGTATAGTCAGACTCGAATATAGCGAACTCGGATATAGGGAAAACTCGGGTAAAACAACTCTTTTATTTCATATACCAATACAGTGAACTTGGTTACAGTGAAAGCTCGGTTATAAGGAATACATTTGGTCAGAAGACAATAATTTATAAAAAAGATTTGTGTGAAATGATGAAAATAATACATCCTGTTTATCATAACAATTTACTTTTTTTCCGTAGATCAAAAGAAGAGAATATTTAAATGGATGTTGCAACAATAAGATGTTTTATTTAGGAAATTGAAACTGAACTGCAATACAAAACATGTAATAACTACCAGATAATTATACAAAAGGGTGAATTACATAGTATGTATTGGCTTAGTTTTGTTTATAGCCAAAGGTTGAAAAATAAATATAAATAGGTTATGTCAGAATGTATTTTATTTTTAAAAAAGCAAGACCATTCCAAATGGAATTTTCCTTAAAGGGCCTTATAGACATGTAATTTCATACAAACTATAGGAATTATCTTGACCAGAGATAATGAAAGTACACACCTGGAAACATCAGAGGTAACTAAATGAAAACAGAACATTTTACTACAGAATATCTCTTATTCTGTCAAATTAGTCTCCGACTATGAATTAATCATCCATACATAGAACAAACTGGTATGTCCTCATCTATATATAACAAACTGTTTGCTATATGGATACAACGAACCTCAGCTTTAACGAACACATTTCCAATCTCCTGATGAGTTTGCTACATCCAAGTTTTACTGTATTTTGGTTTATGAAAAAAAAAGATTTTTTTGTTACTGTCCCAAAAAATATTTATAGAAAAATTTACCTGGGATGATTAGAAAAAAAACACCAGCTGTTGTCACATATATCCTCAGGAATTATATTAAATACCTGACAACTTATATATATATATATTATTGTATATCTCTTCAACATCTCGCACCCCACCCACATACCCTCATGCCTACCCCATCCCTACACTTCCATCCCAGTAAATGTTTTTGTTTTTTTCTTTTACTTTCATTTTATTTTCTTGACATTGTATCTTGGTATCCCTCAGCTTGGTATCCCTCAGCTTGGTATTGAATACAATCTATACAATCTATACAACATATCTTTGAACACAATCAAGAAGACTGGAATCAAGGAACATAGACTTTAAAATACTCAAAGGGCTAAATAAAATTTTAATCTAGGCAATAAGAAAGTAACTTTATTAAATGAAGATCTTATTTCTCTTTTCCTAGGAACCAAAAGAACCAGAAGAGGTATAGAACACTGTTGTTGTTGTTGTTGTTTTCATTGCTATATTTAATGCTGCATTTTCATTCACTTTGTTGTCAATCACTTGTAACTCTATTATTGTCAGTAACAAACTTGTCTCCAGTAATAGTAACAGTTGTTGCAAACTTAATATGTTTGTCACTGGTACTTGTTCATTTTTCCACTCATTTTGTAACATGTACATTTTTCACTGGTAAAATTGTCATGATTTGTTAACGCATGTACATTTTTCACAGGCAATATTGTCATCATTTGTTAATATGTACATTTTTAATTCCCCGCCACGAGTGAGGGGGGTTATAGGAATGGTCTCCATCCATCTGTCTGTCCTTACGTCTGTCTATAACATTTTGTGTCTGCTCTGTATCTCCTAAACCCATTGGAGGATTTTCATAAAACTTGGGTCAAATGGTCACATCATCAAGACAATGTGCAGAACTTATGAGTCAGCCATGTTGGCTCAAGGTCAAGGTCCCAACTCAAGGTCAAAGGTTTGAGCCTTCCATTTTGTGTCCGCTCTGTATCTCCTAAACCCCTTGAAGGATTTTCATGAAACTTGGGTCAAATGATTACCTCATCAAGACAATGTGCAGAACTCATGAGTCAGCCATGTTGGCTCAAGGTCAAGGTCAAAACTTGAGGTCAAAGATTTGAGCGTTCCATTTTGTGTCTGCTCTGTATCTCCTAAACCCCTTGAAGGATTTTCAAATTCATTGATGTCATACATGGACTATAAAATATACTTAACAACGTCAATGCTTCCACCCAATACCATCAACCCTTTCACTATCCATAACAGCGGCAGGGGATATAGCTGTCTGTCAGACTGCCTTGTTCACTGGTAATATTGTCATCATTTGGTAACACATATTTTACTTTATCATTATGTGATTACCTCTTTCACACTTATTTGCACTCCAATTTTGCTTTTATAACTTACATTCTTTCAGATATATCTGATATTTTAACACAATTTTAAGATTTATATTCATGATTTGAATTCGTGCTGATATGAGTTTGTGAAATCTTATGAATATTATTAGATACACCCAAATAAATAATCAATATATAGAAGGCAATATAAAGCAGATTCTAACACGACTAGCGAATAACCTACATACATGTAGAGCAGAATCTCTCTCAGATTATTCTGCAATAAACCACTCGCGTGCAATGACGTCATCCGATCCAGTGCGTAGCACAGTCGTAAATACTAGTTACCATTTTTTTCTAACACTGTTGATACTAGTATGTCGTGTTAGAATTGAAATAACAAGTTCCCAAGTGTGATTTATCGTAGAATAACCCGGCCTTTGTGACCCTTACAGAAGCAAGCCTCTGTGGCGTACTTGCTGCGTATTTGCTGTGTATATGCCGCGAACACAGTAGTACGCCAGAGGAGTACATTTTACATACACCGCATGCCGCGTACATGCCGCGTACTATTTCGAGGAGTTCACAGCATGTACGCAGGAGGTCACTAGTACACTTCAAGTACGCAGCACAGACTCTGAAAATTTAAGGAGTACACTGCATGTACGCAGGAGGGACTTGTACAAGAAAATAGTACACTGCATGTACACCGCAGATACTTTGAAATTTGTGCAGTATACTTCATATACGCGGGAAAGACTTGTACAATTTCTTTTGGCATTTATACTTAGTTTTTTTTTTATAAGTTAAAGTCTGAAGTAAACTTCATATACGCGGGAGGGACTTGTTCATTTTCTTTTGGTGTTTAAACTTTGAATTTTTTTAGGTAAAAGTCTGAAGTACACTTCATGCAGGAAGGATTTGTACATTTTTTTTTTTTTTGGAAGCAAGAACTTGATTTCTGAGTAACTTTTATCTTAATAGCATAGAATAGTTCAGATTACCGGTATTCTGAACAATGAAAATTTGCCAAACTATTTGCAATGTTCATTTGTGAAGCTTACATCTTAGTGATTTCTGAGCTGCACCTTGCATGCAGTGTAAAAATATATTCTTTTTCATTTTGAATTAATCCTGGAGCTTTCTAACTTGGATAATTGAAAAGCCTTATTTGAACTTCGTTGCATTACATTTTGTAATACATGAAATAATTACCAAGATAATGCCTCAACAGGGCCCGAATGAGAAGAATTAATAGCTCTCACTGTTATTTGAATACTCTTAAGCAAAACACCATTCTATTATGTTTTATAAAGGGTTTAATGCTCATTATGTTAACTCATTAAGGCCTCACCAAATGAAAAAGTTGTTCATCGGATTTGCCGCTCGTATATTTTCAGAACGTTTTTGGCTAATTGTGCTCGCCCCATGGGAAAAATCAATCCAAAATTTTTTGGTGCGCTATTTTTTACGGACGTAAAAGTGTATAAATGCTTATATAATTCCAGTCCTAGATTGTTCTCAGATGGATTTAATCAAAATAAATATATACTACGCACATATCGTCTATAATAAATCATAACACTTATATTTAGTTGCATTAAAGTTGTTTCCCCTTGATGCAGTTACGCCATTTTCTTCAAATGTTTACCAAATTACATGCTACAAAAATTGATGTATTCATTGAAAAGTGGATGAAGAAAAGCATACTAATTTATTTGATAACATCAATCTACATTATTTTGGTAAGGGTAAATACTTATTGATGCATGTCACTTTTTTTTTTTCTGTTTTTTTCTGTCCAAATGATCAGCATTTGCATATGAAAGTTGGTGGGGTAAGGAATTTACATTATCACAGCAGTTTCGCCACAAGAGTACACAGCATGTATGCAGCAGGAGTACACAGCATGTACGCCGCAGGACTCGGGCCAGGAGTACACAGCATGTACGCCGCAGGAGTACACAGTATGTACGCCACAGGGGTAGTACACCGCAGGCTCATTTGCATGTGAAAAGTGTATGTGCCGCGTACATGCTGTGTACTATTTCCCGCATACTAAATTCCTCCAGCGTACATCCTGTGTACTATGTAGTCCACAGCATGTACGCAGCAAGTAGTACGCGGCAGAGCTCATTTGCATGTCAAAAGTGTACTACAAACGTACTATCGGTGTATGTGCGGTGTATATCCTGCGTACTATTTAAAGCACTTGATTTCAGTACACATCATGTACGCATCATATACGCTGTATGTACACAGCAAGAGTACGCAGCAGGCCTTTTTCTTCTGTAAGGGGATATATCCTTATGCATAAGAACTCAAAACACAGGTTATTCTATGATAAACCACACTTGGGAACATATTATTTTTTTAAATATGCACACCATTTGATAAGTCTGTCACAAAAGATGGCTCCTGGCAGGGTAGATAATGGCACCTTTGAACTGTTTCCTTGTTCTTGTGGTGTGGGCAAAGTCAAATACAAAGACAAATTGGAGACATATTCTATCACCTTTGCAGAAGAAAATTTAGTATTTTAGTGCTCTAATTGTGTGGTGGGCACAACAGAATGACACAGCAATAAATGGCTGGGGATTTAGAACATAAACTTCTGATTTGTCTCTGTCATCCTCCACAATCACAGAGCAACAAGACAACAGTTTTAGGACACCTTTATCAGCATGTGAATAGATGTGGTCTTTGTTCTCTTGCACTGCATATTTCTGATTGTGTTGTTTTGGCAACAGAATGAAACAACATCAAAAAGCAAACTGTTGTTCTGTCAAGATACAACAAACAACAGCAAAATGTGACAGAAATCACACAATAATAGCTACTTAGTAAGGTGTAAGCAAAACATACAAAGATTTTTGGCATAGCGTGCACACATCACTGCTTGTGTATTATGATTTTTCACCCATTCTGTGCATGACAAGCATCAAATATTTACCTCACATGCAGAGGGCACACTAGGTCCAAGGTCAAGGTCACTTATGGAGGACCAATTTCAACTATCTTAAATTTATGCCCCCGTATCTTCTAAAATGTTGGGAAGATTTTTTATAAAACTAGCATCAATTACACACCTCATCAAGATGAAGCATAGAGGGCACATCCAATATCACTAGATCTAAGGTCAAGGTCACACTTGTAGGTCAAAGGTCAAATTAGTTAACCTTGAGTCTGCTCCCCATATCTCTTAAACCGCTTTTAAGATTTATATAAAACTATTTGTTTACCTCATCAAGATGATGTGCAGATCACATGACCCATATAAATAAAAGCAAAGAAAGTGTCATAATAAAATCATGGCTGATATATTCATCTAATTTTTGTTGGAACAAATATGTTATTGTTGACAGTGAATAGGCATATTACATTTATCGTAAGTTCTCTAAATATATCCTTGAGCTTTTGATTTACTATCTTAAGCACTGCAAAACTTCATGTTGTTTGTCCAACATTTCTTAAGCAGGCTTCTTAAGTCCTGTAGTATGAGCTATTATGCTCCATTCTCTTTCTGTTAATTTTTTTGTCCATACATTATCAGCTTTAGCGGCAACATTTCTTATGCAATCTTCATGAAGCTTGCTTTGAATGTATATGACTATAGTATCTTGGTCGAGCTTAATAATGGGGAATACTGAAGTAGTAAATGCAGTTTTATTACCCTTGAATTGATCAAAATAATTATATTTGACATTGTTAACATGTCTTGACATTCTTCATGACATGCAGAATGTCTATTTATGTGTATAAGACATTGAACAAGTTCGATAACAATATAAATATATGCATATTTCTTTTCAGGAGATGATAGCTAAAGTGGAGTATGATAAGGTCGTGGAGAAACATAGCAAAGATATGTTGTTTCTACAAGAAGAATATGAGTAAGTGATATAGAGACTTCAAGTTGCAGTACATCTACTTTTGTGCACACTATTTAACTATTGATTTGTTTTCAATTTTTTGTTTTTAAATAAATTTATGTAATAATACATTAATATAATTGGTACTTATTTACTTATTGTTCTTACAACTATAGGTTCTGTTGCTGTTTTTCTGGACTATATATATATATAATTTAAATAGTGCGCCAAATGTAACGTCATACTTTGACGTTATGATGTCATGTTAACTGACGTCATGTTTGTATACAGAGTTGTCTTCTCTCTTCAACCATACAGGTACTATTGTAATCAGAGTATGTCTATTTTCCTCTAAAACTGTAAACCATTATTGTTGCAGAACTAAATTTTGTTGATTTGGTGATTATGTCAATCAATGGATTTAAATCTCAAATGCAAAATTAGTCGATATAATTCTATGTCTAAAATCCATGAATTTATATGTCCTGGCAAAGTCGTTATTTGTGTTGAAACCACAGTGATATATGATGGCATTGAATTCACATTGTTTATGAAACAGAAAACGTCTGCAGTCATTGATTGAGAATTTGCAACAGATGGAGAAAAATCAGCAGTTACACCAGCAGCAGATCCTCAAGCAGCAGCAGCAACTCACTGATCAGCAGAAACTGTTAACACAACGACGTCAGGCAAGTCCAGGGTTGTCACCGCAGGCTACGCTTGCTCCACCTGCTACACCAAAAAAGTTAGTATTTCATGATTTTGATGTGTATGTAATCTTGTAATGTTAGAAACTACTCTGTAAATTAGTTTTGTTTAGTTCTTTATTAAGTGTCCATTTTGGATTTAAGAAGATCTGCTGAAGCATTAGACATTCATTATTTGCAGGTTCTTAAATAAGCACATATTTTTGTTTTAGCACCATTTACCACCCTGACGTTAAATGCCATTGATTGTCTTTCAGTGCTGTTTCCAGTATTTACTAGTATTTATTATCAACAATTTAAGTCCGATATTAACACTTATTCTAACACGATCCGCAGCAGTTGCTATATAAACATATAGCGAAACAATTTCTAACAAATGAATTTTTTTGTTTATATTTTTACCCAACCTTAGATATTATTGAAAATTGCATTTTCACAGCAGTAACTACTTAATACTTTCATTAAAATTTACTGAATATCGGAAAATTCCGATTTATGCAATGCTTTCCATTTGTGGGGAGGTTTTTATAATAGCATATGGCCAGCCGAATGACATATCTCATATTCATGATCAAGCTAAAATGTAGTGCTGTAAACTGCGAAGAATTTGCGTTGAATGATGCGAATATTAGTCGTTCAGATGCGAATATTAAATTGATTATTACGCATCCGAACTCCTGCCCATATTTTATCAACTGATAAAATATAGGGACATATTTATTATTTCTTAAATATGACATAAGAAAGTAGAATATTTAACAAGTATATACATGTACTGCTTAAATAATGTTCATGTACATAAGAAAATTATTTGGGGCCTTTGGGGCCTCCGTGGCCAAGTGGTTAAGGTTGCTGACTTAATCACTTGTCCCTCACTGATGTTGGTTAAAGTCTTGCTTGGGGCATAGAATTCCTCATGTGATGAAGCAATCCAGCTGACCTCTAGAAGGTCGGTGGTTCTACCCAGGTGCCTGCCCGTGATGAAATAATGCATGAAAAGCTGAAAAGTCGCCATATGACCTATAATTGCATCAGTGTGATGTTAAACCTAACAAAAAAAAAAAGAAAGAAAATTATTGTCAACTTTTTATTTTAGATCTGCTGAGTCATCCGATGTAAGTAAGCCTGTCATCCATGCTCCTATGCCCCCACAGAAACCTCGCACAAAGGGACCAAGGAAGAAACCAACTCCTGTACAGAAGTCATGGGACGGTGTGCCTTCAGAGGTACATTAAACTTTTCTGTGAATATATATTTATGTGCAAGTTACTTAATCGGCAATGCCATATCAGCTTACCTGTTGTAGTTTGATCTTAATCATGCTAAATGGCAGGATCTATTTGAGGGATGAACATGTGACTGGCTGCTGATAAGCCCAAGACTCTAACAGTAGAGTGTATATGTATTGCTTACATGGAATGGAGATCATATGGGTGAGTCAGGGGTTTAATCTTTCAATTCTATTATGGTATGTGGCCAGTCAGAATTATATTATATTTCAGAGTCCATGTAGGCAGTTGCCATCACTCAGAAGTAAGATCTGACATTAAGATCTGTTTTATTTAATGGTTCCTAGTCAAGATATATATTGTAAATACAAGCAATATATTGTTGATACTATTGACACATGAAAAATATAATGCTAAACAGTACAGATACATAATCTGACCAAAGCAACAGCCTATACTTCAGTTTTATCTATATACTTGGCAAGTGACAAATCATTAAATTTTGTTATTTTTCTGTCTTAGGATTTTCAAAATGTTGATTCTGATGACAATGCTGCAGTTTTAAAACAATGTCACTGGGTACATGTTTAAATGTAGCACTACATGTTTCTGACCTTACACTGTGGGACTTGATTATGTTCATATTAATACCTACATGTTGCAAAATTGTCTTTACCAATTTTGCAATAGGTCAAAGACAATTTTGCAATAGGTCACTGACTTGCTCACATGACATAAATCACTCAGGTTAACATTGTGCTCTGCGCTTAAATGCATTTCACCATTCTTCTGATGCAAATTATCAGTTACAGCTAGCGTATACAACCAGGTGCAGGTATCATAGACTTAAAATTTCCATGTTAAACCAAAGCCACATTGTCTGACTTTAACTACTTCCTTTGTTCTATCACTGATAAATGTTCATTTGAACTCTCTTATCTATTTTTTAAATTTTCAAAGGATTCTCATATATTTTTCATGTAAAAAACATTTTTTTACAGTATTTCTGCTAATGTTGCACATTCATTATCACTATCTAATGTAATAAGTCCTTTTTAGCTCATCTGATTTTTTGAAAAAAAATGATGAGTTATTGTCATCACTTGAGCGGTTGTCGGCATCGGCATCGGCGTCGGCGTCTGCGTCGGCGTTGCCTGGTTAAGTTTTATGTTTAGGTCAGCTTTTCTCCTAAACTATCAAAGCTATTGCTTTGAAACTTGGAATACTTGTTCACCATCATAAGCTGACCCTGTATAGCAAGAAACATAACTCCATCTTGCTTTTTGCAAGATTTATGGCCCCTTTTGTACTTAGAAAATATCAGATTTCTTGGTTAAGTTTTATGTTTAGGTCAACTTTTCTCCTAAACTATCAAAGCTTTTGCTTTGAAACTTGGAATACTTGTTCACCATCATAAGCAGACCCTGTACATCAAGAAACATAACTCCATCTTGCTTTTTGCAAGAATTATTGCCCCTTTTGGACTTAGAAAATTTGTTTTCTTGGTTAAGTTTTATGTTTAGGTCAGCTTTTATCCTAAACTATCAAAGCTATTCCTTTAAAACTTGCAACACTTGTTCACCATCATAAGCTGACCCTGTACAGCAAGAAACATAACTCCATCCTGCTTTTTGCAAGATTTATGGCCCCTTTTGGACTTAGAAAATATCAGATTTCTTGGTTAAGTTTTATGTTTAGGTCAACTTTTTCTCTTAAACTATCAAAGCTATTGCTTTAAAACTTGCAACACTTGTTCACCATCATAAGCTGACCCTGTACAGCAAGCAACATAACTCCATCCTGCTTTTTGCAATAATTATTGCCCCTTTTGGACTTAGAAAAATCATTTTCTTGGTTGAATATTATGTTTAAGTCAACTTTTCTCATACACTATCAAAGCTATTGCTTTAAAACTTGCAACAGTTTTTCACCATCATAAGTGGACACTGTACATCAAGAAACATAACTCTATCCTGCTTTTTGCAAGAGTGATGGCCCTTTTTAGACTTAGAAAATCATGGGTAAGACAATATTTCTATTATACAAAAAAAATCAGATGAGCGTCAGCACCCGCAAGGCGGTGCTCTTGTTTTATATGATTTTTAATGAAATTAAAACAGTATTAGAGTCTGATGGTCATCCACTGCCAAAAGCTGTCTAAGTTTTGGGCTTTATCAGCATCCAAAGTCACATGTTCGTCTCAATCAATTCTGTGGATGCTTTAGCATAATAGAAAAAAGTTCTAGCCACTTACCTTGCAACAACTTCCCTAAAATAGGTTACATGAATCATCTAAGACTAGTGACTTGTTTACTTAAAGCATATCGTGAACATACTAGATTAGTGAATGAAAATTTAACATTCTTTTCAACTTGGTGTTTAAGCTAATGTACAGAAATACTGCCATGTATCTTTGCCCTTGAAACAAATGTGAAATGTTACCAGTAGTGCCCTGTAAACAGAAGATTTTAAATAATTTGATTGTCTTAGAAAGATAGATCATGTTTATACAGAATCTTAGAAACATTTCTTAATGAACTACAAAAAATAATTGCATGTTATTATCCATTGTTCTTAATTCTCTTTATTATTTAGTTTTTAGACCGATTGGCATATTTTGAAGATGAAAGTTACAGACACAAAATTGAGTTGATTGAAAAAACTCGCAAAGAAATTCAGGATGACATTGAAAAGAAACTAGCAGGACAACATAAGCTGAGTCGGCGAGACCAGGAAATGTTTGAAGCTTTAAATGGTGAGTATAATTTAGCTGTATTACCTTGCATGTGAAATCACTACTTTATCGTAATGCAAAACACTGTCTCTGTGAAATCACTACTTTATCGTAATGCAAAACACTGTCTCTGTGGAATCACTACTTTATTGTAATGCAAAACACTGTCTCTGTGGAATCACTTCTTTATCGTTATGCAAAACACTGTCTCTGTGAAATCACTTCTTTATCGTAATGCAAAACACTGTCTCTGTGGAATCACTACTTTATCGTAATGCAAAACACTGTCTCTCTGGAATCACTACTTTATCGTAATGCAAAACACTGTCTCTGTGAAATCACTACTTTATCGTAATGCAAAACACTGTCTCTGTGACATCACTACTTTATCGTAATGCAAAACACTGTCTCTGTGAAATCACTACTTTATCGTAATGCAAAACACTGTCTCTGTGTGTCTCTGTGAAATCACTACCTTATCATAATGCAAAACACTGTCTCTGTGAATAATTACATTGCATATCACAGTCTTAAGTAATCTGTACCTTACCATAATGCAAAACGGTCCCTGCAAACTATTACATTGCATATCAGTGTCTCTGTGAATCATCACATTTTAAATCACTGTCTCTGTAAAATCAGTACCTTATCATTAATCTAAACACTGCAACTGTGAATCATTACATTGCATTTTTATGCCCCCGAAGGGAGGCATATAGTTTTTGAACCGTCTGTCCGTCTGTCGGTCTGTCGGTCCGTCGGTCTGTCGGTCTGTCAGTCTGTCCGCAATTTTCGTGTCCGGTCCATATCTTTGTCATCGATGGATGGATTTTCAAATAACTTGGCATGAATGTGTACCACAGTAAGACGACGTGTCGCGCGCAAGACCCAGGTCCATAGCTCAAAGGTCAAGGTCACACTTAGACATTAAAGGATAGTGCATTGATGGGTGTGTCCGGTCCATATCTTTGTCATCGATGGATGGATTTTCAAATAACTTGGCATGAATGTGAACCACAGTAAGATGACGTGTCGCGCGCAAGACCCAGGTCCGTAGCTCAAAGGTCAAGGTCACACTTAGACGTTAAGGATTAGTGCATTGATGGGCGTGTCCGGACCATATCTTTGTCATGGATGGATGGATTTTCAAATAACTTGGCATGAATGTGTACCAAAGTAAGACAACGTGTCGTGCGCAAGACCCAGGTCCGTAGCTCAAAGGTCAAGGTCACACTTAGACGTTAAAGATTAGTGCATTGATGGGCGTGTCCGGACCATATCTTTGTCATGGATGGATGGATTTTCAAATAACTTGGCATGAATGTGTACCACAGTAAGACGACGTGTCGCGCACAAGACCCAGGTCCGTAGCTCAAAGGTCAAGGTCACACTTAGACAATAAAGGATAGTGCATTGATGGGCGTGTCCGGACCATATCTTTGTCATGGATGGATGGATTTTCAAATAACTTGGCATGAATGTGTACCACAGTAGGATGACGTGTCGCACGCAAGACCCAGGTCCGTAGCTCAAAGGTCAAGGTCACACTTAGACATTAAAGGTCATTTTTCATGATTGTGCATTGATGGACGTGTCCGGTCCATATCATTGTCATTCATGCATGGATTTTAAAATAACTACACATGAATGTGTGACACAGTAAGACGACGTGTCGTGCGCAAGACCCAGCTCCGTAGGTCAAAGGTCCTAAACTCTAACATCGGCCATAACTATTCATTCAAAGTGCCATCGAGGGCATGTGTCATCCTATGGAGACAGCTCTTGTTAATTACTATATTTGTGAATCATTACATCGTAGATTGCTCTGGTTCTGTGAATCAACACATTGCAGATCATTGCCTTTGTGAAATCACTGCCCCATCATAATGCAGACATTGCATCTCTGAATTGTCACTCTGCAGATTAATGTCTCTCTGAATCATTACATTGCAAATCATTGTCAATGTCAATTATTACTTGTGTATTTGAATCGTTACATTGCAATCACTGCTTCTGTGAATAATAACATTTCAAATGACTGTCTCCATGAGTCATTACATTTAAAAATAACTCGCAGCGAATCATTACATTTCAGATGACTGTCTCAGTGAATCATAACATTGCAAATCACTGCTTCTGTGAATCACTACAATTGAGATGACTGTCTCAGTGAAGCATTACAATTCAAATAGCTATCTCAGTGAATCATTACATTTCAGATGACTGTCTCAGTGAATCATTACATTGCAATTGACTGTCTCAGTGAATCATTACATTACAAATGACTGTCTCAGTGAATCATTACATTTCACATAACTGTGTCTGTGAATTATTACATTGCAAATGACTGTCTCAGTGAATCATTACATTTCACATAACTGTGTCTGTGAATTATTACATTTCACATGACTGTCTCAGTGAATCATTACATTTCACATGACTGTCTCAGTGAATGATTACATTTCACATGACTGTCTCAGTGAATCATTACATTTCACATGACTGTGTCTGTGAATGATTACATTTCACATGACTGTCTCAGTGAATCATTACATTTCACATGACTGTCTCAGTGAATCATTACATTTCACATGACTGTCTCAGTGAATGATTACATTTCACATGACTGTCTCAGTGAATCATTACATTTCACATAACTGTGTCTGTGAATTATTACATTTCACATGACTGTCTCAGTGAATCATTACATTTCACATAACTGTGTCTGTGAATTATTACATTTCACATGACTGCTGCAGTGAATCGTTATATTGCAGATCACTGTCTCTGTTAATGAAAATAATTCTTTTTTATTTCAGATGTTAGCCTACCTGCATTATTTATGCCGTTTCAGCGTGGCAGTGTATTTAATCCTAGAGCACATCAGTACTTTCATCCAACTGGTTCAACAGAACTTAGATTAACCCAGCCACCATCAGTCTTTCAGTTGCCTCCCCTTAGTAAAAATGTATCCTTGTACAGCTTGGATGTCAAGCAACTCCATGTTTAGAATGAAGAAATTAAGTGTTTTATATTTTCTGATTCAGTTAAAAAGGTGTAGCCTGAGAATTCAGTATCACTTTTGACTTTTGGCACCTTGGCAGCCTGGAGAAATTTGTTTTCTGATTGCAGCACCACCTGAATTTAACTGGCAATACTAACGAATCTTTCATTGGTTGAAGGTGCAGATTGGAATATCTGGCTCAAGGTTAACTGTTTTGTTGGTAAGGAGGCTTTGCCGTGTTACCACAAAAGCTGTTACCCAAGAGTCAGATATTTCTCTCAGCACCTTGTAGCAGTGATAGATTCTTTTTCTTTTGAACCATATTCTTCAAATAATGGAACAAATAAAATAAAATGAGGGCTTTAATTTCAGACGTTATTCTTTTATTGTAGCATATGGATAATTTTACACATTCATTCATAAATTACAACACAAGAATCATCTTACACCCCGGGTGTTAGGTGAATTTTTCCAGCACCCGGCAAAAAAGCAGGAAAATCTTGTCTGGCTTGCAAAAAATGCTTGTATGTTAAAGCAACTCACACTCAAAATAACTTTTTCTTTCAGTGAAGAAACTACTTTGAAGTTAATAAATAACTCAATACATAGTCACATTTATCAAATCTTGTGACAAGACCTGCAAACTGACCTATATATCAATGACTTTAACCCTCGTATGACTTTTAACTTCAAACTTAAAACCTTAATAAACATTTGTCTGTCCATACGAACCAGATTGCCTACAGCCCACATTAATGACCCAGTTTAGTTCATACTCACACTTGACAATACTTGTGGTAAGACCTACATTAACTAAATGACCTCGACCCCCATAAGACCTTCACCATCAAACTTAAAACCTTAATGAACAACATTTTCAGTCCTACAGTCCACATAAATGACCAAATTTTGTTCATACTCACACTCAACAAACCTTGAGGCAAGACCTACAAGCTGACCTATATATAGATGGGCTTGACCTTCATCCATCTATATGAACCAGGTTGCCTACAGCCTAAATTAATGAACCCAATTTAGTTCATATTCAGATTTAGCAGTGTTTGTGGCAAGACTGACAAATTCATCTGTATATAAATGACATTGACCCTCATATGACCTTCACCTTCAAACTTTAAACCTTAATAAACAACATATTTGGTCATAACTGCCAGAACTGGCTACTAGCCAAGATTAAACAACCATGACCTTGACCTTTATCCATCTGTATGAATCAGATTGCCTACAGCGCAAATAATGACTTGAGTTAGTACGTACTCACAGTCAACAATAATTGTGGTAAGACTGACCTATATATAACTGACCTAGACCTTCAAGTGACCTTTGCCGCCTTCAGAATTTAACCTTAATAAACAACATTTTTGGTCCTACAGCCCACATAAATGACCTAATTTAGTTCATACTCACACTCAACAAACCTTGTGGCCACAAATATTGTTTAACATGAGTTTGAACTAAATTTGGTTATTAATGTGGACTGTAAGCAATCTGGTTCGAACAAATGGACAGACAAAATGACAAACAGACATTTCAAATGCTATGTGCCAGGGCCATAAAAAATTATGGCAAACTATGACAGGAAAATCTGATTTTCGAAATACCTCCAGTGAAAACCTTACTTATATCAAGCACAGTATTCAGTTGTTGTCAGTTCTGTCTTTAAGGGATTTATAAGTTTGCATGGTATAAAAGATTGGAAAGAAACATCTGTATGATAAGAGTGGTATAAAAATCCTTAACTTAGTTTACTCAGAGCTCTTCAATACTGAATTTATTTGAACTGAGTAAAAACTTTAATAGTCGAAATCAAGGTTGGTTAATGGACAGATATATACAACAACAAGAACCTGTAAAAAATGTCCATGGGATGATTCCACAAACAACGATGCCAACGTCCCAAATGAGATCTCCATCGGCACCATATACACCACAACCAACATATGACATTCCGCCGACGCGAGAGGAAGAATACAGACAAAGGACAATGGAAGCTGAAGCAGAGTGCTAGTGTCTCCTACATTCTTGTCATATTTAATCTGCATTTACTGTCAAATATGGCTATCTTCCCATTTTCATAGAAATAAGTACATTGACTTTGCCCATGGCATAATGTCAGTAGGTAAAGTTTAAATCACCAGAGTTTCACATTTTGAAAAGTGTTGGTTGTTGGTTGTGCACTTGATCTACTTTAGAAAAATACTTTCAAGCAACTGATAATGATAGAAATAATAATCTATTTGTTGATACATTTTGCCTATTAAAAAACTTGCAGTTACCGGCAGGTTTGTAATGCAATATGCCAGTGTTTTTGTCTGAATCAGATTGTCCCAGTTTCATACTTTTTGTTGAAATATATACCCTTTCAAGTGTGACATTATATCTAATGAAGAAAATTTTATCTGAGTTCTTGAAGGTAATGTTTTCAAAATACAATCTAATGTGCCAAATGTAAAAGTTTTTCATCTTGTGAAAGATACTTCCCTTACAGAAGCAAGTCTCTGTGGCGTACATGCTGCGTATTTGCTGTGTATATGCCGCGAGCATAGTAGTACGCCAGAGGAGTACATTTTACATACACCGCATGCCGCGTACATGCTGAGTAACTTTTATCTTAATAGCATAAAATAGTTCAGATTACCGGTATTCTGAACAATGAAAATTTGCCAAACTATTTGCAATGTTCATTTGTGAAGCTTACATCTTAGTGATTTCTGAGCTGCACCTTGCATGCAGTGTAAAAATATATTCTTTTTCATTTTGAATTAATCCTGGAGCTTTCTAACTTGGATAATTGAAAAGCCTTATTTGAACTTCGTTGCATTACATTTTAAATGCTTATATAATTCCGGTCCTAGATTGTTCTCAGATGGATTTTAATCAAAATAAATACATACTACGCACACATCGTCTATAATAAATCATAACCTTATATTTAGTTGCATTAAAGTTGTTTCCCCTTGATGCAGTTACGCCATTTTCTTCAAATGTTTACCAAATTACATGCTACAAAAATTGATTTATTTCATTGAAAAGTGGATGAAGAAAAGCATACTAATTTATTTGATAACATCAATCTACATTATTTTGGTAAGGGTAAATACTTATTGATGCATGTCACTTATCTTTTTTCTGTTTTTTTTCTGTCCAAATGATTAGCATTTGCATACGAAAGTTGGTGGGATAAGGAATTTACATTATCACCGCAGTTTCGCCACAAGAGTACACAGCATGTATGCAGCAGGAGTACACAGCATGTACGCCGCAGGACTCGGGGCCAGGAGTACACAGCATGTACGCTGTAGGAATACACAGCATGTACGCCGCAAGAGTACACAGCATGTACGCCGCAAGGATAGTACACCGCAGGCTCATTTGCATGTGAAAAGTGTATGTGCAGCGTACATGCTGCGTACTATTTCCCGCATACTAAATTTCTCCAGCGTACATCCTGTGTACTATGTAGTCCACAGCATGTACGCAGCAAGTAGTACGCAGCAGAGCTCATTTGCATGTCAAAAGTGTACTACAAACGTACTATCGGTGTATGTGCGGTGTATATCCTGCGTACTATTTAAAGCCCTTGATTTCAGTACACATCATGTACGCATCATATATGCTGTATGTACACAGCAAGAGTACGCAGCAGGCCTTTTTCTTCTGTAAGGGTTCAGTCTCACCCTGAAAACCTGAAGTAGAAATATTGAAATTTATTTTATGCTAACTAATGAAATACTGTATTCTATCATTTAAATATTTTCATATCTCATCACTCACACTGTGAAAATATGAAATCTATATTTTCTCACTGTGAGAGATATAGCTCCGCCCCCTCATACATTGTGTATGAATTTTAAATTATTAGCTTAAAACAGGATGGAAATTGTAGTCGCACTTTGTTCTTTGTAGTATATTTCTCGATTCAAATCATTTTACTTAATGAGAATTTCATAATGTTATGCAGCAAAAAATAAAATAAAATGGAACTTTATGTTGTGTGCGTCTTTATAACGTCACAACCCTTACAGAAGAAAAAGGCCTGCTGCGTACTCTTGCTGTGTACATACAGCGTATATGATGCGTACATGATGTGTACTGAAATCAAGGGCTTTAAAAAGTACGCAGGATATACACCGCACATACACCGATAGTACGTTTGTAGTACACTTTTGACATGCAAATGAGCTCTGCCGCGTACTACTTGCTGCGTACATGCTGTGGACTACATAGTACACAGGATGTACGCTGGAGGAATTTAGTATGCGGGAAATAGTACGCAGCATGTACGCGGCACATACACTTTTCACATGCAAATGAGCCTGTGGTGTACTACCCCTGTGGCGTACATGCTGTGTACTCCTGGGGCGTATATTCTGTGTACTCCTGGCCCGAGTCCTGCGGCGTACATGCTGTGTACTCCTGCGGCGTACATTCTGTGTACTCCTGGCCCGAGTCCTGCGGCGTACATGCTGTGTACTCCTGCTGCATACATGCTGTTTACTCTTGTGGCGAAACTGCTGTGATAATGTAAATTCCTTACCCCACCAACTTTCTTATGCAAATGCTGATCATTTGGACAGAAAAAAACAGAAAAAAGATAAGTGACATGCATCAATAAGTATTTACCCTTACCAAAATAATGTAGATTGATGTTATCAAATGAATTAGTATGCTTTTCTTCATCCACTTTTCAATGAAATAAATCAAGTTTTGTAGCATGTAATTTGGTAAACATCTGAAGAAAATGGCGTAACTGCATCAAGGGGAAACAACTTTAATGCAACTAAATATAAGTGTTATAAATTTCGAAGTATCTGCGGTGTACATGCAGTGTACTATTTTCTTGTACAAGTCCCTCCTGCGTACATGCAGTGTACTCCTTAAATTTTCAGAGTCTGTGCTGCGTACTTGAAGTGTACTAGTGACCTCCTGCGTACATGCTGTGTACTCGTCGAAATAGTATGCGGCATGTACGCGGCATGCGGTGTATGTAAAATGTACTCCTCTGGCATACTACTGTGTTCGCGGCATATACACAGCAAATACGCAGCATGTACGCCACAGAGGCTTGCTTCTGTAAGGGAACACGTCTAACGTCATGTCTGTTTTACGCGCGTCTGTTTCCCATGCTGAGATTAAAAATTGTTGCAAAATGCACATCTCAATGGGATTGCGCATAATATAAAAAGAAAATTTGTTTATTGTGAGTGAATATGGAATATATCTCACCTCGAAGTGAGAAAATGTTCACATTTTCACTCGCGCTACGTGCTCGTGAAAATATTTGAAATTTTCTCACTTCTCAGTGAGATATATTCCATATTCACTCAAAACAAACAAATATCCTCTTTATCTTCCTCCAGAATAATGAATACTAGATGCAAAGCTTTCATGATTGGCATAACCATGAGTGAAAATATAAAATCAGATGTTCACAAATGAAACTTGCATTGTATTTTGATCTTACATTTAAAGCAAATGTTTGTCTGTTTCATGTTTTTAAGGATTTTATCCAATTTTATTTGTTACACAGTGCAATGTCATGCACTGCTTCATTATGTATAATATTATGTTCAAAACAAACTTACTTAGTTCTGTGACATCTATAGATTTTTTTTACATTTTATTATGATGGATAGCTATATTTTTGTTTAATTTTGCTAAAATGAAATATGGGTAGTAAATATCATAAAAAGGGAGATGTGAACAAATCGCAAGTTTTTCAGTGGTCAAAATGATGTACTGAGATATTCTTAAAATAATATTTGTACCAAGATAGTAAGTTAAATAATCTTAATATGATCATATGCTAATTGTACACTATTTGAAATATAATAAGTTTTTCACACAGTATTACTGAAGGTTACTGACCTGAGTTATACCTGTACCTGCCCACTGGCACCAGACCAGAAATTATGTGTCATGTTATACCCTACCCCTAGGTATACTGTGAGAACCATATGTTGCCAAATGGGAAAATTTACCTGCCCATTTCAGTTGCACATATCTCACATGAAATATGCATTTCAGCAATTGGGTATTATGCGTTATGATTAATTGGTAATTCATCTTGCATCATGCATCAGTCACATTTCTCAATGTTTCCTATCACAGGGACACTATGCTTATTTTATATTTACTGGCATTCCAGTTTAGTGACAGGGCCTTGTGCACATGTAGACAAAATGTAAACAAATAAAAACAGAATATACAGTTTTCATGTTAAACAATAAAACTTGAAATGATGAATGTCAGTAGGTAATGTTGTCCAAGTTTTTTCTGTAATGCTGACAAAAATGTAAAATATTTGTAATGTCTCTGCGATAAGAAGCATTGAGAAAATAAGTCCTGTTGCATGATGGAAGATAGATTGTCAGTTGTTCAATATCCATAGTAAACATTTGTGGAACTGTGCATTTTAGATGAGAAATGTGCAACTGAAATGGGCTAATATATTTTCACGCTAGGTACCATGATTTTCATAGCATACCTAGGGTAGGGTATTACTTGTACAATGGCATTTTATTTCTTGTCCAGGACCAGTGTATCTGCCAAAGGAATATTTCCTGTTGTTTATTTATTTTATACAGATTTATAGTTATAAGCAATACCAAATAAATAAATGAAATTTTCATTTGCTTACAATTATACATGTATTTTTGATACATTATAAAAATGTGTAATAAAAGAATGTTATTTAAGAATTTCAACATGCTTATTTATTTTAGCTGAGATTTCCAGAAATATGAGAACTATATGGTTTGAGATGTTGGTTGTCTTTAGTTGACATTTAATTGCAAATAAGCTTTCGATGTTTCTTGTACTGCCTTTGGATTGGGATCATGTGCTCTTTGTCATCCATTTTGGTCTAATGTTCCAGTGTGAATTATTGGGATCATGTGCTCTTTGCATTTGATCTGGGTCTGATGGTCCAATGCGAATAATTCGGATCATGGCCTTTGTCATCCATTTGGGACATGTGCTCTTTGCAGTCCATTTTGGCCTGATGTACTAGAGGGAATAATTGGGATCATGTCCTTTTCGCTTATCATCTGGGTTTGATGTACCATGATGAATGATTGGCATTATGTGTTCCCTGTTGTAAATCTAGATCTGACAGACCATGGTGGATGATTGGATCATGTCCACTTTGTCATCCATCTGGGTTTGATGGACCAAGGGGAATGATTGGATCATGTCCTCTTTGTCATCCATCTGGGTTTGATGGACCAAGGGGAATGATTGGGATCTTGTGAACTTTGTCATACATTTGGGTCTGATAGAGCAGGGGAAATGATTAAGATCATGTGCTTTGTCTCCCATCTGGGTTTGATGGATCATGTCCTCGTTGTAATCCATCTGGACCAAGATCTTGTGCTCTGTGTCTACCATTTAGGTCTGATGTTCCAGGTTGAATGACTGGGATCAGGTACTCTTTGTCATCCCTCTGGGTCTGCTGAACCAAGGTCCTGTGCTCTGTGTCTTCCATTTGGGTCTGATATTCCAGGGTGGATTATTGGAACCATATTCTCTTTGTCATACATTTTGTTCAGATGGATCAAGTTCCTATACTCTGTGTCTTCCACTTGGGTCTGATATTCCAGGTCGGATTATTGGAACCAATGATTTGAATCATGTCATCTTCGCATATTATCATGGCTTTATGTACTGGAATGAATGATTTGGAACATAATTATGTTCTCTGTTATTCATCTAGATCTGACGGACCAGGATGAATGATTCGATCATGTGTTTTTTGTCATCAATCTGGGTCTGATGAACTAGGGTCCTGTGCTCTGTGTCTTCCACTTCCACTTGGGTCTGATGTTCCAGGATGAATGATGTATCATGTGCTCTGTGTCATCCATCTTGGTCTGATGAACTAGGGTCCTGTGCTCTGTGCCTATGTTCCACTGTGGATGATTGGAATCATGATTGTGCTCTTTGTCATCCACTTGGGTCTGATGGACAAGAGTGAATAATTGGGATTGTGTGCTCTTTCTTCATCATCCATCTGGTTTTGGATCATGTGCACTCTGTCCCTTTGATAACACAACTTCAAAATGAGGTGTTATTAAAATCACTTTGTTCCATCTGTTTGTCTCTCCATGCCAGTCTCTTAAAGAAGTTCTGAATGATCTCGCTTTTTGTAGTTATTATCACTATTAATGTTTTTACATTTCGTGTAGTAAATTCAAAACCTCTGAATGGAATTCATTTATATGTAAATTGATAAGTAATAACTAGCAATGGAAAGGAGTGTAAAGCACATTAATCCTGCCTTGAATCATTTTAGAATTATCTCCCCTTTTGATTTTAAGACCATATCTGGACTCCACTGTAGGGAATTTAATGTATTGCATTAAAAAGAGTTCTTTCAGGCAAAAGCCTTTCTTGGAATAAGGACAGGGGTGGGGAAAGGTTGATATGAATCGGTAATAATTCTACTTGTTATTGTACCCACCGACAACAAAGTTGTAAGGGGGGGGGGGTATACTGGTTTCAGGTTGTCTGTCTGTCTGTCAGTCCGTCCGTCCCTTGACACAATTTAATGAAACTTCACACAAGTGATCAGTAACAACAGTAGTTGTGCATGGGGCATGTTAAGTTCTTTCAGAAAAAAAATTGCAGTTACGGGACTTTGTTTTATGTTACTATACTATATACATAGACATGATCTTGTGCATACCATCTCTCCTCATCCCCTTGACACAATTTAATGAAACTTTACACAAGTGATCAGTAACAACAGTAGTTGTGCATGGGGCATGTTAGGTTCTTTCAGAAAAGAAATTACAGAGTTATGGGACTTTGTTTTTTGTTACTATACTATATACATAGACACAATCTTGTGCGCACCATCTCTCCTCATCCCCTTGACACAATTTAATGAAACTTCACACAAGTGATCAGTATCAACAGTAGTTGTGCATGGGGCATGTTAGGTTCTTTCAGAAAAAAAAATGCAGAGTTATGGGACTTTGTTTCTTGTTAACATACAATGTACATACAGTCTGCATATGCAGTCTTGTGCGCGCCTAATCTTCCGAACCCTTGCACACAATTTAATGAAACTTCACACAAGTGATCAGTACCAACCCTAGTTGTGCATGGTGCATGTTATGTTCTTTTAGATAAATATTCTGCATAGTTATGGGACTTTGTTTTTTTGTTACTATACTGTATACATACAGTCTATATACATACAGTCCACATAATTCTGCAATATTGTGTGAGTCAAATTGCAATGTACTGTGTCAGTGCATGCAGGGGGTACATTCATCACCTTTAGTGATAGCTCTAGTTATTACTGTTCATGATGGTCGACCTATTAGCAGAAGTGGATGTTCTGGCATCCATCTTCCTGTGTACTGTGTTTATATTTTTAGTAAAACATGTTCTCTGAAAGCATTTGGTGGAACTTGATGAAACTTGACCAGGGTGTTCCTTGGATGGTTCTCTACCAACTTTGTTAAAAGAATTTATTCCATGCAGAATTCTGGTTGCATGGCAACCAAAAGAAGAAAATTTTAAAAAATCTTCACCAAAACTGCAAGGTCCAGAGCTTAGATATGTGGTATGTAGCTAAGCATTGTTCAGTGGACCAAGTCCTCTGCCAATTTTGTTCAAATCATGCCCCTGGGATCAAAACCGGCCCCGCTTAGGGGTTCACTTTTTTATATTAACTTAAAATAGGAAAATCTTAAAAAATGTTCTTGTCTGAAGACCTAAAGCATAGGTATTTAGCATGTAGTTTCCTGTAATATAATAATAGTCATTTCACAAGTTTTTTTCAAATCATGCCCCTTGGGTCAAAATTGGCCTTACCCTGTGGTTCACTTGTTTTACATAGACATAAATAGAAAACAAACTTGTCTAAAACCATGATGCCAGGCAGAGAATGAACTTAGATATTTGGCATGTAGCATTTTATAGTGGTCCTCCACTAGATTTGTTCAGACTATGCCCTTCGGGTCAGCATTGGTCCTGCCCTTGGGTTCACTGGTTTTGCATAGACAAATATAGGAAAATTTTAAAATTCATCTTCTGTAAAAACTCAAGCACTTTAATTAGGTTAGACATTTGGAATGTAGTTGCCCTTCACCAGGTTAGTTCAAGTCTTGCCTATGGTGTCAAAATTTGCCCTACTTGGGGGTTTCTTGTTTATATAAGAAAAACATGAAATACCTTTTTGTCTAAAGTCCTGTAGCTTAGATATTTGGCATTTAGCATTGTATATATTCTATAGTTCTAACATTTCCTAATTTCCAAGAAAAATACCTACCACACTAATTTCCAGATGAAGATGTATTTGCATAATTAGTCGCCGATCGGCGTCAACATTGATAAGCCAGTAGGATTTTGCCTCTGGTTTACAGAGAACTTGCAAATACTATACAAATTTTATCGCGAAATATAAAATATAATTCTTTTGAATTAAAACCAACAATAATTAAACTTCTTATGTGAAAATGGTATAAAGTATACATAAGTCCTGTATTTAAAGACAGTAATGCAAAGTTTTGGTTTCTTGGAACTATGGAACAGCTAAATTTTAACTTGGGAGAAGTTTCTACTACCACGTGGATACCTTCTGGATCAATGCAAATTCACGAAAAACCCTGTCACATACGTGGTGGATGAAACAGTAAGGGTTTTCATATAAGAGAATACAACTACAGACATCATCTTCGGTACTTTAAAGCATTTCAAACTATATAATATAGCCAGTTAGTATAACGTATTTACTTACCAAATGTCGAAAAGATGTTAATATGCTTATTTAACTAGGAGTATTTCGGGAATGAATATATTTTTCTTATGAATACAAAACTCGTTTTATTTTTGATGTAAAGGAAATACGTACATAAAAGTACGTTTAACCTGTATTTGATATGCTCCTAGTACTCGCTGTTTTCCCATTCGATCGTATTCAACCAGCAATCTGCTGCACATGATTCAGCACTAATTTCCTTAATACCCGTGTTTCGTGGTAAATTCTTAGGTGCAACAAAACCCTCATTTTTTAACTCGCCTCACGGGGTAATTTGAATTTCTCTCAGCTCCCTCGTGAATTTTGTTGCCACGCGGATGCGATCTTGCTCCTTATCATTAATGAGGTCTGATAATTTTTTGTTACTTTTAAAGGTCATAGGATCGAAGAAAGATATGTTAATTGCATTTTATTGCTGTATTACACGCAACTCTTACGCCGGTACTTATAGACCTGGATACATGTTTCCTTTTTAGAAATGAGATTGTGTGTGTTAAGTATACACCGACTTCCTAGCTTATATCACTGTAGATCTACATGTTTTTGAGCAAATTCATTCTTTCTTGTAAAAATATGACAAATGAATTCATTGAAGATACATGTAATTGTTTTAATTCGGATAGGTGAAATTAAATGACGAATTTCCAGTTTATGGTGGAGAAAGACCTCTGATTTCCATATAGCTCTAACTGGACATAAAATGTGAACGAGAAACACTGTACACATTACAAATAATATTCAACAAGCAAAGCGGCGACAGAAAATCCTGAATTTCGAAGACCAACCGGAGTTCTCGTAGCTTTTACACATTTACTACACAACCCGGAATGCGAAGCAGTTTACTAATTATAATAATCGTACATATTGATATGTAATAAAGTTGTACGACATTCATTGGCATATCGTCAGTATGCATTATGCGACAAAAGTCACAATCGAAATTCCTAAAATTACTGTCACCGAGACGCGTGAATTTCTCGACACTTTCTCACATACAAGACATGCGAGTTATGTTGAGATAGGTAGTGGACAAATAAAAATATGTTTTAAAGAAATTTCAAGTTTAAATTGTTTTCGAATGAATAACAGGCATTTGAAGTGTTTTATCATCAGTATCTTATTTGAATCAATAGGTTAATTAGGCAGAGAGGGTACCTATCCAGGGAGAGTGATTAGAATAAGTAGGTTAGGAAGAGATGGTACCTATCCGGGGAAAGTGATTAGAATCAGTAGGTTAGGAAGAGACGGTACCTATCAAAGGGGGAGTGATTAGGATAAGTAGGTTAGAAAGAGACGGTACCTATCCAAGGACAGTGATTAGAATCAGTAGGTTAGGAAGAGACGGTACCTATCAAAGGGAAGTGATTAGAATCAGTAGGTTAGGAAGAGACGCTACCTATCCAAGGGGAGTGATTAGAATCAGTAGGTTAGGAAGAGACGCTACCTTTCCAAGGGGAGTGACTAGAATCAGTAGGTTATGGAGAGACGGTAGCTATCCAAGGGGAGTGATTAGAATCAGTACGTTAGGAGGAGAGGTTACTATACAAGAGGAGTGATTAGAATCAGTAAGTTAGGAGGAGACGGTACCTATCCAAGGGGAGTGATTAGAATCAGTAGGTTATGAAGAGACGCTACCTATCCAAGGGGAGTGATTAGAATCAGTAGGTTAGGAAGAGACGCTACCTTTCCAAGGGGAGTGACTAGAATGAGTAGGTTATGGAGAGACGGTACCTATCAAAGGGGAGTGATTAGAATCAGTAGGTTAGGAAGAGACGGTACCTATCCAAGGGGAGTGATTCGAATCAGTAGGTTATAAAGAGACTGTACCTATCCAAGGGGCGTGATTAGAATCAGTAAGTTAGGAGGAGAGATAACTATCCAAGAGGAGTGATGAGAATCAGTAGGTTATGAAGAGATGGTACCTATCCAAGGGGAGTGATTAGGATCAGAAGATTAGGAAGAGATGGTACCTATCCAAGGGGAGTGATTAGAATCAGTAGGTTAGGAGGACAGGTAACTATCCAAGAGGAGTGATGAGAATCAGTAGGTTTTGAAGAGACAGTACCTATCCAAGAGGAGTGATGAGAATCAGTAGGTTATGAAGAGACGCTACCTATCCAAGGGGAGTGATTAGAATCAGTAGGTTAGGAAGAGACGGTATCTATCCAAGGAGAGTGATTAAAATCAGTAAGTTAGGAGGAGAGGTAACTATCCAAGAGGAGTGATGAGAATCAGTATGTTATGAAGAGACGGTACCTATCAAAGGGGAGTGATTAGAATCAGTAGGTTATGAAGAGACGCTGCCTATCAAAGGGGAGTGATTAGAATCAGTAGGTTAGGTAGAGATGGTACCTATGCAAGGGGAGTGATTAGAATCAGTAGGTTAGGATGAGACGGTACCTATCCAAGGGGAGTGGTTAGAACCAGTAGGTTAGGTAGAGACGGTACCTATCCAAGGGGATTGTTTAGAATCAGTAGGTTAGGAGGAGACGATACATATCCGGGGAGAGTGATTAGAATCAGTAGGTTAGAAAGAGATGGTACTTATCCTGGGAGAGTTATTAGAATCAGTAGGTTATGAAGTGACGGTACCTATCAAAGGGGAGTGATTAGAATCAGTAGGTTAGGAAGAGATGGTACATATCCAAGGCGAGTTCTCAGCAAACAACCGTCCATTTCTGGGCAAATTCAGTCGCCCTTTGACAATTTTAAGCTTGCACAGATACAATGCAGAGAAGGATCATGACCTGTCGTGAAATTATGTAAGCCAGGACCTTAATCACATTATTGCCCAACTTAAGCAGTTGTCAATTAGAAACAAGCCTAGCAGACAAATTACTTTAAGGATCTAGGTACTTCATTTACAATTACTTTTAATAGTTCGAACCCAACACGGGTCACTACTTTTCTTGTTTCGATTAGATCACTGTTATTGTTTGTTTTGCAAATATACATTTTTTTTTCAAAACTGATAAAGATAACGAAAGTAAGTGGTCTTGATAATGAATGTGATATATCTGGACTTTGGCTTGATGAAAATTAATTACAAATAGTTTGGGAATTAATTGCATTCTTTTCTTAGTATTCTTGATATTACCAGTGGTGGATCTAAAACCTTAACAGCATGTAGCGTGACAATATGATATATACACGGTATTTTATAACTTTCAACACTAACCAAAAGAGAAGAATACGAATTAAAAAAAACCACACACACTAAATCATTTAAATGTTGTAAAAGTGTAAGTCCTTTTGATTTGGCAATTAATCCCCAAAGAAGAAGTCCGGATTGAATAATTAAACATGTTGCACAGACTTAAAAACTAAATCAGTATTAAATACTTAAGATTATAGACTGAGCACGCAACATATATTTGATACTAGTACAGGTCAAACACAACAATATAGATTAGACAAAGTCTTTTTAAGAGCGTATAATTGTTCCACAATGGATTAATCGCTAGCCTTTAGGTTAGATCTTGCCAGTTTCAGACTAGACTAAAGGACTATCTATCAAAGATGAAGGTACAGACGTACATGCGAGCTATATATTTTAATTTTAAGATGAAATGATAATGGATTTATCTTAGAGGCAAGTGCTGATTTATATTTGTAGTCGATTATCAATACATGATAGGAGCAAAATCGAATGAAAAAATATATAGTCATTTTTACGATAAGATTAATGTACATTGATATAGGATCAGATATGTTACAACTGTTATATGATACTGTATGCACGAATTCAGGTAAAGAAATTAGGATATTGATTTACATGTTAATTATATTAAATTACTGACAATTTGGCAGATACGCCAGTCAATACATTGATGATAAAAATTAACTAATTAATAAAATATATTCATGCTTTCAGGTGTATGTCAGTTATATATCATTTTTAAATAGACAAGAAACGCCTATGTGACATTAAAACAATCATTTGTGAAGGCTTAATTTTAATGGGGTATGCCAGCAGAAACATGATTTTTTGAGAAAAAAAGAATCACTAGTATCCTGTTGAATGCTGAATAGTCGATTACGGTGAAAATTGTCTGACCGACGACGATACATGTTTACCTTTATACAGTTATACTGTAAAACTGATTTTGCAAGTTCACGCGTAAGAAAAGAATTGAACATCTAGATATTTCTCTAGAAATTTTATTTTGACTGGTCCTCTGCAATTTTAGGTTGAGCGTCCGGAATGCAAATGCTGGTTTTACCCATGAAAAAAAATCTGATTTTTGTCATTTAAGTGAGACGAAACATTTTTTGCCAAACGCACGCCATAAGTTTATTTCGTAACAAAGGTCAATGTAAACTCAAACGGTTTATTCTTACTTAAACAGTTTATATACCCACCAAAAGTTGTTAAGGTATGATGGTAGTAAACGGCAATAGTTGTGCATGATATAACCATTATTGATGCATGTAATGGGGAACGTCTGTGATAATTTTTGGGTTACACTTTATGCTTTCAAGTCCGTTTCTTAACTGCTGGGTAAAATCAAAGTAAACATAAGTATTACCGGATGTCTATCACAGAAGCAAATAAATTTGCTAAATGTTCTGTATAAAATAAACAATCGCCTGTCAGCTGTCATGTCATTTCAAGACCATTTTAAGAAATAATACTCACCTTCTGTTCATATATGATCTATACACTACAAGAAAATACCAAGAAAAACACGTTGTATCTCCTTGGCATGTCTACACTACGGAACGCCTTCCATACTGACAGCTATAACACTGATATTTTCTATTAAAGAAAATATCTAGGCCTACTTGTAATTGCTACCAAAATATAAAGCACAGATCCGCGATGAAATTGAAACAGAACTGGCTTAGGCCTACATAAAAGATAAAAATGCCACTTTAGTTTGGAAAAAATAGGGTTCTTTAAGTAAGTGCTGCTTGATTCAGTACTTTGATACCCATTAGCGTTTTAATCACGTGTCTCCTTCACGTGAGCATGATTTCATGGTATTTTCCGATAGCCTATAGAAGACCTTCAAGACAGTAGTAGACTCACAAGAACAGAAAACTGGAAATACTGATAAAAAGATGTTACACAGTATTATTTTATTTGGAAAACAAAAGCATAACCGTATGACGTTGAGACTTGCAGCTAAACACCCATTTTATTGCGTGACTAACGCTTCAGGGCGCATTTCTCTGTTTTATAGAACACACAATTGTACACGTTTTAGATACAGATAATGCCTATAAAAAGTCTTTACATAACATTGACTACAAATCTCCCATTTGCAGATGTATGCATTATTTGCTGAACAAACATATTTTAAAAATGACGTCCAACAGGCTTGAGTAGTAATTAAGATACTATGAGTGTAGAGTTTCTTTAATGAATATTCTTTCAAGATTAACCGCTTCGGGTCTCACATCCCTGTACATTTATACTGTAGCAGCTAGAAGACTTATATTGTGTATTAAACATTTATCAATAATCAGTAATAAGACTGCGATGCTTGTGCTCTCTAGCAGCCTTTTACGTTATTTTCCTCTTATTATAAAGTATCATTTATTAAAAAATGTACCATTCTAAAAGTATATAGGAATCATTTGCTTGAAAGATATCTTAAGTCATTAACATTTCGTAGATAAATTACATGTCTTATTTTATTTTTACTACGAAAAATGATGACGAAAATTTTCTTCAAAATTGCACTTATTCCAGCCAATCTGTGTTGCTTTTCTGTGCTAAATAGGTACTGTAATTAAAACTATTTACCATTTCTAAAAAAGAAAAGTTGTGCGACGTAATATGTGAAAGTAACCTTATTTGGATAATACTTGCCTACATCCTTTGTATCGAATTTTTTTTTATTTTTAGAATTCATCCACGAATTATGCAAAAGTTAGTTGAACTTTCCGTTCAAAAATATCATTAGATAGTAATATTTATTATAGTTTCTGATACATTTTTTATGATCGAAATGTGTGTTATCGTAAGTACGCTGTAATTGACTTTAATAGTCTGACATATATTTCAGAACCTTTCAAAACGTGAAAAATGTCAACACTGCAAATCTCTCAACAAGCAATTGTCATTCCGAAAAATCTTCAAACCGCGGGAGCGGCACCAAAACGACCCCTGAGACCGCAAAGAACAGAAATTAGTCAGATATACGAACGTTCGAGCACCGAAAATCTCATCAACAGAAAAAATACCTCATCAAAACTCGAGCCAATAGACAATGAACTTCTGTCTTTAGATTTATTGAATCAGTATAATGACATTGTTGGACCTAAAGAAAGTCTGGCTTTTAAAAGGCTTCCTCCGGTAAAGGTTTCATATCAGACGACAAAGCATAAATTTATAGAGTCTCCACGTGTAGAAGGTTCAAGTCGTATCATTTGTCCGCATTTATCAATGAAAACGTATTCACCAGGACATCATATATTTACTGAAGGAATCAGTAAAAGTAGCATTACTCGTAGCCCTACATTTTCTCTACAACAGGTCGGTGTTCCCTATTCGAACTTACCAGACAATATTTCCATATACAAAGAAAAAGACAAGTTTGCATTTGGTGTGAAGAGTGACGAATATGAAAAGTCCCCGTACAGACTAACGCCGAAACCGTTCAAACTAGGAAGTGCTACGTTCATCCCAGCACTTGAAGCAGACATCGAAAAAACAAATAGCACAAGTAGCACATATCGTAAAACTAAACGCGGTTCAAGATCGTATCCTGAAAGACAATCTTTAGAGATAAAGAGCAATGTTATAAAGTTACAACCACTTGTTACCAAAGATGAGAAGGATAGTAAATACGATTTTAAGAATAAATCAGAGTTCAGCACTGATATAGTCAAAGTTCCAGGTGGCTTTACAAGGCCTGCCAAATCACCATTGGCCCCAAGTAATAGTTTTTATTTAACAGGAACTGAAACGGAAGCAAAAGTAAACACAAACGATGCGGAGGTCGAAGAAAGGCATGAAGAAAAAATCAGTGCAAAAATTGATACGCCTAAAAGAAAACTAAGTGTTGTTTCGATCGGCGAAACTGTTGGTCCCAGCTTTTATGATAGTAAAAAAAGAGAGGCGAGACAATTATATCCTATGTATGACCACACCAGCAAAAAGAATGAAAACCTGCGACGACAAAAGTTCGAATACAATGAAGATTTTATCTTTAAAGCAAAACCAAAAGTACCTTCTTCAACATTTACTTACAAGGTAAGCACACAAGGTATGGCTTTTCTACAGGACAACCCTGCAGACAGATTTAAACCAATCAAAAACAACCTGTACGACAAACACGGGAACGTTATTCATAAACAGAGAGGACTGGGAAGATACCGGCCAGCTGACTGCGACGAAGATGTAGCAAAAAGTAGCAGTGACTACAACTTTCGCAGGTACTATAAACGAGCTTTCCGTCGACCAAAGTCCTCGGAGTCTCAGGGTACCGATTTTTCTCAGTTGCCAGGTAATCCCCCGCCTTCAGAGATAAGTCATATATTTTCTGAAGACGCCCCGTTATTTGTAAATGATGTAAGAAATGGAATGGTCACTTTAATTGAAGAGAGAACAATGACGGCGGCATCTGTTATTTCTCCAAGAAAAGATAACACACCTGTGGGCGAGGTTAGGGACGATAATCGAAATACGAATGAAATTTCTGAAAAAGCCGAGTCTAAATTAACGAACATTGAGGACACTGAGACATGTACAGATACTGATATTCAATTCGAAAATGCTATCAGGTCTATTGAGAGACAACAAGAGCAAGAAATCGAAACTGCAAGAACAGAAATTGGCAAAAATTCTGAATTTGAAAGTGCTTTAGGACATATTGAAATGATAAGGGAATCGGAAAGAGACATTCCAGCCAACGACAATTCGTCTAAAGGTGACAGTAGTGTGGCAGAACAGTATATAGCTGAAGCTGAAGAACGTATTAAACATATTTCAAAAGCTGAAGAAAATGAAAAACAAACCGTGCATACCTCTAGCATTGATTTCATTTCAGAATCAAACAAAACAATAAGACTAGATACAATTGATGAAAATCAGACTGACAAAAAGAAAGTTCAACCAAAGATCAAAGCCGGTGGAAACAAACAGTTCCTTGCTGTACCAAAGCTGTGTCTTGATTCAATAGACCCTTGTCCTTCTTTACAGCTGACGAAAGAGAGAACAAGTTTATCCAGATCAATACAAAATATGACCCTGCCGGAAGAAAAGCAACGGAATAATGTAACAAATATTGCAACGAACATGGATTTTACATCTGAAATAAACACTGGAAAGGAAAACAAGACAAGCTTACCAGTGACAAGATTGCGTCTTTTCTCAGATAGTTCTACGCTGTCTGTAGAGACACCATTGGTAAATTTAATGGATGAAAATGGAGACTTGTACGAGGTGTATGAAAATGGACATAGTGAGCCAAAGGTTACAGATGAATCTACGAAAGAAAAGAAGGTTCTTAACAATGCTAATGTAGCATTTATATATCCATCAACAAGTGAGGTGAGAGCTAAGAGACAGTGAAATCCTGTTCGTGTGTTTATAGTGACTAATGTTAGCCTGGTTCCATACGGAATAGGCCAGGAACACAGAGATGATGATGCTTTTACTGTCAGTGTATTGAATTAATTTCGGACATGTCAGATTGAATAAAGATGCCGAATATTGTTGCGTACACGGTATTATACCATATTCTTCCACTGTCCCAAAATAGGGAGTACTTTAAACATTTATTAATGTTTATCAAATCACTGTGTTATATATACTTTTGATAAAAGACGACAGACGTTGAACAATGTTCGAAGAACGATGATCATTTAATAATTCCAAAATTTACTCGTCAAATGTATAGCTATATGTTGTCAACTACATTTACACTGAGAAACTCTGAGCAGATTTTCCGCTTTAAAAAAAAATAATGTAACATTCATTTCATTACTTTTTTTATTCGTTTATTTGCAGTTTATAATTTGCTGCTTAGAAAAAATGTGAATAAAAGATATCTTTGTTTAAGGTGGAGTGCGACCTTTAAATTTTTTTCAGACAGATCTATGAAAAATGAACAGAGGAAAGTCTGACTGAACTAATCGTGTTAGAGATTTCACATTTTTATTCTTATGAAGATCTTCCATTTTATTAGATAATGTCATTTTTAAATGACCAAAATCTGAATATTTCTCTACGCTGCCGACCTTTTCCCTGATATGTTTAATGGAAGCACAGTCTTCATTTCCTATCACCGCTGTATAACGTAATCCATTTGTACTAGCATTTTTGTGCAGCTGAACCAATATGTCTGCTTCCATTGCCTTCGCAGAGCCTGTCCAGTTCAGTCGACAATCATGCTCGCGTACATTTCCATGGCCGTTGCATTTCGCACATGTCTTTACCCGTGTACTATAATTTAGGCACTTCCTGGTTTGGAATCCGATTACATGGCCCCAGCCTAAATTGCAAAATTAAAATATTTAATTTAAGAACCTTCCTTCTGTTCTGTAAAGTAATAATTACGAATTTGACTGTACCCGATTTTCACGAAAAATTCAAAATGTATTTGGCATGGCTTCACTTTTTATCTAAATTTATCAAACATTTGCTTCTCATTGCTTCTTACCTAATTGTAAACGAAAATTGATTATTCCCAGTTATCGGATATGAATATTAAAAGGTTAGCTTAATCATAAAGAAAAACAAGAGCTGTCATCACTGGTGACAAATGACCGCGGAGTGTGCCCAAGAATGCTACAATCATTTTGTGACCTTGACCTGACAGGCCCGGGTCATAAACGCGACATATCTTCTCAATATGGTTAACATTTGCGTTGAATCATTTTCAAATCCTTTGATAAATGGCAGAGTTATGAACCAGAAATAAACAAGCCATGTTAACCTTTAACTTCTAAGTGTGACCTTGACCTTAGAGCTGAGCTAGGTCTCTGGGTATTGCGCATGACACGTCGACTCATTATGGTACACATTTATGCTAAGTCATTTTAAAATGCCTTCATGGATGTCAAAGTTATGGACCGGACACGAAATGAACCCTGTTAACCTTTGACATCTAAGACCTTTAAAATCTCTTTATGGATGGCAGAGATACCACCCGGAAGTGAATTTACACGGACGCACGCATGGACGAACGGCCAGACAGTGCGATTTTAATATGCGCCAACTTCGATTGCATAAAATGAATATGCTCCATTCCAGAATGTGCGTGTGTACCTGACAAACTGTTCATTCCTTTTCCCCTTTTTGACCATGATCCATCCTGACTTACAGTGACATCTACCAGTTCTGTCGTACAATCATTTTCGTCTACTCCACTTGACGTCTGCATGATAGTTTCTATAAATAGAGAAGTTCATTACCTTTAACCTCTATGAGTGACCTTGCCTATGACCTTTAAGATAAGGACATGGGTCTTGCACGTAACATACCGTCCGATTTTGGCGACCATTTGTAATACATAATTTGAAAATATATCAAACACGGTGCCTATACCACGTGACTTTTATGGCTATGTGTGGGTATAAAAAACATAAACAGCCGTCGATTCAGGTAACATTTTTCATGATAACTTTCTTAATCCTGCACCAGTTTTATTCAAATAAAGACGAGGGCCCGGCCATAAGAAAGATACAATCACGGCCCATCAGTTCGAGAAGAATAAATTCGTATTTTTGTCGAAAAGTGCAACCGCGCATTTTTCAGTCAGATTGCCGACGTGCTATGTGTGGGTGCATTCTGTTAAAATCGTTTATAAAACTCTTAAAAATGCGTTCAGCGACAGGGCAAATGGAACCGAGAATGTAATTTTACCTTGTTTGACAGTTGCAAAATGATCGTTAAGAAATATAGAGTATTCCTCTCGTTTTTTTAATAAATAAAAACATGCTATGTGTGGGTGCCGCTAAATTTATGCTATGTGTGGGAGTAAACTCATAAAAATGATACTGTTGCTTGAGATACTTGCACTAAGTGAGTTTTAACTTACTCGTGTTACGTTCATAGAAATGAGTATCCATCTAGCATAACTGATCTTTTTTATTTCTATTTAGAAAGTCGCTGTATTATAGAGAATAGCACGATCATTTTGCAACTGTCAAACAAGGTAAAATTACATTCTCGGTTCCATTTGCCCTGTCGCTGAACGCATTTTTAAGAGTTTTATAAACGATTTTAACAGAATGCACCCACACATAGCACGTCGGCAATCTGACTGAAAAATGCGCGGTTGCACTTTTCGACAAAAATACGAATTTATTCTTCTCAAACTGATGGGCCGTGATTGTATCTTTCTTATGGCCGGGCCCTCGTCTTTATTTGAATAAAATTGGTGCAGGATTAAGAAAGTTATCATGAAAAATGTTACCTGAATCGACGGCTGTTTATGTTTTTTATACCCACACATAGCCATAAAAGTCACGTGGTATAGGCACCGTGTCAAAGGAAGGAAATTACAGCTCAGACAGTTTTTTATACCTATTTTCGACCTCTAACATATGTGTGACCTTGGCTTTTGAACTACATACCTAGGTCTTGCGTGCGACACACTAGGCCATGACGAATACTTGTCACATGTTTCAAAATCCATAAATGCAAACGGGCTCGACAACAGTGAATTACATATAAAATGCAACCGTTAATACATAAAAATGCAACCGTTAATGAAATGTGAAATATATATGCCATAATAGAATAAGAAACTTGTATAAAAGTGAAGTATTGTTTGTGAATTATGAACTGTTATTTGAAGAATAAATTAGAAACCTAGAATTATGAAGAGCCAAATTAAAGTTCAAATAAAAGGGTACCTTGAGTTTTATTTTATTGTTCTATCCAGATATGGTTTTCATCAGTATTTCTGTCACCACGGAAATCTATACTCCTGGCTTCTGAAGAACTGTAGGCGTTACAAGTTTTCAACATGGAATCACCAAACACTGTAAATTAAATGTTATTGAATTAATTTATACTTATTCCTTTTATCTCGATGGTGAAAGAAGCTGTTTTTACAAACAAGTTGTTGTTATTTATACTAATCGCTCTCGAGACTCATTCCAAATGGAATCATGGAATCAACCTCATATATCGTAGTGGTAGGGAGGATCGATCCCGGGACCTTTTGCTCATTAGGCATATACGCTATCACTGCGCTACGATAGCTCCTCGTCTTTATATATAAGTAAAGCCTTTGTACGTTGTTCATTAACTTTTCTGTCAGTCATTTAGTAAGTCGGAAGAAGAAAAACAAAGACAGACAGAGATTCACGGGTTTCACGTAGAAAGCAAACATTCAAGCAATGAAGGGGGAAATAAGAAGGAACCCATCACTTACTTGATACGTCATTTGTGTTATTGATCTCTCTATCCAATTCTACTGGACACACTTCATCACCATCTAAAAATGTAGAATATGCCATGAAACTGTCGCGCATGTTTTTTGTTGTTTTACATTATAATAAATAAGATTATGTGATGAACGAAAAACGAATACACGCAACATAAAATGAGCCGTGCCATAAGAATACCAACATAGTGGGTTTGCGACCAGCATGGATCCAGACCAGCATCCGCGCAGTCTGGTCAGGATCCATGCTGTTCGCTTTCAAAGCCTATTGCAATTAGAGAAACTGTTAGCGAACACAGCATGGATCCTGACCAGACTGCGCGGATGCTGGTCGCAAACCACTATGTTGGTTTTCTCATGGCGCGGCTCAAATAAGGAAAGAATTAATCATATGGGACAAAGAATATCATGAAAGGTTAGAAAAAAAAACGAACAAACGAAGGAAAATGAAAAATGAAATAAAACTTACATGAATTTTCCTTATTGATTCCATTATTTGTACTAATATAATTTCTTCCTAATTCAAACGGGTACATTTCACCACCATCTACAAAATTATTAATATATCAACATGTCATTCACAAGACATTTTTATAATAGATTATCAAATACATTAAGTTGTTGTCAGGGGTTTTCAAGAGTAAGAGCGCGCCACATTGTGTATACAGACGGACAGGCACATGTACGGACGGACAAACAGACAGACAAGCTGATTCAGTACCCCTAACGACAACTGCTGTGGAGGTGATGGGTATAAAACGATTATTTATGACGAGACTTAAATAATTAAAACCGCCGCGATTCACAATAATCATATAAGTTGTTATGTTGATAAATATCCTTTTTTTCTATTCTATACTGAATTAGTTTTGGATAAATCTTAGGTTGTAAATGTATCTGACGGAAATGAGAACACATTGAAAGTTGTATACTTGTATAATACTACTTATAATATTGAGGTCAATATTTAGTTCTGTGTATCTGCCTGAAAATGAGTTTGACCGAGAGAGAATGTTACGAGGACAATAATGTTCAGGCTGCTCATGCAATATTCAAATCGGTGCATTTCTGGGGTATAAAATGTGTAGATCTACTTTAATACATTGACTAACAACGTGTATATCAAATTTTCATTTTAACATGTACGAATGCTGTTCTTGGTGGATTTAACCTTGACCAGTACAACCTTCGTAGTTTTGTCACAGCAAAGGAGTTCAGGACTACTACAAAAACATGTGTACAATATCAAACCTGTTTCCTCCAACACCTCGAGAGCTTGTTCTAGCGTTATTTCTTCGTCATCGTTTTCAGACAAACCTTTTAGTAAGCATGCGTGAAACAAGGACGTCTCCCGCTGAATGTTTGGAAAGAAAAATATAAAATTCCATCGTATATTCGTCAAAATTCTAAAATAGTTATATTATTGGTTTGAAAAGGGTCATCCTCCATCATAGAGCCTAGATAAGAGACAGAATTCGATTGCCTGAAGGATTATCTACGAAACTATTCACTTCCGGTTTATCCGAAAATTGTTCATTAACGTAAACAAACATAAAAAATGAGATTTGAGTTGTGCGTGTCTTTGTTTCTTGTGTCAGGTTATTTTTATTATATATTGAAGGAAAAACCCGATCAGGATGATGGGTTTTGTGACCAACCCCCTCCCTCTGTGGTTCTACAAACTCTATAGCAAACATTGCGACTGTTTTTTTCCAGAAATAGACTGAAAAAACCTCTTGTACACCGGTATGCAGACAGATATACTAGAAGATCTGAACTTTATCTTGCTCTTCTCCTTATCGTCCATTCGAAAGATATTGAGACCTACCCAGGCCCACGTAATCCCAAATTCCCTTGTCAAATTTGCTCCAAGGCTGTGACATGGGCCCAGAAAGGTGTAGCCTGTGATGACTGCGGACAGTTGTACCATTGTAAGTGTATGTATATGCTAGATCCAGTCTACTCAGCTCTTAATAACATCTCATGGCAATGTGACAATTGTGGAATGCCTAACTTCAACACATCACTTTTTGAATCTGTGAGCCTTGAAACCAGCAACAGCTTTCAGACCCTTTGCTCGTCAGATCACTCACCTATATCTGAAGTCAGTTTTAACCTAGGACAACCACAACACACCTCCTCACCTTTATTATCCAAGGCACCTCCCAAACAAGCCAAACTAAGCAATGTTCGAGTATTAACAGTCAACTTCCAGTCGATCAAAAACAAAGTGGCAGAAATTGGTAATCTTATAGATTATACTGACCCAGACATCATCATTGGAAATGAGACGTGGTTGAACAAGAGCATACACTCCTCAGAAATCTTTCCACCCACATATGAAGTTCTACGAAAGGATAGATCTGATGGATATGGTGGAGTTCTCTTAGCGATAAAGCGCACATTTACTTTGGAGGAAATAGAACTACCGTCAGAGGTTGAGGCAATATTTGCCAAGATTTCTTTAACCAAGAACCAGACATTAGTAGCTGGTAGCCTCTACAGACCCCCGAGCAGCAAAATTAAGTACATGGAAGATCTTTGTTCATTGTTGCATGATATACACAACAAATTCAAGAAAGCCGTGATATGGGTAGGTGGCGACATGAATCTCCCAGACATCAGCTGGACAACTCATAGCATTGATGGATGCCAGTACCTCCAGGACATAAGTTCAAAATTCATTAGTACTGTAGAGGATTATAACTTGATCCAGACTGTCAACTTTCCAACCAGACAGGACAAAACGCTCGATATCTTCTTAACCAATAGACCATCATTGATCAATAGATATACCACCATACCTGGCATTGGAGACCATGACATAGTGCATACAGATTCTCATATTAGACCAATAAGAAACAAACCTGTCAAGAGGAAAATTTACTTATGGAAAAAAGCAGACATACAAGGCATGAAGTCCAGTGCTACTGAGTTCCACCAGTCATTCATGAACAAGTATGGAACGGCAGTTCAGCCGTCTGTGCACCAGATGTGGGAAGACATCAAGACAGCACTCCTTGGAATTCTGGATACTGGAGTAGCATCAAAGATATCGTCAAGCAGATATAGCCAACCCTGGATAAATACCACCATAAAACGGCTTACACGAAAGAAAAAGAAAAGCTACAACAAAGCTAAGAAGTCAAGGAAGCAGCCTGACATTGATAGATACAAGAAAATCAAACAGCAAACACGTTCAGAGTGTAAGGCAGCCTTTAACAACTATGTCAAGAACCTTGTAGATCCAAACACCAACGACAACCCGAAGAAATTTTGGACTTATATTAACAGTAAGGAATGCGATAGTAGTGGCGTGGCACCTCTTAAGTCTACAGATGGCATCATCTACTCTGACAACCAAACAAAGGCCAACATCCTGAACGATCAGTTTAGCTCAGTCTTTAACAAGAATGAATCCAGGACCTCACTCAAAGACAAGGGACCTAGCCCTTACCCTGCTATGACCAAGATCAACATTACACCAGCTGGTGTCGAAAAATTACTCCGGGACCTTAAACCACACAAGGCAAAAGGACCGGACCAACTACCTACACGGCTACTGAAAGAACTTGCGCATGAACTTACACCTGTGTTCACCAAGTTTTTCCAGACATCAGTTGACAGTGGCACTATACCTGAGGACTGGAAGACAGCGAATGTGGTTCCCATCTTCAAGATGGGTGAGAAGTTCAAACCATCTAACTCTCGCCCAGTATCTTTAACCTCCGTCACTTGTAAAGTACTTGAACATATCATTTCAAGCACTATAATGAAACATCTAGATCTCAACAAAATTCTCAATGATGCTCAACATGGGTTCCGCAAACGAAGATCCTGCGAGTCCCAACTGATACTTACTATACAAGACCTTGCCAAAAACAACGACAACAAAGAACAAACAGACATAATATTACTAGATTTCTCTAAAGCTTTCGACAAGTTCCCTCATCTTCGGCTACTACACAAACTAGAATTTTATGGCATCTGGTGTCATTCTCTCTGCCTTCTACTGTAGATCTCGGTATGGTTAAGTTGATCAAATGAAGATGCTCCCCCCCCCCCCTGTATCTTGTATGTATCATTGGCATATCCAGGAATGGCGCATCTGTAAATGCTGTATCCTATATTTATTACCTTAGACATTGAACATGTTTTGTGTCTCTGTAGATGGTTTTAAATTCTCAGAATACTACCTTACCATTGGTCAATTTCATTTTTATGCTCAGAAACAAGTAGTTCGAGACTAGTTCATTGTGCCTAGAATAAAACATTCTTTATTTCCCCTCCCGCTACCTAACAACAAAAATTCCCCATTCCAAAATATTTTATTGCAAATATGAATGCAGTATTTATATTTTTGTTCTGTGATTATCAAACTGTTTATAAATCATTAAGATTTATAACAGATAATTTCACAACTGCTTATGACTGAAATAGTAGGTTATTATAGAAATGCAGTGGGCCCAGTCTGATTTTATATCACATTATATTCTAAATGCATGTAACTTTATTCTTATTTTGTTTTAAATCTTGATAATACGAAATCTGACTGTAAGAATGATATCACATATGATAAGCTGGAAAGAATGTAATATACACGATCTAAATATATTGTTAAACGATAAAAAAAATATGTTTGACGATTTAACAATTTACTGGCGATTACTATTGACCTAGATACTTGTATCAATAATTTCTCGGACATAATGCTTGATATATCCTTTCAATTACATGGTAAAACATTTCATAGGAAAAGAAATCCCCCCCCCACTACCCACCAAAAAAAATATATATATATATATACACGTTCACTTTGGTTCGATGGCGATTGTAAATCACATAAATCTGAATTTTATAGATTAAGAGATTAAGGACACTCCTGTCTATAACAGAAATCGTTTTTCTAAATGCTCTAGAAGCGCCTTTTCTACATGTAAACGTAAGCCAAAAGAAAATTTTATACGAAAGAAAAGAAAACATAGTCAAATTGGAAGTATATTAAGAAATTTAAACGAAAATGTAACAACACATCCGGCGATTATTACTTATTAGTTAAGTTTTATTGAACATTTCAAAAATGTTTCAAATTCCCAACATGAGTCAGCATTTAGTAATGATGACGAACATATACATATTGAAAGTTTAGACTGTCAATTTACTATTTATGAAATTAAGAAGACTATTGAATGTTTAAACAGTAATAAAGGTTGTGACATAACAAATAATGTTGCCGATTTTTTCATCGATTTAAAGGATTTTATCACACCATATTTAGTTACAATTTTTATAAATCAGGTTTTGAGTACTCGCTCAAGTGGGGTTTGAAAATAAATGTAGGAAAAACTAAACATTTGTGTACAAGAAGGCCAGACTGTCACAAAATATGCCCGTCATCAAACTTGGCCTAATTCAAGGGGCATAATCCAAGAGTGCCTGGGGCGATCTGGCTGGTTATTGAACTTGGTCGAGATATTATGCCCACAAGCATTGTCAGCAATTTGATGTAGATCCGATGATAACTGTTCGACTAATAGAGCAGAAAAAGCTAAATTCGCAGTTTTTCGAGTAATTCGAGGGCCATAATCCAAGAGTGCCTATGGCGATTGGCTGGTTATCGAATATGGCCGAGATATTATGCCAACACATGTTGTCAGCAAGTTTGGTGAAGATCCAATGAAAACTGTTCGACTTAGAGAGCGGACAAGGCCAAATTCGCTGTTTTTCGAGTAATTTAAGGGCCATAATCCAAGAGCGCCTGAGGCTTTATACTATATTATGCCCACAAACACTGTCAGCAATTTTGGTGAAGATCCGATGAAAACTGTTCGACTTATAGAGCGGACATGCTTTGGACGACATCCGCCAGCCCGCCGGCCGCCACGGTGTTCACATAATACGCCCCGCTCTTTCAGAGACGAGCGTATAAAAAGCACTCAGAATTATCAATGGTATATAAATGATAATAATATAGAAGTTGTTGATTCATTTTGTTATCAAGATATAAAATTTTATTACACAGATAATATGCAGTATGCTGTAAAATCTTTAAACGATCAAGCTCTCGGGGCTTATAATAATTTATTATCAATTTGCAGTTCAGTTCCTATGGATATTAAAACTCAGTTGTCTCTTTGTGACTCTTGTTACACCTATAATGCTTTACGGATCAGAAGTTTGTGGGGTTTATAATCTAAAAGAAATTGGTAAATTACATTTTCGATTTTGTAAACGTATTCTTGGTGTGCGGTCTCAGATCTCAAATGTTGCTGTATAAGAAGCACTTGGTCGTTTCCCATTGTCTATGATCTGTAAGGAACGTGCATTGAAACAATGGTTAAAAATAATGAAAAATCCTGATTCTATAATTCACGATGTATTTATTGATACCTTGAATACTATCGGTAACGATACAAACATAAATCAAAGCGCTCAAAGCGCTGATGGTGGCTGCTAATCAATGTGTAAAATATTCTTAAGAAAGCGACATCTGAGGAATTGTTAATATAAACCGGAAGAACTCTTTTTTTCAAAATAGCCTTGGTTATAAAATTAATCCTTTTTCACTGCCAGTCATTGTTTATATACACACTGATTCAGTCTTTAACGAATAGTTTTGATCCTTTTTGATTATTTGTGACGAAAACGACAACATAAATTACATCGAAAATGTTTTACTATAAATAAATAATAAGCTTTTTCTTCAAATCATTCAGCTTTTAAGATTTCTTTCTAAAGCTTTTGGACAGTGCCTGTCATGAATTATATACACACTGATTTGGTCCTTATCAAATATCTGTGAGATTTTTGTGAATGAAAACAACACAAATATACACCACAAATGCACCTCAGAATGTCAGTTCTGCAACCAGTGTATTTTAGAGGTGCATCAATTATCACTCCATCCGATATACTTAAAAGTCCGCTATACATAACAGGCTTCGCAAAATGTTTGACATTAAGTCAGACAAACTTACAACTGAACTTTAGTCAGACTGAGAAAAAATCGAAAAATATGTAACTGGCGAAACGAAACCGTTTTAATTTCTATACATATATTTGTATCAAATCAGATATATTGAGCCGCACCATAAGAAAACCAACAGTGCGTTTGCGATCAGCATGGATCAAGACCAGCTTGTGTATCCACGTAGTCTGGTCAGGATCCATGCTGTTAGCTTCCAATGCCTATGAGAAACCGTTAGCGAGCAGCATTGATCCTGACCAGACTGTGCGGATCCTCAGCTTGATCTGGGTACCTGCTGGTCACAAATGCACTATGTTGGTTTTCTCATGGTGCGACTCAAATGAATTTAGCTGAAGTGAACAGAATCTGTCTTAAAACAATTTAATTTTTAAGGTGGTCAAATCTGTTATCCGACGACTTGCTATAGACTGCCGTTTCAAAAAGGCGAGTATTAATATCATCGTTAATTGGCAGTATCAACGCCTGGGGAAATCCATATCACTGCTGATTATCGATTTTCTATAAATAGCCTAATTAACATTTGGTCATATTTTCGCGTGTTTGAAACGAAAACGAGACAATGTTGACATTCTTAGATCAGTATAGTTGCATTAATATATCTTACAAGTTGATAGCTATGACGAACATTTAAGTTTATTTGACATATTTGAAAATTGTTACAACTTGCTGGAAAACCTATGGGAGGTACAAACTGGTATTGTCTATGGACCGGAAATGTTCGGAAACTTTTCCGTTGAAATTCCGTTTCTATTTTTAGCCGTGGATTATTGCTAGCAGAAGTCATCGTTCTTTATCAAATACAGCCTTATATTTCGGGAGTTATACATGTGACGCTGCGGTTAGGAAACATGTTTGAATTTTCAGTCTAGATTCCCAGGCTAGGTTTCTACCTTTTCTACGTTATAAGCTACGTGAACTCTAGGGCAGTACTATGCAATAGCTAATCAATATCATCGCTCCAGTTCACATGACATGAGGTCATCGTTTATTCACGTGACCATAAATTTGCATATTTGTATTCATACACGTGGTTGTTTTAATTAAAACGTTGACTTCAGTTTGTATTGATTTTAGTCGCCGAATTTACATTAAAAATGATATTAAGCCATATATTGTAGCATTGCATATTATGCACGTTGTGTAGATAATTGTTTCCCTGAAAAGCCTGGAATTATTTTTGGTTGTGTTATTAGGATGGTCTTAAGAACTGACAAGATTTCTCAAACTGAGTATTCTTTTTGACACTGGTGGCAGCAGCCACCAAAAACTCTTTCTTGGGCTCTGTCGGTGAAAGATCTACTTAATAACCTTTGATATAGTAATTTGTGGTATACAACTAATTTTGCTGTTAATTAGGAACCTCCGCTTGAGGAAAGGTTGCGCGACCAGTATGTTCAAGAATGGAACGATACAATGTCACATCAGCCTAAACTAAATTATTACAGAAAATTCAAGACTGTGTTTAGCTATGAAAAATATTTAGATGTTATTAATAATGTTTCTTTAAGAATTGTATTATCTAGGTTTAGACTGTCTTGCTTAGAAATAGAGAGTGGTAGATTTATAAATGTAGATAGAAATGATCGTACTTGTAAGATCTGTATGAAAATATGTTGAATCCGAGTACCATTTTATGTTATGTTTTCCTTTTTTTCGTGATCTACGCCAAAAGTATTGTATTGATCCTTCATTTCCTTCAGTTAACAAATTTGTAAAATTGTTATCATCCAAAAATGTTAGAACTATTAGAAGTGTAGCCAAATATGTTTTAAAGCTATAAAAATACGTAACTGCTGCTTTTTAGTTTAATTTAATGTGAACTAATTTAGGGATAATACACGTTTTTTGTGTATTAACGTCTGCAGAAGTCCGCGGGATTGTTTGTGACCGAGACCGGAATCTCTAAAATAGACTGGCTTTTGTCTCTATGAAATTGATTTCGTCAAAAAAGGGGAAAATGAAAGTAACTTTGAGTAGCTCTACATACTCTAATTGTTTTCTTACTAACTTATCAAAAGTTAATAAAGGGAGTTGGTTAGATATTATACGTTGCTGAAAATGATTAAATTATTTTTAAAAATTCAAATGACCGAGCCATGATGTCACAAAACAGTTCATCCTGACTTACGTAGTAAACTGATTCGACTGTTCCATTATCAAAAAAAATCTTTTGGTATAGTACTTTAACATATGTATTATCTTGTGCCTCTAAAAAAGTTTGCAAGATTCGACCATATTTTGGAGACTTTTGACATAGACTATATACAGTTGGCGAAATATCAAGTTATTGAAAGACTGCAAGAGCTGCCCATTTTGATTCAGATACTTTCAGATGGTTGTTTTTTTTAAGTCAAATATATCTATATTTACAATAAAAATGAAGAGAAAGATATGCATTTATAGTAAACTGGT